>NC_090769.1:21361425-21501425 GCF_036898095.1 Palaemon carinicauda
AAGTAGTATGTCTGTGTGTACCCTCAAAAAAAAAAATATTAAAAGGAGGAAGACTTGATTATGAATTAAACGGAAGGAAAGCTGTGATTTTTATTAAGCATAATTATTATATTATTCATCAGGTGGAAAATACTGGTCACCTTGATGGGACATTTTTTATTAATTTGAATAAATACCAATCCTTCATTATACATTGTATATTTGGAAAGGGATATTTCATACATAGGTCAAGAGCAGTAAGCCTCAATTACTTTCATTTAAAGAGGCAAGCAAAGTATAAAATAACACTCCCCAAGACCAGAGAGAGAGAGAGAGAGAGAGAGAGAGAGAGAGAGAGAGAGAGAGAGAGAGAGAGAGATGTATATTGGAAAAGGGATATTTCATACATAGGCCAAGAACAGTAAGCCTAAATTACTTGTATTTAAAGAGGCAAGCAAGTAATAAAAAAACTCCCCAAGACCAGGAGAGAGAGAGAGAGAGAGAGAGAGAGAGAGAGAGAGAGAGAGAGAGAGAGAGAGAGAGAGAGAGAGATGTATATTTGGAAAAGGATATTTCATACTTAGGTTAAGAACAGTAAGCCTCAATTACATGCATTTTAAGAGGCAAGCAAGTATAAAAAAAAACTCCCCAAGACCAGGAGAGAGAGAGAGAGAGAGAGAAAAGAGAGAGAGAGAGAGAGGGAGGTGGGGTCACTGACTGTCCGGTTGCCCTAGTATTCCAAAGGTATGTCTTAGGCAATCCCCGGAAAAAGCAAGCACTCGTGGAAAAGGTCATTGGGCAAATGTATCTTTCTGTTCATGTTCAAATATAAATTCGACATTTTTTTCTCAAGATTGGCAGGTTTTCAATACTGGAATATTGTACGAATACTCCACTATTATTATTATTATTATTATTATTATTATTATTATTATTATTAGCATACGCGACCCGTCAAAAATGACGGCTAAATATTTAGATATGCACACACACTGATTCACTGATTCAACCCCTTCCCACCCCCTCCCCACTTTCCTCTCACCTAGGTATGACTATTCCCTCTCCCCTGCCCGAGGGACAGGCAGACACCGAGTAGTTATATGTTTGGCGATGCCACTGAACGTGACCGAAAAGTTTATATATATATATATATATATATATATATATATATATATATATATATATATAATATATATATATATTATATTTATATTTATATTTATATATATATATATTATATATATTTATATTTATATTTATTATTATTATCATCATCATCATCATTATTATTTATACTGACCGTATTTTCTTAGCTATACAATCTTTCTCAAGCAAGCTTGTACGTGAGTGAAATAGAGCGAAGAAGCGTAATTTCAAACACCGTATACAGTATATATATATATATATATATATATATATATATATATATATATATATATATATATATATATATATATATATATATAAAGACTAACGCTTAATAAATGTCAATATCAACGTCAATATGTAATGTTATTTACGGGCTCTCGCTCCATTTTTTTTTTTTTTATTGCCAATGTCTTGTCCTACTGACCTCCCAGTGCTGTTCAGACATGGCATCTGTCTTCGGTCTCATTTTAGCAATGGTCTAAATTCTGTGCTGACGCTTACAAAGCCCTTCATCCTCCCCCCCCCCCCTCTCTCTCTCTCTCTCTCCTCTCTCTCTCTCTCTCTCTCTCTCTCTCTCTCTCTCTCTCTCTCTCTCTATTCTGAATCATTCTATTTCAGTTTAGTTCATCTTTTAAAAATTCAACCAGTTTCAGTAGCCTTTTAAGTAACATTCTCTCTCTCTCTCTCTCTCTCTCTCTCTCTCTCTCTCTCTCTCTCTCTCTCTCTCTCTCTCTCTCTCTCTGCTGAAAAGAAAGACAGGTAGAGTTTAAACAACTAAGAGAGTAGGCAAGCTTTAGAAGTATGTATTGAACAACTGCCATAATTTCAATGATAATAAATTTAGTAATTTTGATGATACTGTAATAACTTTAATATCTCTCTCTCTCTCTCTCTCTCTCTCCTCTCTCTCTTCTCCTCTCCTCTCTCTCCTCTCTCTCTCTCTCTCTCTCTCGGGTAAAATGGAATATATATATATATATATATATATATATATATATATATATATATATATATATATATATATATATTTATTTATTTATTTATATTTATATATATATATGTATTTATATATATGTATATATATATATGTATATATATATATATATATATATATATATATATATATATATATATATATATATATATATATATTATGTATATATAATATAAAACTTTAGTTTTTTACCTGACAACTTAAGAAAAGGCACTTGAATTCTTAAATACATCACGTTGGTGATGATAACAACAACAACAATAATAATAGTAATAATAATAATAATAATAATAATAATAATAATAATAATAATAATAATAATAATAATAATAATAATAATAATTAAGAATAAAGATACGATATCCTTTGATCCTCCAATATAAAGACCAGAACGACACAACAAAGACATGGAAACAGCAACGATATTCAGACGCAAAACTCTCGAGACCAAAGTACATAACCGCTACCACACATTTGCGTCTAAAAATAATTCCCCCTGGCCATAGTTTGCGTCACTCAATGCCGGTATTCCCCTCTGCGTCTCCTGCGAGTAGCCCAGTGCTTCGTCTTATTTTGTTTAGAGGATTAATGAATTAGTTGTATTTTCAATTAAAATAGGCTGGATTCGACTGTATGGTCGATCATAGAGATTATTATTATTATTATCATTATTATTATTATTACTATTATTATTATTATTATTATTATTATTATTATTATTATTATTATTATTATTACTTGCAAAGCTACAACCCTAGTTGGAAAAGCAGGATGCTATAATCCCAGGGGCTCCAACAGGGAAAATAGCTCTGTGAGGAAAGGGAACAAGGAAAAATAAAATATTATTATTATTATTATTATTATTATTATTATTACTTGCAAAGCTACAGCCCAAGTTGGAAAAGCAGGATGCTATAATCAAGGGGCTCCAACAGGGAAAATAGCTCAGTGAGGAAAGGGAACAAGGAAAAATAAAATAGCATTATTATTATTATTATTACTTGCGAAGCTACAACCCTAGATGGAAAAGCAACATGCTATAAGCCCAGGGGTCCCAACAGGGAAAATAGCTCAGTTAGGAAAGGAAAAAAAGGAAAAATAAAATATTTTAAGAATAGCAACATTAAAACAAATATTTCCTATATAATCTATAAAAACTTTTAACAAAACAATAGAGAGAGAGAAGTTAGATAGAATAGCGTGCCCAAGTGTACCCTCAAGCAAGAGAACTCTAACCGAAGACAGTGGAAGACCATGGCACAGAGGCTATTTTGTTCGTTATATGATAAATTGTAGTTAAAAATCTTGTTTGCTGTTTCAATTGAAATAAGATCATATCTGTTTTAATGTTAGTGTTTTTTTAATATTTTAATTGTTCATTACTTATATTGTTTATTTCCTTATTTCCTTTCCTCATTGAGCTATTTTTTCCCTTTTGGAGCCCAAGGGCTTAGTCATCTTGCTTTTCCAACTAGTGTTGTAGCTTAGCTAGTAATAATAATAATAATAATAATAATAATAATAATAAGGATGATGATGATGATAATTATAATGGTAATAATAATAATAATAATAATAATAATAATAATAATAAGGATGATGATGATGATAATTATAATGGTAATAATAATAATAATAATAATAATAATAATAAGGATGATGATGATGATAATTATAATGGTAATGATAATAATAATAATAATAAAAATAATAATAATAATAATAATGATGATAATAATGATGATAATGATAATAATAATAAAAATATTAATAATAATAATAATAATAATGATGATGATAATAATAATAATTGATAATTATGTACGGTGTCTATTCTTGATACCGACCTCGTACTCTGTGGCTTCTTTTTGATCTGACGAGTAATGAATATGTGTCTTGTTTTAATGTGCCGCTTCGGAAAGCCCCTTTATAGTGATATGTCTCATTACATTTCCTGCTCAAGCTGTCATTGCCTTGACTGACTTGCTTATGCTCTCCTTCATTGCCGCGTTAATGCCGTCATTTGGCATAGGCTCTCTCTCTCTCTCTCTCTCTCTCTCTCTCTCTCTCTCTCTCTCTCTCTCTCTCTCTCTCTCATGTTTATTAATATTGGTAAATCGGAAATAAATAACATTTCGATTTATTCTTAATGTAAATCGTAAATAAATAAAATTTCGATTTATTCTTATTGTAAATCGGAAACAAACAACATTTAGATTTATTCTTATTGTAAATCGGAAATAAATAAAATTTCAATTTATTTTTCATTGTAAATCAGAAATAAATATTTTTGATTTATTCTTAATGTAAATCGGAAATAAATAACATTTCGATTTATTCTTATTGCAAATCGGAAATAAAAATTTTGATATATTCTTATTGTAAATCGGAGATAAATAACATTTCGATTTATTCATATTGTAAACTCGGAAATAAATAACATTTCGATTTATTCTTATTCAACAGTAGATAGGAAGTGAATAAAATTTCAATTTATTCTTATTGTAAATCGGAAATAAATAATTTTATTTATTCTAAATGTAAATCGAAGATAAATAACATTTCGATTTATTCTCATTGTAAATCGGAAATAAACATTTTGATTTATTCTTATTGTAAATCGGAAATAAACATTTTGATTTATTCTTATTAAGCTAAATCAATAATAAATAACATTTTGATTTATTCTTATTCAAAATCGGAAATAAATAACATTTCGATTTATTAATGTAAATCAATAATAAACAACATTTTGATATATTCTTATTGTAAATCGAGATAGATAACATTTCGATTTATTCTTATCCTATCTCGGATATATATAACATTTAGATTTATTCTTATTATAAATCGGAAATAAATAACATTTCGATTTCTTATTTTAAATTTGAAATAAATAACATTTCGATTTATTCTTATTGTAAATCGGAAATAAATAACATTTCAATTTATTTTTCATTGCAAATTAGAAATAAATATTTTTATTTATTCTTAATGTATATCGGAAATAAATAACATTTCAATTTATTCTCATTGTAAATCGGAAATAAATAACATACTCCACCCTCATTATAAACTGTTTATCTTTGTGCCCCGTGACTCTACATATGCAAACGTCAGCTGGAATACCTAGGCATGAATCCCTTTCAACACTCGTACCTTGAAAGGTTGCTCTTAATTGTTCTAATGTAAGCTGTCTGGTGGAACATTATGTGGGAGCTCTCATCCATTCGCCGACGTCATAGATTTTATCCCCTCTTTGAGCTGACATCGTAAACTTTGCTTATTTACATATGTCAGCCTGTAAGCCTGTGTCAGCTTTTATCATTTGTCTAGATAAAATCCATTTTTTTTTCTTTTGATAGCGTCTTGTGTTCATTAAGCTAAGTTTGGGTTTAATTGGCTAAAAATGTCATTGTCTTTACTTAAAAAGGGCTGTTTTTTTCTGGTGCTATCACACATTTATACTGTGCCTTGAAGCACACAAAAGATGTTTGTCGTATAAAGCCTTAGGTATTTAGAGTATCACATTGCTTATCATTGTCTGTACTTTAAGAGCTGTTTTTCCTGGTGCTATCACACATTGATACTGTGCCTTAAAGGAGACAGAAGACGTTTGTCGTATAAAGCCATAGCTATTTAGAGTATCACATTGCTTATTGTACATTCATTCTCAAATCCACATTATCGAAGAGCTTAGAGAACAAGAAAGTGTCCACTTCCATCTTAGAAGCCCTGGCGAAAGTCTAAAGTTTCTTCTTTAAAGTCTTGGTCATTCTCTGTGTTTTAATATTCATTCAACGTTCACAATAGTCAATACGAATCTACAATTTACCTTCTAGGGATCATACATTTCAAGAAATAACATAAAAACCTAGTAAAGTCATTCGGCTCATTGAAATACAGTATAATGATAAACACGCACACCACTGACTGCCATTTGCATCCGTTGTTGAGTCTTAAGTCATCAACAAAAGAGTCTCTCTCCTTAGTTTAGCCTTGGCACTCATATTCTCTCTCTCTCTCTCTCTCTCTCTCTCTCTCTCTCTCTCTCTCTCTCTCTCTCTCTCTCTCTCTCTCTCTCTCTCAAGCTGATTCCACACTACCCTACCCTGGGTATTATAACATTTAAAAGTCCGACAACTGATTATTGCGCAATTTGTAATTATTCGTTGGATTTTAAATATTTAACTATATATATATATATATATATATATATATATATATATATATAGAGAGAGAGAGAGAGAGAGAGAGAGAGAGAGAGAGAGAGAGAGAGAGAGAGAGAGAGAGAGAGAGAGAGAGAGAGTTACATAGATTTATACAAAAAAAAGAATAAGAACTATATATATAATATATATATATTATATATATATATATATATTATATATATATATATATATATATATATATATATATACAGAGAGAGAGAGAGAGAGAGAGAGAGAGAGAGAGAGAGAGAGAGAGAGAGAGAGAGAGAGAGAGAGAGAGAGAGAGAGAGAGTGAGTGAGTTACATAGATTTATACAAAAAAAAAGAATAAGAACATAATATAAATTATCAATTTAAGTCTATCTATTTATATGTCTACAGAGAGAGATTGATTGATTGATTGATTGAAAGTTTTCTAGCATCCTGACAGAGAGAGAGAGAGAGAGAGAGAGAGAGAGAGAGAGAGAGAGAGAGAGAGAGAGAGAGAGAGAGAGACGGTGGCTTACAAAGGTGACACGGGCAGACTATATTCCCTGAAGTAAACAAGATATCAGTAAATCTGGTGACGTCAAACCTCGTTCGTTCTGTCATATGTTAGCTCGGTCGGTTTCCCCTTCCCAGAAGGTTTCCTTTGGCACAGAGACCCGGTCTCTGCGATAGCGATAATAATATTGACGAGCGTTATTAGGTATTCGTGTTATGGGGGGGAAGTAAATCTATTCTTTTGTTAACTTCTCCTTATATAAATATCTCTTTTCTTCTCAAAAACTTAGTCTGTAGATCAGATTTTGAATGCTTGAGATGTCTAGAGGTTTCTGAAATTTCATTTATATTTCTTTTCTCCGTCGTATCTTATATTTGTTTTCATATCTATCATCCAAAAAGAAGTTTTGATTCGAGTATAAATTTTAGTTTGGAGGCCAGACTTTATCGAATGATTTTCTATTTATTTATAAGAAAAATTCAAATCTTGAAGAAAGAAAAATTAGTATGTAAAGCAGTTGGTATTTTCTTTTCAAACACACCGTCGGAATGGGGAAGCTATTGTTCAAGTCAAACAAATCAGCTACTGAATTATCAAATTGCTAAGCTCAGTATGAAGAGAGTTGCCTCTTCGAATTGGCAGTGTATAGAGGCTGCTATTTTAGAGGGAGAATTGGAATTGAGTAAAAAAAAAGAGAGACAAGTTGCAAGAGAATCTAAGGAGATAGTTCACATCCCTCTGGTGTTCGGTACAAGATTAGGTGGTGATGTTGGCAGGCGCTCAAGACAACGTAGGTGGTTGTTGACAAAGAGAACGCAACCATCTGCCTCTGAGCCCTTTCAGCTTTCACGTTTAGCAACACCTCTTGTTAAAATCGAGTTCCTTGGCAACTTCTGCAGGATCAGAATTGATACGATGGAAGATATAAGAAATGATATAATGAAAGACAAGTTATATTCAAGATACATGTGTATATACTACCCCACTCCTGAATGTATCACTGATATTTTTACATTTGCATCAAAATTGATATGATGAAACAATAAAATAAATGTTATATTCAACATATATGTGTATATACCACCCCACTCTTGAATGTATTACTGATATTTTTTATATCTTCTAAACAAGATTTCACACCGAGTCACTTAACATTTGTATCCACACCTGTATCAAATTGAATCTTCGCACAGATCTCTCTTCCTTTATTATAGATTCGTAAGTGAGAAGAATAACTCTGACTAGAGAATGTGCATAGATTTCAAAGCATTATATGTCAAACAGGAAGGGAGATCTGTGCAAAAGTTTGTTTTGATACAGATATGTCCAATTAAACTGAAAGATAAGCAGAGAATTTTTAATAATCAACCAATGTTTGTTGTATTGTTACTTTTGCTGTTATTGTTATTTGTTGTATATGTTCATATGGAGAAAGAGAAAAAAATTTACATATTCACAAAATTTTTCAGGTGATAAAAGAGTCGCATAATTGTATCTGTCATTGAATTGTGATGTGTTTCTGTCAGAGTTCATGATGTTGATAGAACTATTTTTCTCCCAACAGCTTGATTCCTGCGATCAATATGAAGACCGCAGGAAAATCAGAATGCGCCTTAAGTCTCTCATGGCTGAGAAGAAAGGTAAAAATGTGTTCCATTTCATTTTCTTCTATAAATTTCTATTTTACCTGTTATGCATTCTGTGGTATATTGTCCTTTGAAAAGTATTGATATTGTAATATTGTTCAAGTTAATCTTTGTACATACTGTGAAAATTATTTCCAAGGGGGTTATTTTTTTCCGAGCACATTTTGCAGTATATTTTTTTTTAAATTGCTCTAACAGCCTTAATTTTTGTCATAGAGAGGTCAGGTTGGTCTCATTCTCTTGGAAAATGCCTGAATTTTCTCAAAAAATTATCAAAAATATGATAAAAAAATAATTTTATAGCATTTTTTTGCAAGGACGTACCGGTACGTCCATGGGGGTAAAGGGATGGGTTTTGTGAAACGTACCAGTACGTCCTTTGGGGGTAAAAGGGTTAAGTTAATCTTTGTACATACTGTGAAAATGATTTATTTCTTAATACATATATGCTTGAATCTCACACACAACCCCTGTTATTTCAGCTCTACATGATGGGCTGAGTGGCCATGACTTGGGTCGTGGGTCTCGCACCCAGGGCTCCTCGGCGCAAAAGTTTGAGGCAATGTCCAAGACCAATAATTATTCTAAAGAATCTAATTTGCGTAGCAGTGAGGGTGAGTTAGAACCTATAGTTTATGATCAGTTGAAAACTTCACTTGAAGAATCTAGACAGCGCTTTGGTGGCGGGTCTTCACAAAAACGTGCTAGGGCAAAGCTTTCGGGTAGAGAAAATTCAAATTATTCTTTCCCTTCTAGTAATAGTAAGTCGAGTGAGGAACACATGTTTGATTCAGGCACTGAATCAGGAGATGAATCTAGTAATCAAGAAGAATTTCTAAGTTTTATGGAAGGGATAAAGGCATCAATAGGGGATGCAAATATGGATGGTAAAAAGAATAATCGTGAACATAGTCAGGGGAGCACAGACTCAAGTAATGAATTTAGTCCAGAATTGATAGTCGAGGTTAATTCAGTGCTAGATCGATTGAAAACAAATATTGGAAAATCTAAAAGTCAAAGTAGTATTCCTGAAGTACATGAAGAAGGAGAAACGGAATTGCTTTCACTCATCGATCGTCTCCAGAATTCCCTCGGAGGAGCATTACTTGATTGTAATGTTGATGAGGAAAGCAAGTCAGCTGATGCTGATGCATTACTGAATAAAATGTCAGCTGATTATATTGATGATGCAGATGATGAGGATGATGGTAATGAAGAGGAAGAAGATCGAAGAGAATTGGAAGAGGAGAGGGAGGAAGGTGGAGATGAAGAAGAGGAAGAAGGGGCTGCTGAAGATGAAGACAGTGATGCTGAAACGTTTCATGAATCGATAAGAAACATGAGTGGTGTACTCAAGTCAAATTCATCTGGCCTGATGCATTCATCTTCATATGCCTCTTCTGGTGCTGGAAGTCCTGCAGTAGTAACAGGAGGACTTAGATTCTCAGTTAATATGAATGAGGCCAGCGGTGTAATTCTCAAGGTAGATGAAACCAAATCTGAGAAAGACTACACTCGGCACTCTCAGTCTTCGGAGAGGTGCCATTCGAACGTATCTAGTAGAATCTCAAAAAGTCCTTCTGGTCATTCGAGTCCAACCAGTGACCAACAGTCTCTACAGCAAGACAGCAATATTAGTGAGGCTCGGGTGATTCTTTCCACAGCAATAGGTAGGTGCCAGTCACGTGAAGAGTTGGTCAGACAACCCAGTGATGGCAATATATATGAAGATGAGGAAGATGAGGTTTTTATGGATGCTCAAGAGGGGTCAACAAGAGATGGAACTCCTGACAGTAGAATGAGCAATTATAGTGATCAGGATAATCCAAAAAGGAAAGAAAAGAGAGAGATTCCCTGGAAAATAAGAGCTGCCAAGAAGCGCTTTGAGAGGCCAAACCAGACTGACAGCCAGTCTCCTACACCAGTAACTGTATATGACCACCTAGCAGGGGCTAAACTAGTTCAAAGAAAGAAAACAAAGTATCAGAAGCTGTGGGATTCAAAGACTGACTCCTACAAAGTCCCATTAACCTACCAGAGCCATTCAGTTGGCAAAATACAAGATATGAAGAAAAACTGGGAATTTCTTAACCGTTCTAATTCCAATGAAGATTTTGGGGTTATGCATAAACCTGTACATTCCAAGTCTGCTGAACGTATGAAAGTGGAATATAGTCACTTGGTGACATCATACTCAGCTGGAAGTATAAGTCCACATAGCCCTGCAGTATCACACCCACCAAAACAAGCAAATCATGTTAGTGACAAAAGTGATTCAGAAGATTCAGATGATGAGGGAGAAGTCTTTTCTATTCAACCTTATCAAGTCAGAGTTGGAATAAAAGCTCACCATCCGGGTGTATTCCATAGACAACAAGAATCACAAGTTGTGAGATCAAGTAATGTTTTTCAGAAGCTTGAAAGGCAGGATGTGAAGAAAAAGGGCAGTTACTTTGTGGAAAAAGCTTTAGATGCCAAGCCAACTGTTTGGGGTGAAAACCCAAATAAAGATAGACAGGTAAGTCCACATTTGCAACAGCAGTCTCAAGCACCGGCATTGCCACCACGTCAACAGGGAGCACCCATAGTTCCCCCTAAACGGCCAACGTCTTTAGCTATTCTTCCTACAGTTCCTGATTGTCGTCCTGCTCTATTTGAAGACGGTAAAAATAATTCGAGTGAACCACCACCACCCTTGCCTCAGAGAGGCGAGATTCCTCAACCACCACCAGTTCCACACCGAGCAGAGTCAGCGTCTGAGGAATGCGAGTACCACGCGCCAGCTATTGGTCGTACTCACAAGGGGACCACTGTGGTACATCATGGACAATTAATAACACGGTCTAAGTCAACTCCTAATGCACATTTAGTGTCTGGACACATAGAAGTGCATAAACCTCTTGGAAATCTAACAAGGAGACGTAAACAGAGCATTGAAGAAAAAATGTATTTAGATAGTCTTCCTAAGCCAAGTGTTACACAATTTCAAACTAATACTCAGGTCAAAACACACCAAGTTTCTCATGTTCATAAACTGCTCTCTTCAGAAACTTCTGCTGTTGAAATGGAGATTAACAATGGGCATGAAGGTCTTAACCATGCTGATAAAGCAGTTTTTCACAGTGAAAATGAAAATCACAAAAACTTGGAAAATGGCATTTCTGGTATTTCAGATGATCCAAGCACCAAACTTTTTACTCCTGAAATGATGGTCAAAATTGCTGTACATAAAGCTGCAATAAGTAAACAAATAAGTGAAGGTGAGCAACAACGTAGATCCGGTATGGTGAGAGCTAATTCAGCTGAGGCTGAACTAACATCGACCCATTCTAATCGCACTTTCTATCGCATGAATACAATATCAAATCCTGATGCTGCTGCAGATGAATTCGTGAGCACTGCACGGCAAGGAATGCCTCACCAGAATAAACGCGTTACGAGAAGGAAGCAAGATGAAGATGATGAAGAAGAAAAGCTCATTGAACTTTTAAGGCAACAGTCACTTAGAAATAAACAAAATGCACAAGCAAAAGAAGAGCAACAAAAACAGCAAGAAATTATAAAACAACAAGAACTAAAAAAGAAGGAAGAGTATAAAAAAGGGCTAGAAATGAGGAAACGTGAATTACAAAAGCAGCAAGAGCTACAGAAAGTACAACGTGAGGAGGAACGAAAACAAGAGGAGGAGATACAGAGGCAAAAAGAAATCCAAAAGGAACTAGAGATGAAGAGACAGCAAGAAATTCAGAGACAGCAAGAGATTCAAAGACAGCAAGAGATTCAAAGACAGAAAGAAATCCAACGACAAGAAGAACTGAAGAGGCAGGAGGAGTTGAAAAAGCAAGAAGAGCAAAGGAGACAAGAGGAGCTTAGAAAGCTGGAAGAATTAAGACGTCAAGAAGAGCTTAGGAAGCAGGAAGAATTGATGCAGCAAGAGCGTAAAAAGCAGGAAGAATTTAGGCGACAAGAAGAATTGATAATGCAAGAAGAGCGAAGAAAGCAAGAAGAATTACGAAAGCAGGAAGAAATGAGGCGACAGGAGGAAATAAAGAGGCAAGAAGAACTAAGAAGATTAGAAGAACTGAGGCAACAGGAGGAGCTAAAACGACAAGAAGAAGTAAGAAGACAAGAGGAGTTAAGAAAGCAAGAAGAACTAAGGAAACAAGAAGAATTGAGGTGGAAAGAAGAATTAAGAATGCAGGAAGAGTTGAGAAAGCAAGAAGAACTAAGGCGACAAGAGGAGCTTAAAATTCAGGAGGAACAAAAGCGGCAAGAAGAACTCAGAATGCAACAGGAATTACAGAAACAAGAAGAACTGAGAGCACAGCAGGAGAGGCAAAGACAAGAAGAACTAATGAGGCAAGAACTTCAAAGACAAGAAGAAGTTAGAAAGCAAATGGAGCTAGAAGAATTTCAGAGGAAATTAGAAATTCAAAAGGAAGCCGAACTAAAAAGAAAACAGGAGGAACTTCAGCAGCAGATATTACTGCAGCAACAACAAATTTTACAGCAACAACAACTAATAAAACAACAACAAGAAGAGTTACTGAGACATCAAAGCCAGCAGCAAAACCTTGACGTACAGGAGACACGGCTAAACACCATTGATCAAAAAGCGTTTAGTCAGCAGTCTCAGCATAGCCAAGTTAATGTCCAACAATCTTCTGTTGTTCAACCAATATCTCAGCCTCAACAAGGCAGTGTGGTTCAACAAGGGAAAGCTCTTAGTGCTGTGCAACAGGCTGTGCTTGAAGAGAGCCTACAGAAAGGACCTACCTTTGGCAAGCAAGCACAGAGGGTTCCTCAAAACAATGCCACAGAATGGACATCCAAAACGACGTATGGAAGAAAAAACAGCGTTGAAGGTGCTGCAGGTATGGTAACTGCTGCCTTGTCTCGTCATCAGTCTCGTGAAGAATTAGTACGACGAACGAGCCTCTCGGCTTCTGGTATGAATGGCAGTCAGAATTCTATTGGACAGTCTTCCAATCCAGATATAGAAGGTTTTGGTGCTGAATATGATACTGAGATGAATGATGATGTGTTCTCTAATGATCAACAGGAAAAAGTGCAGTATACAAATTCACTAAACAGCAGTGCTGCTTTGGATAATAGAAATAATTCTGGTGAAATATTCATGGTTAGTAAAGTTGTTGTTGGTCCTGTTAGTACGCCACCTCATCAATACCAAAGTAGTCCAGTGGCAAAAAGTCCTCAAGAGAAACCAGCTCTTCGTCGTGTGCATAGTCAGCATGGGTCACCAAGACGTGAAGTCAACAAAGTTGAGCTACAGGAAATGGACCGTAGTAAGAGCTCTTCCGTTTCCTCATTAGCTGAAAAATTCCAGCCCCAGCAGCCGCAGCAACCGAAAACAAAAGTCAGAGCTTTCCAAAAGAACTATTCCTTTGATAATGTATCATTTAATAACCAAAGCTCTGCTTCACCATCTGATTCACCTGTCTTCATACAGAGTCCAGTGATATCATACAGAATGACTCCAGGAGGTATATCATCCTCCATAAATGATAGTGACAAAATGAAGAAGAGTTCATCAACTACATGCTTAACTAATACTGGTCAAAGTCAACAAGTTTTTAGTCCAATTAATTCTATTAATCAAGCATCTTCGTTCACTGCAGCAACACGGGAAACTGTGAGAACAAAAAGCTCTTCAATTTCTACTCTAAATGAAAAAGTTCAAATCAAAGCACCAAGTCTTCCAATAAGTGCTCAGAATGCAGCATTAGGTAGTGTTAGCCAATCCCTAAAGAGTATTACTGGAACGGAAGTAAAAGAAAAATCAACATTCCTACAGCAGAACAAATCAAGTCTCCCATCACCAACAGCTATTAAATGGGGCAGTATATCTGATAATAATTCATCGAAGCCAAAGGCCACAGATTTTGTAGTTCCACCTCTTCCAACAACAGTTATGCGCCAACAACAGCTACGAGAGCAACAGCTTCGTGAACAGCAAGAAAAGCAACAGAAAAAAGTCTCTCGTTGGGGTAATATTCCTGATAATACAATGAAGCCTAAGAATTTAGAGTTCAATCCTCCTCCTCAGCCTAACTTTAGTATGCCTCAGCAAGGAGTGTCCAGATGGGGAAGTGTTCCAGATTCGGTCTCCGACCCTAAAGTAACTGATAACGTTATTCCTGTAGCTTCTAAGACAGAACGTGGTCGCTTAAATTCTGCTCCCACGCAGGATTCAAGAATAACTAGCATGCAGCATCAAACATTTTCTTCCTCTTCTCAGTTATCCTCATCATCAATGCAGGCAACATCACAACCTTCTATAGGTCGTCCTTTTGCCACAAGTAGTAAGAATGTGTCCTCTGCTGCGATGAAATTTGAACAAACTACTTCGACGAAAGTAACAGGTGCGTCTGTTAACTTAAATTCAGCTGTAGAAAGTAATCTACAAGGAAATCAAGGTAAGGTCACCAATATCTGGGAATCAGCAGTCAGTGCTTCAGAAGAATCAAAGTCTTCAACATCACAGAAACCATGGAAGGGAGGAATTGCACCTGATGCAACTGGTCAGTATGTTCAGAGGAACAAACAGAAGCTTGAAGAGACTTCAAGCCAGATTGTACAAGAAACTTTAGATTATAATAAATCTGATATAAAAATTAAGAAAGTAGCAAAGAGTCAGTATGATGTCTGGCAAAAAACTTCTAGCACTTCTAGTTCAGCTTCTCAGGGGGAAGATCGTTCAATGCGGGTAGGTAAAATTAAAAACAATGTTTGGGAGAATATGACAGATAGGGAAGAGGACAACACAAAAGGAAATTTTGATCCTAAAAGATTAGATATAGGCCATATAAAGAAATGGGAAAATGCTAAAGAAGAATGTCATGAGAGTGTAAATGTTTTAAAGACAGAAGGAGTAAGAATGAGAAATAAAGAAAAGAAAGAAATTTGGGAAAATATGAGCAGTGAAGAGCAGAGGAACATTAGGGATGAGAGATCAGTTAAAAGATTAAGCAAGGAACAGATTAGCCACTGGGAAGCTTCAGGCAATAAAATTGAAGAGCCAGATGGTGAGGGAAATCAAAAAGTTAAAAGGAGAAGTAAATTACAGTATGATAAATGGGAAACTGGTATACCTTTCCAAGAGTCAGGTGATGATGAAGTAGGCTTTACAGTTTGGAAAAAATCTAATGTAAGTTCCCAAGTTAAAAAAGAAATAACAAAATTTCAAGATGGCACTACATCTCCTTGCGATTCTCGTGAGGTAACACCACCGAGACATGTCCGTCGTTCAAGTTCCGGTGCTATTAAAAAGACTTTAGCTGCCTTTGAGCAAGGGATGCTAGATAAACAAGAAACAGTAGATACTACTCCATCTCCAGGATTGAAACACTCACGATCTGGTGTTGTAAAGAAAGGTATTGCAGCTTTTGCTGATGCAAGTGACCAAGATACCCATGTATCAGCACCACCGCCACCATTACGCCACTCAGGTTCTGGACTTATCAAGTTAGGGTTATCTGTCTTTGAAGGACAGCCATCCCTCGAATCACCAACAGAACCAGAGTCGTCTTTCCTAGAAAAAAGACGAAGTTTCCACGACTTCCACAGCGAACGTTTCTCTTCTCTCATGGAAAGAAGTGAACAGACCCAGAGCTCTGTTCAATCTGTCAGCCTCAAGATTCCTGTGGAATTAATGCAAATGCAACACAAAAGGCCACAAAGTCTCTCATTTTATCCTTCTGCTCCTAAACCTGAACCTGGAAATGCAATGAAAATACCTTGGGGTAAAGAGCCTCCAAAACGGCAAACTCCAACATCTAATACTAAAATGATTTATGGTAAGAACCAGTTTGAAGCCTCTTTGTCTCCAGAAAGTGCTGAGAAAAAGCGTAGAGAAATAGCAGCATTTTTCCAACAGTCCAGTGCCCAAATCTCTCAAAAATTAGAGTTAGCAAAGGGGAAGAAAGATGGTCAGAACACTAGTAAAGAAACTACTCGTGTCATTAAAGATAAGACAGTCATCCGCGAAATGTCAGTTTCTAGAGAGAAGTCTGTCCTTCCCGATGACTTGAATGATTCATGGGAAGAATTACTGTCAGGTACAGAATTAAATACTTCCATTGACGAAGCATTTACTGAAGCTTTGCTAAATGACATAGAACTAATAGAAGAGGATAATTCACCTGGATCGGAACACCGTCGTAGAACTTACAGCGAAAATCGTTTAGAGGCTTCAGACACTGAAATGACAAAAATAGTAATGGGGGCAAAAGTAACACGGTCACAAACATTCAAAGATTACGCAGACCTTATGGTAACAAGTGAACGTATACCGAGTCCTCATTCCAGCGTAGATTCACAGGATGTTAGTCAGTCACATTGCCTTGATCAAGCAGTTGATAATATGTCAGACTCGACCTCTGAGGGGCTAAATGAGCAAAAAATACCTAGTAGGGGGCAGAGCAGGGGTGACGTAACTCCTGCTGAAGATGGTGACGATAGTAGTAGTGAAGGTTCCGTAGGTATGTGTCACAACTTTGTTAACAACACAAATTTCGGTTATGATTTGTATGAATATCCATTTCCTGCTGACCACTTTATACCTAGTTCATACACTCCATCTTTTTTTAATGAAAAACCATACTTCCAACAGAATGATAATGAAGATAGTCTGAATTCATCAAGATATTTAAACCAGATCTCATTTACAGTGCATTTTGAGAGTAATTTAAAAAGCTTTCAGAACCACACTGAAAGCAATTCACATGAGTTTTATAGCAAAAGTAATTGTGGGTTAGAAAACCAGGAAGGTTTTTCAAGGAAGCAAGAACAATTTTGCAATTGTGAAACTAGGAGGCCAGATGACCCATATTATACGGAACAGTTTCTCATTCCAGAGATAACCATAACAGACTTAGATGAAGGGTTTCCCCAAGAAATCGCTGAAAATGTTCCACCGTCAGATGGTGATGAAGGTAATTTTCTAACTGTGAGTGCTCATCATTCAAACATATCCATAAGTAAAAAGCATTCTTATATCATGGAAAATTTCTTGAAAGGAAATGGAGGCATGGATGTATACAAGAAAACACAGCCTCCAGAGAAACAAAGGAAGGAAGTGGGCGAGAATTTACCTGGTGCTAAATTGCATGAGCATTTTCAGAATGCCACACAGGGAGAACCCACTACCTTTGATGGGGCCTATAGCTGTAATTCATTTTGTCAATACTCTTTGTCTGCAACTGAAGATTTTATTAATACGAATGTAAACATTGCCAATGAAAATGGTGACATTGAATTAACTCTTACTGATGTGGATGGCAAAACATGGAATATGGTTTATGATTTAAAAACTGATTGTGAATTTAATGATGCTATCCTTAATTCTAGTAAAGATTCTGAAAAATCAATTGATCATGCAAACAGTTCCACCAGTTTCCTCTTCTCACAGGCATCTTTTGAAACACAGAGAAATTACATACATCACCTTAGAGTACAACCACAGTATTCATCATCATCAGTCACATCATCTTTACCTGTAGGGACGTCATATTTGGTAACTTCAACTGAATTACTTCCAAATGTAGCTTCTTCACCTTTGATATCCATGGACAGACATTCTTGTATTCCAGAATTAACACTTTCATTTTCACCCTCCGCTCAAAACCCTTCATCACCATGCGTTCATATAAGGCCTACGGGCAACTGGTCATTATTTAATTCAATATCGCACTCGACATCATCACTTTCCACTTTAGGTGTACGTTCAGATAAGTTTCCGAATTTGGATTCCCCCTCAAACTGTGTTTACAATTCTAGTGATGAATTACAGTATGATATGGAAAATCTTGAATATTCTAAAGATGCTTTTGTAACTGAAGATGATTGCCTGATGTCTTCAGATTCTGATTCTGTCAGTAGCAATTCAGATACTATCATCACAGTCCTTGAAAGATCAGGATATAGCACAGTTAGTCTTGGTGGAACCAAATTTGAAGCTTGTGAAAGGAATGCTGATTTTTCAGATCATGGTAATATCACAGGAAGATCTGGGATTAAAGATGAAAACTACACGTCACGTAGTTACATTAATGATAATTTGCACTGTCTAGAGAGAAACCTTAGTAATGATAGATCTGGTGAGAACTTTTCATTTGAAAGTGAATGTGCAGAAAAGAGACATGAATATATAGGAAGTAATTTTGATGAGGGAAGTTATGTACATGCAACTCTTAATGGAATCAGCAATGTACCATTAGGTGAAGAATCGGAACAAGTTGAACATTCGAACGAAAGAAGTGAAGAGATGAATAGGGAATGGTCAGCAGAAACTGGATATGAGGTGCTAATCATTAATCGCCAACAGTACCAAGATGAGCTCATGTTCATTACTTGTATGGCCCTTTCTGCATATGCTCTGCTTGTATTTTATTCTTAGTCATGTGCTAAATTTCTAAAATATTTGATCTCAGTGAAAGTACAAAATGCTGCTGATGCTTATACTTTATGGCTCATTTACTATAGCTATGGTCACCTATCTTCTTTGTACAGTACTGCACTTAGTTCCAGTGCTTTGTTTTATTTTCTTTTCGTAAAAGTAGATTACCATTAAAAATTAGGCTGCTTCTTCAGGTTAAATGGTGAACTCTTTTTCTCTCTTTCCTTTATTCTGTGTGTTTTTATTACATTCACTTTCATTTTTATTTTCAAGCATCTGATCTGCAGTGAGAGGTAAGCTTGTCTATAGAATAGTGCATTATACTGTAGCCTTCAAGTTTCAATTTCTGAAGGTTCATAAAAAGACCAAGACCTGAAAACTGCTACTGTATTTGGCTGCTCTGCATTTTTGCAAAAAATTGTTGTTGCAGATCTATTGATATCAGTTTAAAGGGTCATCATTGTGTATTTATGTACAGTATGAGTATTTGTGTCATGTATGTTGCATTTTTATTTGCATGAGTTTTATCATCTAGTGCATTTAATGAGTTAGAGTACATATTTTTAATATTTAAACATTTTTTTTGGCAATGTGCATAATTATTTTTAGCGATGTGCATTCTTAACTGCAACATTACTTACATTACAACTGTCAATTGAAATTTCTAGTCATCTTTGAAAATGAAGGAGGATTTCTTATATCTTAATTTTACCACGCAGCAGTCATATTCATTTATTAATTAACATTATGGCTCTTTTCTTTAAGTTTCATAGATTTGAACTGAACTGTACAGTCTTCTGTCAGGCCTTACGTAAACTGCATACCGTACTGTTGTCTAGGAATACAAATTTTGACATAACTCATTGTAATAAACAAAATTCGTAATAACTCTGCAGCTTAGTCATCTTTAATTTGCAGTGTTGTCTTGCAATGAGTGTGTATTAACTACTGTATTAGACCAATTTTTCTGTAGAGCAGACTACAATTTTGTTTTTCAAGTAAAGTATGTTTTAATCGGTGTTGCCGTGTTGTCTTCGTTCGATTTTCATTACTATATCTGTAGATAAATCATTCTTTGTTTTTAGATGCATTTTTGTAGAGCTTCTGCTTTGTAGTGGACATAAGTTTTGTCAAGGTTTGTTAATACTGCAAGTCATTATAAGGGAAGAGAGAAACTATACATTATCAAAGAAGTGAACCCATTGCTCCTCAGAGGTTTAACAACCAAAATTGATGTGTATAACTATATATATATATGTATAACTACATATGTATATATAATGTACTGTACGTGTGCGGGGTAATATACAATCATATATTACAAATACATTCAATTGCCTGTTGATATTGAATAAATATTTTTCCGCAAGTTGAAGAAAAAAGCAATGAGGAGTATGTCCGACTATTACATAGGCACGAAACAAGTGATGACTAGAGGTTTCAATCTGATTCTTGCCACAATCCCCCCTCAACTTGCATTTATCCCTCATCCTATTGTATTTAAAGCCTGGCAATAGGGTATTTCAATAAAAATTTCCTAACCTTTCCTATCCTATCCATTACTAATAACAGTACTTCATTTTCTAATAATAAAGTTTAATTTTATTTTATTTTTGTCATACACTGTATATTAGATCATTCCTTTAATCATTATTTAACTGTTCCCTCCTCTGAAGTCTGTTTAATAGATTCATCCTTTACAGCTCTAATATCCTCAAGGCATTTTGTAATTATTTTTTGCTATATATAAACTAGTAGCTTTTTTTTTTTTTTTTTCAAATCTCCCCATGGCTAGCATTTAAGTTCCTTTTTTCTTAGTTGCATTGCTCAGAACAGCCATGTTATTGTGCTACAAGTCCTACCTCAGTGCTTGTTGTCATTGTTTTGGGGGGCTCGGGTTGTAGTGGCATGTGTTTGTGTTGTAGATGTGGCGCTGGTTAACGACTGGTTGAAGGAGAACTTCCCCGATCACCGAACTCAGGGTGGCCCCCGCCAAGGTGGGTAGTTCAGTGCCACCATACCCTTAATTATGTCAGTACAGAAATAATCCTCTTAATATTCTTAACAGAAAACAATCAGTTGGTTTCTCACTCTTTACACTCGTTCCAAAGATTTGAAAACTTTTTATGGTAAACAATTATAGTTAAACAAAACTTAGTTTGCATACATCGCATGCCACTAGTGTTTCGTTACATTATACAGTATATTAAAATTTACTTTTAATTTGTAGTTTAACCTGTTGGAATTTATAAATATAGGTTACACTGTTAATTTTATTTAAATATGAAACTTAGATTTTGAATCTTATAAATGTCTGAACAACCTAATTAGTCAGCTATATTTGGAGAAACAATTGACAAATAGTAAGGGAGTAGTACAGCATATACTGAAAACTATTGCCATTTTGAAGGTCATTTTTTTTATTTCCATGTATTACATTTTCCAAGGAACCTTTAAATACCCCAAATTACATTACAGGTCTTTCTTTTCCGTAATAGATATCGTTGCAACACACCTCAGGTAACATTTCCTGTAATGGCAAATTAACTCCCGA
The DNA here is from genome assembly GCF_036898095.1 of Palaemon carinicauda. Classification (NCBI taxonomy): domain Eukaryota; kingdom Metazoa; phylum Arthropoda; class Malacostraca; order Decapoda; family Palaemonidae; genus Palaemon; species Palaemon carinicauda. The sequence continues at coordinate 21,382,860 of NC_090769.1, forward strand.
CTCAGAAATACTTTTTTCTAATTTTGATTTTATCTGATCCTCACTATACAGTCTTTTATATTTTATTGATTTATTATGATGTAAATAAGATAACTAGTTCACACTGTAACACCCAAGATTTAAGGGTAGAGTTTTAATTTTAGCTCTTAAATAAAGTCCTAATATTCATCTACAGTTATTGTAAATACAGAATTTACATGGAATGCTGGAGCTTCAATACATAACAAGTCAGGGTGAATGCTAATTGCTAATCAAAACTGTATATGCTTTCCTAATATTGACCATGCTTAGGGAATTTTTACTGGTTGAAATTTCTGGAAATATGGCAGTGTACATTAATAACACACAATAATTTGTTTTCCCCATTAAATCAAACTTATTACTGTATTACTATGTCTTACTAGGCAACCGTTTCACTTTTGTTGATAAAGTACTGTAAATATTTCAATTGTCGTAAACATCCATATACCGTAACTAAAGAATTTGTGAGTCGAGTAAAGGTACAAGAGCATAAAATTTCATTCCTTGCTAAAGTTTTTGACATAGAGATTAACAATTCTTTAAAAAATATTTTACCTATTACAAAAAAAGGAAAAGTTATTTAAAATAAAACCTAATATGTCATTCAGTCCTTGCTAAAGTTTTTGACATACTGAATAAAAATTCTTTTAAAAATATTTTACCAATTCCGAAAAAAGAAAAGTTATTTAAAATAAAACCTAATATGTCATTGAAATAAATTCCCTCAGGCTCGGCCATCACGTTGAACTATTTTATAATAATGTAGACCACCGAGATATTGTCATGTTAGTGGTACTATTTGAATCCCTCAAGTGTGTCAGTAGTTCACAGATCACGGATATAATGCCATAATTAGGCTACGCAGTCTAGTGTATATTTAACTCCATCCATCTTTGTGGCCTACTATAGATGTTGGCAGCACAAAGTTAATCGTATGTCTAGAGGCAAGGTAGACAATCTGAACTGGCACAGTGCACTCGATATCACCCTATTGTATGGCCAGACCAGCTTAGGGAGTTAATCCTTACAGCATTAGTTTATTTTGTAGCTGTTATTCAACTACTCTGGTGATAGAAAGTTCTCTTGAAAAACATTAGACTAAACAACTTCATTACATTAGTGAGTCAACATGGCATGTCTCATTGCATACCCAGGTAATACAGGACTTTATCATCTATGTGAAGGTTACTTGTATTATTCCCGCAGATATATTTTTGATTAGTTGGAACATGAACACTGCAGAATAAATTTCCAGCAATTTTAACCCAGAAGAAAAGGCTTGAAATAATGTGCAATATAAACTTACCTGTTGGAATTACTGTATTTAATATATCCTTAAACTTCAGGAAGTTAGATTAACTTTCTTTGAATTTCTGTAGGAGATGCCAAGGCCTCCTCCACCATGTCTCCCTTCGGCACGTCCCGCACCTCAACCACAGATACACGCAGCTCCAGCCAAGGTAGGAATATTTCTGTTGGATATTCACTCAAATTCAAACTTATGATTCTGATTCCATTAGAGAACTTTCCCCAATGAAGAAAATTTAGTTCATCTGTATGACAAGAGACTTATCATTTATCATGATTCCAAATGATTTTGCTGTCGTTTTGATTCCTATTCATCTTTTAATGGTTTTTCTTTAGTTTTTATAAATACGTACACTAAAGCAAGAGTTGAATAACTCTTGGTCTTAACACTTTTTTATTTGTGGATGTATCTGATAAATTGAATGCCCTTTGAAAAATATTTTGATATTTTTTATTTGAATTATCTTTTTTCCTTGTGAATTGTAGTTAATGTATAGTTTCTCAAGACAGATGGATCAGCTTACCTCTTTGCTTTTTGTTACTTAGTATTTTTAGGCAGAATCAGATCATCCTTGTAGTCAAATAGATTTAATCCAAATAATGCTGTCTTTAAATCCTGCTCCAAGTCTTCTTTTGTCTTTCCATTCTCCTTGACAAATAAAGTACAGCCTTTTCAGTGATTTGATTACTCCAATTTTTTAAACCCTTTTGTACAGTATAGTATTTGCACTGCAATGTAAATTAGCTTTGTTTTCATTTGCAAACTCTTGTATAAAATATAACCTTCAAAAACTGGAGATGAATGTTCTCATATGGAGATCATTATAGTGAGGCTGTTATCCACTTTCATATTTACTATTATCTCATTAATTCGTTGAAATAAAGTAAAATACTGTTTATTAAAAAAAACTGGTGAATCCTATTACTTTTGAAAATTAGTTATTGATAAATTAGTTATAATCTTAAATCATCTTTCAGTTAATGTCCAAAAGAGTTCCTATTCTTCGAATGTCTCTTCCTCCACAACTTCGTCATTCAAGACATCCTCTGTCAGTACAGGTTGGTACAATTGATGTACAGTACTCACTCAGATAAAATACAGTGCAAGGCTTTCTAAATTATACTTTTATCAGTAGAATACTTCACAGTATAATTCTCATTATAGTATTGTGAAGAAAATCTTATGTGAAATTATACTATTGTTGTGCATCATTGTAAGTGGAAACTTGATTATTCTGCTGAACTTAACATTTTCTTTACCTTTTTTTAGCAGCTGACAGTAAATCGGTTGTGTCTCCATTTGATAAGTTCAAACAGATGGATGCACCAACTCCACGAACACCAAAGTAAGTTTGCTTTTAGTTTATAATTAAGTCTTGAAATATATATTTTTTTTTCTTAACTCAGTATGAAAAACTGGAATACAGTTATTCATAATGAATTGACTTCTGTAAACATTTAGTTGGTGATTATTCTTTAATTGGATAGTAGTGGAGAAGGTTTAGAAATACAGTAACTCTTAGAAAATGGATAAGGTGTAGATCATATATTGCAAGTATTATACTGTAAATATCATAAAAAAAAATATTGTATATCATGGGAATTGCTATTTTTTTTTTATTATTCATGAAAAATATTACTCTAGATTTGTTTAATTTTATTGGATGTTAAGTATATCTTAAGCATCAAACCTGCTTTATTTAAATGTGTATAAAAGTAGCTTTTACAGGTTCTTTTTGGGTAGCGGAATAAGTATTGTATCTGTTGCTTGGTATATTGTAGTATGAAACCTAATCCTTTTACACAACATTACATTGAATATAATTTCCCTTTATTATGAATCAAATTATGAAATTGACTTTCTTTTTCGCAAATAATTGACAGATGTCAATTATCATTATGACCCTTTGCTCTTGCAGAATCAGTTTTTTTTTTTTAAATATTATTACATTTTCTTGTTACTGCTGTCATATTCCGTGATTGGATGAGCCCTCCCGTACACAGAATACACTAACTCCTGCTACCTATGTTTCCTCAGTCCCTTCTCCTTGACCCTGCCCATTATAAGACACAATGCTGCCACAATCAAAAAAATCATCCTAGACTTCTGTAAGAGATCCACAGCTGAGTACGAGAGCAAGGTAGAGTTGGTTCAACTGGTTCCCCTGTGGTCTTATAGATAGAACATCAACCATCCAGCCGCTCCCTTATTAGCTCCCTGGTGTGGTTATTTCCCTGCCCCCCTCTTCTCCTCTCTTGTGATGTGTTTTCCCCGACTAAGAATTACTTTCACCAGTCCCCCATCCTTAAATCTAGAATTAGTTTGTTATGCTTACCAGTGCTTACCTTGCTCCTAGTGCATTTGACACACTTCCAAAATATAGTGTCACTAGATCATAGCTCATTTCCAAAATATAGTTTCACTAGATCATAGCTCCTGAAGACAACATTTAATACAGCTACCAACATATACACATTTAGTCCCTTAGAATCTTAGAATATAGTTAATGTAGAAATTAACACTAGATCAACCATAGATTTTGTATATACTGTATGTCAATTAACCTAAATACTGTATTGTTCTATTCATACAAAACTATGCTTTTGATAGTCTTTGACCTGATAATTCAAGTTTTGTAATTAATTTTATTTGAAGACAATGATTACAGTATTTAGAAGAAAAAAATAGATGTAGGGAGTTTTGGGTATATAATTTATTGTAAATTGCTAGATTTTTTTGGTTAAACATGGTTTTTAGGATTTTTTTCCTTTTATATTTTTTACTTAGTAGACCTGTCCTGACTTGTGTTCTGATTCTTCTTGAAATGCTATTGTTATTGTGGCCTGTTTCTTCTCTATCCTTTGCGTGAATGTGTGCATATAAGGATCTTGTTTTCTGTGTTACTTTCCATTAACATCTTAAAATACGGTAACCTTAGATGTTAGCTTATAAGTTTATAAAGCGTATGTGGAAAGTGATAGTGCAGAGCTGCTGCATGAGCTATGTAGCACGAGGCACTAACCTTCTGGGTGCCTGCTGGCTGCTATGCTGCCAATGATGTTACTGCTGAAGGTGCTCTACTGCCTGCTGGTCATTGCTGCTTCACGGCTTCTTCCTCCTTCTACAGCTCTAAGTCGAAGTCTGCGGGTGGTGGCCCACTTTTCCAATTATCCAGTCAGCTGAGTCGCAGTGCCTCAGGGGTGAAGGATATGCTTCTGCAGTGGTGCCAGTGCCGCACCCGCGACTATAAGGTATACAGGGCCTAACAAGGGTATCCTATGAAGGGCCTCATGCATGATTGCCCTAGGATTCAACAGCCACATAACACTGCACTATGTTACCCACCTGTGTGACAGATTACAGTATTGTTTAGCAAAGTCCACTTTATGACTGTGGTAAACAACTGATTGCATTTATGTAATAATAATGCATTGTATAATAGCCTAATTATCTATAGTGTATATAAAGTGTAAAATTATTAAAGTGCACTGTGATATGAAATGTTCATCTATCTATTGAAATATAATGTCGAACAGGTGTACTAAGTTGCTCCACGTAAAAAAACGTAGTGGAAATTGGATTCAAGTTGCACAGCGTAAATTACGCAACTTATTAATCTACAGTATTTACAGTTATTATGTCTGTGAACCTCCGCTTATGTTCATATTGCTTCTTCAGAAGCTTGGTTATCGACTTTTACACCAAAATTTACTTAAAATTTTCCCATTTTCTTTAATTGGAAAAAGGTACATGTCTCTATTTAAGTACTGAAACAATCTAGTGTTTAATGGTAAAGACTGCCAGCTGTTCCATGTTATTCAGTTTTCTGTTGTGTCAGTCTCATAAGGACTTATCCCCCATCCAGATTATGATGAGTGTTTATTGAATTTTAAGTTTTCTTCCCAGCTGGATTTGTTAGCATTCCTGCACAAGAGTAGCACTGTGTTTTAAATAAATGTTGTGAGGAGTATGATGCTTACTATAGCTATTTTGTTTTAATCAAACTGGTTAAAAATAAATTTTGGTCCTCACTAACTGATAAATACTAAAAGAGCATGTTACCATATTTATTCAGCCTGATAATGACCTGTTGGTCCAATAAATGCAAAGATAGCCATCCCACTAGAGAAGGTTTTCATTTGGTTTCATAAAGAACGTTAGGATATTACTATCAGTTCAGATACACAGTTACTCTATGTGCGTATCATAGCAGTATCTAATAATAAGCCTTGGGAAATATCATGTATATAATACAGATAGGTACTGGGTGAGAGATCAAGAGTATTTTATTTGGGATGGGTAACAATATGTTAAGAATCTTGGTTCTTAAGATTTATTTGACATAGGTCCTAGGTGGATTTTTTTTCATATTTTTTCATTATATGCTATATTTACATGACCTGCGAAGCCTCTTTGTAACTAAATATTTTTCAGGAATTAGATACAAAACTAATTTTGCTGTTAATTTTTACCAAGGCCATCTTTCAAATACCACTGTGTGTGGCTTCCATAATTTGAGATTCCAGACTAGTACCCCTTCATTTGAAAAGGTTGCATATCCTTGATCTAGCAGGCGTTAAACAAGTTTAAGCTCTCTGTGAATCACAATGACTATAATACCCCTTTTCGTTACATGGTAGAATGATCTGCAGATTTTGACCATCTTCTGTCAAGTGTCCAAGGAGGTTGCCATACCAATCAATCTACAATACTTGACCGACCCATTTCAAAAGTGGTTCATCCATATTACATCAAATAATATAATTAAAATTCTAGACTCCATTGGACTAGATTTAATGAAAACCATCACAAAATACAATTTTAATTATATTATTCTTTTTATGTGTTTTTCACCTTTCTCCCCTTCACTGAGTGTGGGAATCAGCAATATGAACATCAGGGGAAGTTCTTAGAAATAATGGAATTTTATTAATATTTTCTTTTATTTCTATACTCACCTTATATTCATATACATAGCTACCCTACTCCCCACTGACTTGTGATATTGAGGAATAGGGAATACTTTCAACTTCAAAACTTAATAACATGAAATGGCTGGCATTCCTTTCTATTAACCACTAGATTGTTTCATTACCTTACTATAGTCCATTTCTTCTAGCAATGCAGATTTGCACCAACTCGCAGCGGTGCCCTTTTAGCTTGGAAAAGTTTCCTGGTCGCTGATTGGTTAGAATTATCTCGTCCAACCAATCAGCGATCAGGAAACTTTTCCGAGCTAAAAGGGTGCCGCTGCAAGTCGGTGCAAATCTGCATCACTAAAAGAAATTGACCATAGTGATATGTACTGTATCTCTTTTTGAAACAAAAGAAAATTGGGAAAATTTTTAATAAATTTTGGTGGTGAACATTGATAAACTGAGCTTCTGGAGAAGAAGCAATACAAACATATGGTTAGTCTAGCAATAAGAATTTTTATTATCAAAATTGTATTTTTAATATTTTTCAAATTGGTTTAATTATAGAGTATGTACCCTATATAATAAAATACCATTTATTCTATTCCAAACCAATCAATATAATTAGATTTATCATACAAAAATTGGCAAGACTCATTAAGTACTTGTACAATAAGCTTTGATTTTATAGTATATATTTCAGATACTGTATACTGTATACATAGCATTCATATCTCGTACATCTTGGAAATATTTGACCAAAAGAGTTGATAATTTTATGGCTGAATACATAGGAACTTATGGACCATGAAAATGTCTCCTATATCCTCTGTTGTTTTGTTAAAAGTATATCCTTCAACCTTCAAGGTTTGACCTTCATAAATCCCCGCACCTTTAAAGATGCAGCATTGCTTGGTTGTATGTTACGTTGCATGACATGAAATTTGAACGCATCCGTTTTGAAAAATCCTATAAAAATAACCTTTAGCTTAGTCACCAAAATCAGTTTTTAAAGAGAATAGCACCTTAACATAGCATTGAGCAAAATAGTTTTTTGGTTAAGTTCTAGAGTAGAGCCTTTGAGGTGAATTTAAATTAATTCTAAAGTATTATGAGCATGGAGCATACATTCAATTATAGTGGAGTAAAGTGTACATGTATAGTCATATTTATAGATTTCCTTTTCTGATAACAGTATGCAATATTCTGTCTAACCAATTTCTTTTTGCAGTCTGTCCAACATTTGCTCTATAGACTTGTGCTTTCAGACATCAAATTAATGCAACAAAATCTGTATTAACAGTTATATATGATATCTACACTTCATTGCTTGATATATCACATTAGTGGATATTGTTCACTGTCCTTGGCAGTTTGCTATACTTTAGTCCTCAGCTTCATTTAGGTCTTCTTTTATCTATCTTACCCAGACCCAACTAGAATTTCATCCCCAAAAAGTATTTCATTGTTAATAGACACTTTTGCTATCATCACTGAAACAGGGAATAAAGATCGAGAACTTCAGCACAAGTTGGAATGATGGTATGGCCTTCTGCGCTCTCATTCACCACTTCTACCCCGATGCCTTCGACTTTGATAAACTAGACCCTAAGAATCGCCGTTATAATTTTGATCTCGCTTTCCGAGTGGCAGAGTAAGTATGAAAAGCAGTACTGTATTGTGATTAAAGGTTATAATGCCTTATTAATCGTAAGTTTTAATCTCAACAAATTTCAAGTCGCAAGTATTAGTTCATTAATGAATAATGAGCAGTCGTTAATTAAACTAAAAACCATTGCTTCATAGTACTGTACTGGAAGTCAGGTACAGTAAAGGTAGCCTTTAACCCTTTTACCCCCAGGCTCTTTGGAAATTTCCAACCCTTAACCCCCAGGGGGTTATTTTTTTCCCATCACATTTTGCAGTACAGTATATATTTTTTAAATTGCTCTAACAGCCTTAATTTTTGTCATAGAGAGGTCAGGTTGGTCTCATTCTCTTGGAAAATGCCTGAATTTTCTCAAAAAATGATAAAAAAAATATGAAAAAAATTTTTTGATAGAATTTTTTTGCAAGGACGTACCGGTACGTCCATGGGGGTAAAGGGATGGGTTTTGTGAAACGTACCAGTACGTCCTTTGGGGGTATAAGGGTTAATATGAGTTTAACCTGGAATCAGATGTAATTGGAAATATTTTGAAGTTAACCTCCAAAATATAAATCAAAGACTTTAATGGCAGATGTCTAATACTGTACAGCATTTCAATGTGATCTAGTTTACTTTTTCCAGGTACTAACTTATATTCTATTTTCAATTTCAGTGAGAAAGCTGGGATATATCCCCTCTTGGATGTTGAGGACATGGTCATGATGAAAAAGCCAGATTGGAAATGTGTCTTTACCTACGTTCAGGCCCTTTATAAACGACTTAAAGATGAATAATGAAAGTGTTTCAAAACTCATAATAATTTTAAGTGAAGGAATTAGATTTTTTTTACACTGCAAGAGCCTCTAAGCTCAGGTTTAGTGTAATAAAGTGATAAAAAAATAAGTTTAGCAAGATTCAAGTGCTTAACTGTTTATTGCTTACCCAAGCAATATTCACATTGGTTGGCCCTGCTGTCTACATCCTTGAGTGTCTGCAGCTGTTATGTGTCTGTCCTATAGTAGTAGTGTATAATATTGTTTTTCAGAAGAAAAAAAATTGCCATTGTAGAATTTTGCTGTTAATTTTTATTTATTTATTTATTTATCCATATTCTAATGGGACCAAATTCAATGGAGTGTCATCCAGTGGACAGTGTTCTCGTGTACTGTATTGTAAAATAGTGCAGTTAATGAAAATGAAAAATAAAATGGAAATTTGGAAATTCCAGAGCGCTTTAGGTCATATCGACTTTCCTACATGCTGAAGGCACAATATGAAAAGTGCCAAGGATACTTCACTGTGTTACCTTATGATGTTAAGCCTAAATTATTGAATGGAAAATTTATTGGTGCTTTATTTAAACTCAGATGAAGTATCCTTCATGGCACAAATTATATTTTTTATGTATAGAAAGTCACAATAGGTTTCGATGATCACACGCACGTGTTTCATTGCGAATCATACCTTAGCTGTATGTAACATTTGTACTATATATAGTACTCGCAATACAGAGCTCAATGTATTCTCTTGCAAAGGTATATGATTTTTTTCTTTGTGAATTAGCATCATTTACAATAATAACCAATACTTGGGTTAGGGTGATGCTTTTTTATACTTCATAACTATATACAGTATGTATAAATGTGTATTATTCAAATGAAGATAGAGTTACTAAGTGTAGAATAGGGCTCGTGGTACTTGCTGTGTTTCAGATGTTTAAATATGCTGTATCCTGAATCCTGATGCTTCTTTCCCTTTTAAACTATAAATTGACAACAAAATTTCGTACTCTGTCTTATTTAGGAATAGTAATTTTGTGTACATTTTTGTGGCCGATGCTACTCTTTCTCCTCTCTTATAAAAACAGTAATGTTCACCATTTTTTTACCCTTTCGCAGCTAAATCTCATTAATTTAATGCTGTGATATTATTGTGACATAATCTGGTGCCAAGCAGTGTCTTATAGGGATAAGTAAAAGTATATCAGTATGGTGCGTTTTAGGAAAGAACTTTGTCAGAAATCTCGCTGGGGGGAAAAAAGCTTCATTGACAATAATCCCCGTGGTTCCTTTTGATTAGAATAGTGCTCGAGATTTTATACAGAGTACTTTTGCCTTGATGGCATCAGTTTTCTTTAAATTTAAAGGGGATATTTTACATATATAACACTTCAATAAGTTCTTTCTAACACATTTCATATTTCATTATATAAATATATATATAAATATATATATATATATATATATATATATATATATATATATATATATATATATATATATATATATATAAAATGATAGTTCAGCTTCAAATATAGTGTAACTATTATATTTAGAAGATAGATTTTTTTTTCCTTTTTTATGAAAGCTGATTTGTGTGCTTAATTACACTTATCATGGAATGCTATTATTATGCTTATGGAGCCTTAATGCTGAAAATTGTCATGGAATAAATGTGAATATGATGTATGGTTTTTATATCCTTAGTAACGAAGAAGATTTGCCAAGAAGTTATCTCGTAAAGAGATTGCTAGATAAATGTGTCCATTTGACACCACCCAGAACAATTTCCTACCAAAGAGAATGACAGCAGAAAGCCCGGCTTAAGGGGGTAAAATTGTCCTCAGTCTATGTGTTGGATAGATTTCTCCAAGTCATGAGTGCCTCCTACATGTTATTAAAAAGGTTTTTTTGCTGCTATAGGAGGAGAGCGTTTAAAATTGATTGGGAGCGTGAACTACATAAAGTACAAGGTGATCCTCCATGATAGCATATTAAAGTAGTTGTGGGAGTTAGATTGTGTTCCAAAATTTGGGAACTTGAGCGCGTATTATGAGCTCTAACTACCAACTGCGATTGCACCTTTTTGCGCATAACCTGATCTTTCCTATTAGTAGTTCTTATATGCATAGATCAATGCTAATAACATCCAACTCGCAAATCCGAAGGAAAACGCGCTATCACGCGCCTAGATACTCTTTTATCTGCAAAAGAATGCTCTTTGAAAGGCATTTCTTCTTGATCTGAGAGTAAAAGACTTGAAGAAATTACTGTACAGTACTGAAGAGCACTTGCGCTCAGAATATCGTAAATCGCTGTGAGAGCACTCACGCATGTTGTACTGTAAGTCTATGTCTCGACTTCTAACAAGAATACTTTCTTGTGTAAAGCTCTTGCGTGAGGATGATCGCGCTTGAGCGTGAGAAGAGCGCATATACAATACCCTATCTATGACCTCGTCTGGCAACAGAGACAAGGGGCAATCTTGAAAAGTCCTTGAGAAAATATCCTAGAACACTCACAGTTGCACATTCCCATTGGCTGGCATGCTGTCATAGAAGATAGTTGGTTATTAAGAAAGTATTCATTGTGAAGCACATGTTTGCTTGCTGGAGATTCTTCCAAGTCTGAAGGTATAGCGCCAAGAAGTTGGTGAGAACGTTCTGAAGCAAGTACTTCCGCACGCGAATTGGAGATAACTTTTGCTAGAGGCAACGATCAACTTTCAGGTAGCGTGCGAACACAAAGGCCCACCTGCTACGAAATTAATGCTCTCTCGTAGAACAAAGGCAAACTGAAGTGCTCAAAATCAATGAGGAGTAAGTTCAATTAGAGTGAGTGCAATTTGGCAAATGTGCTTGTTCCAAGGGGCACACACTTGTGAAAGAGATCCAGTCAGGGAGCATTCAAAAGAGTCTGGGCATGCACACTTGGGGGGCTTCTTGCTTCCCATAGAAAGATTGGAATCCTTTATTATGAAGGAAATCTTCCTCCGAGGACGTAATAATGTCTCCTGACAGGAGGGGAAGGATGTTCCTTGGGTGAGACAGCAACATCCTTGTCTTGTCGAAGAGAAACTCTCTGTCTTGTAAAGGCGGTCCACAATTGGAGATTAATTATCCGATGAAGGTGTAGCCCCATAAAGAGATGAGAGGCAAAGGAGGGCATAAGGGCATCCTTGAAGCTAAAGGTGTCTCTAAAGGAGAGGATGGCTGTTTAATCCTGAATTAGACAATTCTGAGTGCGAAGAGCCAAGGGCATCTTCAACAGATGAAGCAGACTCCAGTGATGGAGGCTTTACTTTGGATAAAGCAAAGGCTTGTAATAGTTTCTTTCTGGAAAGTATTCCTTCTAATACTAATGATGGCCAAAACGTCTTTAAGGCATCGTCACTAGCAGTGTAATCTGGAAAGTTTTTATCAGGTTTGGCAAGAACAGAAGAGGTATGTGCTCCTCTAGGGGAAGCAGATACAGTACCGCTACCTCACCCTGGGATTGACCCACTGTTCGATTACCATCATCTTCCTTCTTTATATTTCCCCTGGAGGAGGGGGATGGAGAAGGATCAGAAGCCTTAGTTCCAAAAGTAGAGAGAAGAGAACCAGCAAATTTCATCGCCTTCAGGGGAGAGCCAGAATGGGAAGACTCGCCTGATTTCCTTTTTCTTCATCTTACTGAACTCCTGGGGGCTGACCCCTCCCAACACTCATTATAATGGGAAGACTGCAAACAATCATATCCATGTAAGCAGGACATAACGAATGCGGATACATGTTAGGCTTTTTCGTGAAAAGTCTGGCAACATTGTCTAGGAATTCCAGGGCAAGATTGCATGCCCACTCATGGGTTTACCATGAACAGGAACACACAAGATATTTGAAAAGATAAGGAAGAGTTATTCATAATCCTACTTGGTTGACCCAGAGTAAGTATATACTACTCTTGACTTTTCAGTGAGCCAGCAGGGGGCAGGGCTTTCCCTGCTCGCTGCCTTTAACTACCAACACCTTGTTATAATTTTTAACAGACAATTTAACAGCTTTGCTTAAATTGTTCTCCTATTGAAGGACGAAGGTTTGTATTCATGTAGGAACAATGAAAGATCATGGAGAAAATAGATTATGATCAGAATCATGCAAGTACTGTACAGTAGCTTCTACAAACAAAGTCTCATTGAGATTATATTGGAATCTGAGAAATCCGTATCGATCTGTAGAAAATGGAAACTACAAAGGAGCAATCTGATAATCATTAAAAGAAAATACTACAACAAAAGAGAGACCAGGACTTGGTTATGGCTGAGAAGTCATTCAGTGTCGTAAATTTCTACTGAGGACGAAAAGCAAACTACCGAAGAAAAGGAATACAATAGTGTTCATTATTGTCTGATTCTCGGAAAGGCTTCGTATATCCCCTTCTGGACCTAAGCTAGAGGGGGTCAAGGATCTGACAAGCCAACAAAGAAGTGACTGCTGAATTTGTTTCCCTCAATTCCAAAGAAACCAATACCAAACTGTTGGAAACTTGATAACCTAGGAGACCCATAAATCAGTCATGATTCAGAGAGGGTTGCGAGGTCACTGAAATTTTTCCACATTTCTTCTTCCGTTGGTATTTAAAAACATCATTTAAAGGCTAAAGCCTGGAACCAGATAAATGATAATTGCTAAATGCAAAATTGAAGAATTTGGATCAGTCATTAAATTTACCACAGCAATATCTTTCTAAGGTACAAAAGTTTGTCAGGAGAAAGGTGATTAAGATGAATTCCCTCCAGAAGTTTGTAAGTTAAACTCCTGTATAATTTGAGGGTAAAGTCAGTAAAGAAATATTAGAAAGAACATCATGGCAGGTTGGCCTGGGCACCAACCGCCCGAAAAACATCATGGCAGGTTGGCCTGGGCACCAACCGGCCGTTGAGATACTACCGCTAGAGAGTTATGGGGTCCTTTGACTGGCCAGACAGTACTACATAGGACCCTTTTCTCTGGTTATGGTTCTTTCCCTTTGCCTACACAGACACCGAATAGTCTGGCCTATTCTTTACAGATTCTCCTCTGTCCTCATACACCTGACAACACTGAGATTGCCAAACAATTTCCTTTCCTCACTGTGCTATTTTCCCTGTTGGGGCCCCTGGGCTTAAAGCATCCTGCTTTTCCAACTAGGGTTGTAGCTTAGCATTTAATAATAATAATACATCTACTTTTACATACTTTTGAATACATTTTCAAAGAAATATCTTGCCTGATGTTCATGAAGATACAATGGGTACCATTTAGGGCCTCTTACTTTGTGTTTAGACTTCCCGGGCACTCACACGATGATGGTTCTGGTAAGTTTTGGAGAGATTTTAATATCCTTTGTGCATCAGTTGTAGAACATCCATCATCGATCTGCATCTAAAACTAAATGAAGAGGAATATCTTAAACCAGAGTCCAAGGACTGACATTGCTATATTTAGTACATAAAATATTGAATTACCATGGATAGTGGAAAAACATAAACAGTACCATGGCCAAACAGAACTGGATAAAATGAAACATAACTAGATGAAATTAAGATAACGTACATCCATGGTAGCAAATAAAACCTAAGAAAACTTGATTGAATTAGAAAATTAAAATACACAAGTTTAAATAGTACACAGTGAGGAACTTGGGAGTAGTAATTGATGGAAATCTAATGACAAAGAATACTATACATTGTGAAAATAAGGCAACTTTACTCAAGAAATAGATGTAATAAAGAAATGTAAGGTAATTCTAGTTCTTGCTTGATTTTATTCATATTTTTGCACTTTTCCTATTCTACTGTATATCCTTAACCTAATCTATTTTAATTTCCTATCTATCGACCGCAAACATTCCTGTTTTTTCTTGAATTAAAATGCCAACCCTCGTTTTCTTAAATTGTTCCGCCCATTCCCAAGTAATGTAGCTTTCTCGATTGGATTTCAAAAAACAGTTGGTACAATGTCTTAAGGATGCCATACCAGTTCTAGGATATCAGCCATCCCCTCTGAATATTACCAATACCTATCAAGGAAGAATACCTTTAATCAAAGGGCGTCGTCTCTATATCTCTATATCATCATCTACTTCAAGCTTCATAGTCCTTCGCCATGTAGGCCTGGATCTTCCAAATCTTCTAGTGCTTTGTGGAGACCAGTTGAAAGTTTGGTGAACTAATCTCTCTCGGGGAGTATAAAGAGTATGCCCAAACCATCTCCATCTACCCCTCATCAGGATTTCATCCACATATGGCACTCAAGTAATCTCTCTTATAGTTTCATTTCTAATCCTGTCCTGCCATTTAACTCCAAATATTCTTCTGAGGGCTTTATTCTCAAATCTACAAATCCGTTGGATATTGTTTCACTGTCAAGCCACGACTCATGTCCTTACAGTAACACCGATCTCATTAAACCTATATATAGCCTGGTTTTCTTTTTTCAATCTTTCATTAAACTCAAATTCTAAAGATCTTGTATTAGAAATCATAGTTTCTAAATATTTAAATGATTCCATTTCATTAATCCTTCCTCCTTTTAATGATATTTCATATTCCATAGCATATTCCGTTCTCAACATCACTGTCTCTTATATTTATCTTGAGCCCAACCTCATGTGATATTTCATGCATTCTGGTAAGCAAGCTTTGCAAGTTCTGTGGTGTTCTGCTAATAAAGACAGCATCATCAGCATACTCTAGGTCAGCTAATTTTCTGTTACAAATCCAGTCCAATCCTTCACCATCCCCAACTGTTCTATGTATTACAAAATCCATGAGGAGGATAAACAAAATAGGTGACAACACATTCCCTTGAAGTACTCCACTGCTCAGTGGGAATTCATTTGATAGGACTCCACTGACATTAACTTAGCACTTGCTATGCTCATGAACAGACTTAATCAAATTTACATATTCAAGAGGAACTCTATAATAATGCAGGAGTCTCCATAAAATTTGATGGTGTACACTATCAAATGCTTTTTCTTAGTCCACAAATGCCATCAAAATTGGATTTCTATATTCTACACATTACTGCACATGTCTTGAAATGAAAATGTGGTCAGTACAACTTCTACCTTCTTGAAATCCTGCTTGTTCATCTCTCAGCTTTTTATCAATCTTTCTCTTTAGTCTCTTTAGAATGAGCATACTATATATTTTCATGACAACTGACAAGTGTGATGCCTCTGTAATTATTTCAATCAGTCAGATCTCCATTTTCGGTCATTTTCACCAACACTCCTAGCTCCCATTTATCTGCTTTTGCCTCTTCATGCCACATTTTACAAAATAATCTTACAAGTATTCTGGGAGTCACTTCATTTTTAGCCAAAATCATCTCTGTAGTTATTCCATTGTATCCAAGGGCTTTCCATCTCTTCAGTTTTTTTTAATAATAGCATCGACTTCAAACACACTGAATTCATTCATGGGCACATCAAGGTCTTCCTCAGCTTTGGGTAAATCAATCAAATTATTCCCTTCAAATCTCCTATTCATGACTTCACTGAAGTGTTCCATCCAACGCTGCCTTACTTCATGTTGTTATAACAGATCTATCTCTCTTTTTGATGGATATATGCTGCTTCTTTATTACCCCATTATAGGAATAAAGGGGATATATTTTGGGGGAATGAAGTGGCTTTTGTCTCAGCATCGGCTTTGGCTTTGTCCGCTAGAGCTCAGGTAAATACTCGGTTGAACTGGCGATCTTCGGAAACCCTTTCGTCCACATTGAAAGCAGAAGGATGGCATTCTCTCTCAAGCTTGCTGCAAGTGGATCCATATTTCATGCAGATGGATCAACTGTGAACAGATGTAACAGCTGACAGGGCCACGAACCCTCCTCCCAGAAGCAAAACAGTCACTGTGATGACTAACCCGCTGGATTATCACATCCGTCCTGGACATATTTTACTTGATTTTATTAATCTCTAAGAAAAAGCTATAATTGAAAACCTCCAGTATTTCAATATTAACTAGGAGAGGGGTAGTATTTCTACCCCAAATATACAGGTCCCCACATATACAAAAGAGAGATAGGCTCACAAAATGACTGGTCCCCACCCTAACTATCATAGATAGTTGACAACGAATTAAGGGTTAGATAAGGGAGTCATACCTTTAACTACCCAGTAGTTGAACCTATGGTTCACCAAACCAATAAGTATTGAAAAGGACATTCTTCATAATGAAAATCTTGAAAGAAATATCACAGGAATAATCTTCAGTCATGAAATTATTTACAAACTAATACTGAAACAAAGCTATCATCATCAAGGCTTTTTTTGTTGGGGCAAAAGTGAAAGGAGGCAAATACTTGTTTAATTTTGCTAATGACCTGAGGTTTTGAAAGAGGTGAATCATGAAAGACTGGTCTATAGTCAGAAACATTTCCACCCAAAAGGCATTATACAATCTATAAAAGCCTTAAATCCAGGAACTATCTTCACTTCCTGATGAATATATGTGCATTTGGGTATTCACTTCGAGTACAAGCCAGTTTCGTCTGCGCTGGATGTTTGTTCAGGTAATATTTTTCTTCAACCGTCCCGAATGAATTTTTCCCTGAATTTTCCACCTCACACATCATTATTTGGTTTTATCAGGAAGTGTTATGAAATAAACCAACTAGTAAGTGGGATGGAGGAGGATAACATTTCTAAAAGCTAAGAAATGGTGAATGGAGCATGGAAATGTCCTTATAGCCAAAGATACAAAGTAAACCTGTAATCGACACGATGCAATAACGACTTTAAACTAACTCCACCACCTACATGCAAATCTAATGGCCACAATACTGCCATCTGAAAGAAAGTAAATAGATAATAAAGTAATAAACAGTGACCACAGTAAAGGTATGGTGAAATGTATTTACCTACTTCTGAATTTTACTAACTTTCTGTAACAATTTCACTTGTACAGTAAACTTTCTGACGACACTTGGCATTTCAAAGGCACATTTGCAGCTCAACATGTATTAGTACAACTCTCAATAGTGGAGTTTTTTATACCCCTCTTACAATCTTTAATCATTCCGCTTGTCTAATTATATATCGTCGACACTAAAATAATCAGGAGTTATGATCTCTGAACGAAAGGATTAGGTGGAATAGTGGAACAATTTCCAAAAGTAATCTTGTATTTAAGAACTTTACAAGAGTGGAAGAAAATAGTGGAACATCTAAACAAAGGGGGAGCCAATTCAGAAAAACCCTTTTTTATGCAACACTGGGCGAGTGGGCTAGAGTTTCTTATGTGAGTCGGCTGTTTATCAATAAAAATACTTTTTTTAATCTATATCAATAATTAAACAAAAAGCAGACAGCATGAACAGAAATAATTCAACATATGGTTGACATTTTTGGGAAAAGCATCAGAAATGAATAAGACTAAAAATGCGGAAAAAGTAGAAATTAAAATCCTATAAATAAATTAGTATTATTGTCAGAACAAATGTTTCACTTCCTCTCTTTTCTGTGATTCACATCCACTTCATTTGCCTTGTGTAATGACACTAAATTACATGTATCTATAAACAATTACCACAAGGTTACTTTTCTTTATTTTCTTCATTAGATTTTACTTTTTCATCTTTCTCACCATAGTCAATAGTTGTATCGATTAACTGGCTCAGTCTTGAAGATACATTTAGAGTTCTCTGTCGTCTTAGTTTAGGCATAACAGGAGAAAGGTGTGCAGAGACCTCCCCAGAATGTACAGTTCTTGAAATACCCACTGTCACTGGATTATTTTCTTCTTGTTTGATATTTCCCTCCAATTCAAGTTTGTCGCCTAGAGGTACATTTTCAACCATACGTTGATCTATATCAACTTTACCCTCATTCAGCGATTTGTGTCCAAACTCCTGCTGCACATCGCCAACTGCTTTTTGTATCTCCTCTCGACTTTCTCCCGCTACCTGCCAATACTGCTGAGGGAGCATACTCACAATTCTTGACCCTGGGGCCATGTACCTCCTGCGCCTCCTAATAGGTAGTCGAATATCAGGAGGCCTGTGTTCATTCACCTTTTGATTATGACCATTTCCCGATTCATCCCCGGTTTTAACATCAGGTTCGTGGGATTTACGCTTCTCTTCCCCTGACCGACGGAGGTCAGCGGGGTCTTTTGAAGAACTTGAAAAGAAGTTTTCATACGTCTTACCTTGTGCACTATAATAAATGTGATTGTTGCTACATCTCTGGAATATCTTGACATTTTTAATATTTTTTACTCTCAGCATCTGGAAAAAAAAAATAAGCAATGCCTTAAAAATTTACATAATTAAGCAATAATTGTGCTTTTTTAATTATGGTAATTTTGCATACAGCATCTGCTGTCAAACAATGAATAGACAATTAAAAATTAATAACGGGGTCACAATTAAAGTCACCTCAAAAACTTTAAATGGCAATTTTGATACCCAATTACTTGTTCAGAAAGTTTGGTAATATTATGCCGCATGATAAAAAATGAAAATCAGTGTCTAAATTTACAAAAATTGAATATTTAAAAATTTGTCACAACTATACTAACCAGATGTTCATATTGCTTCTTCCCTGGAAGCTTGATTTTATCAATATTTACCCTTCGACCTAACAAATTTCACATTTTCTTTCACTTCAATAGATTTAGCTTATGCCTATATTAATTAAGCCTTTTACCCCCAATGGAAGTACTGGTACGTTTCACAAAACTCATCCCTTTACCCCCATGGACGTAATGGTACGTCCTTGCAAAAAACGGCTTTTTACATTTTTTTTGCATATTTTTGATAACTTTACAAGAAACTTCAAGCATTTTCCAAAAGAATGAGACCAACCTGGCCTCTCTATGATAAAAATTAAGGCTGTTAGAGCAATTTAAAGAATATATATTGCAAAATGTGCCTGAAAAAAAAAATGGCGGGGGGTTGAGGGTTTGAAAGTTCCAAATAGGGTTAATGAGACAATAGGACAAATTTGGAAGCAATTTGTATTTTTCCTAGTAATACAAACCTGGAGTTCTTTTCTATGGACTATTATTTTGGCGAAGCTGAAACCAGACGATAAGCTTTTTTGTCAAGGTCTAACTACCCACCACTAGTTAGAGGGAGGAGATAAGTTAATCCTCCCACTCACAGCAGTACTAGCGACTAGCCCTCACTTTTGTAATTGCGGCAGGACTTACACGTACTGGCGGGTCAGTATGTGTAAAGAGCTCCACGTTTGTATTGCTACGAAAAATTAATTCCAAATTTGTCCTTTGTTCCTGAGTAAGATACAAACCTTCCACTCTTTACTATGGAGACTCTCCTTTAGGTGGATGGAAGTCTGAAACCAACTGGCTGGCAACTGTCCCAGGATAGCCTCTCTATAGGGATACCTTGACAGATCCTGCACCACATTATCCTTGTAGGATAACAGCCCAGGCAATCCTTGCTAGAGAATAAGGAATTAATCTGTTGGAACATACTGTACATTGTAGCTATTCAGGCCAGGCCCTCTACTAATGTATATTTCTTCCCGCCTCCCCCTGACAGGAAGACGGGGACATAACACATACAGTATACATGTATACACGGTTGTCCAAAGAGCGTGATACTCACCCACAGAAGAACAAGGTCAGCTGCGCAGAGTCCTCCAAAAGCTACACCCCAAGAGAGGGAAAGATTAAGTAGGAAGTGGCCAGTCACTGCCACATTCATCCTAGACTTAGTTCACGGGTAACGTCCGCCCTCGAACCCCTGATACTTGTCCCACAAGGGAGCCAAGGTGTTTAGATCATGGTATGAGCAGCTACCACAAGACATATTGAGAATGTCTAAACTCCTGTGGGCTATGTCTTGCAGGTAGCAGGAGGTGAACATTGTTTGACGTTTCCATCTGCCTGCTGAACAGACAAATTCTTTCAGAAATACTTACTCCTCTGACATCATGGGCACGGGGACATCTCGACGCTGACGTGTCTGAAGCCCGTGCCCTTTCTATTACTCGCCTGTTCCAAGAGGAAATCTAGTTCTTCGTGATTCTCCTCTTGGTCTTCCCCGTGCTGACAAACAGCTTGTTGACCTGTGATCGAGCTTTTCTCATCCTTATGAGATATAACCTCATCGTCCTTATGGGGCATAGTAACAGTTTATCAGTATCGTCTGTTACCGATCGGAGACTCCCAATCCGAAAGGGCCCAAATCTAGGATTCGCAAAGGACGGGTTTTGAGTCTTTGCAACAAACTCAGTGTTGAAACCGAGTGTAACCTGTCCCACCATCTCCTTGAATGGGTGATGATGTATACAAGACTATGTAGCTTGCTGACTCTACCTGCAGAGGTCAGGGCCAAAAGAAAACCATCTTTAAGGTCAAGTCCTTATCCAAGGCTTGACGTAAAGCCACATAAGGGGCTCCTTTCCATGAACGTAAGACCCTGACAACGTTCCAAGGAAATGGTCTAACTTCCGACTGAGAGCAGGAACGCTCAAAGTTCTGTATGAGGTGTGACAATTCTTTAAAAGAGGAAATGTTAACTTTATTCAGTTTGAAGAGAATGTTCAAGGCTGAAAGAAAGCCTTTCACCACCAACACTGAGTGGAGTTTTTCCTCCCAGTGGTACAGTAAAATCTCCACTACTGTACTGCTGGAATACAGGCACTTCTCCCATGACACCTACCACAATAGACAGACCACTTCGCCTGATACACAGCAGACAACGACTCCCAGAGGTATCTTGCCATGTACCTAGCAACTGGCTTCGAAAAACCTCTCTTTACGAGTACAGTAGTTGCTGGATAGCCTCCAGGTGTGAAGACGAAGTGATGGTATCGTTTGGTGGAAAATCTTCACGTGTGGTTGTCCGAGTAGCTCGGGAAGTGGAAGGAGTTCCCCTGGTGCCTCTATGAGCAGGTGCAGAGGGTCTGGAAACCATTCTGCATGTTGCCACAGTGGAAATACAGGTATGAGGGTCATTGCTAGATTTTGCAATTCCCTTACCCTGTTCAATAGCTTTCTTACCAGGCACAAAGAAGGGAACACATAGACATCCCTCTTGTCCCTTGGTTGTTGAAAAGCATCCTGCCCAAATACTTAGTGGTTCCAGTACTAGTGAGCAGTACACCGTAAGTTCCAGTTGTGGGACGTCGCAGACAGGCCAATTGTCCATTCTGAGACAATTATCTGGATCCTTCAGCTTAGATTGTCCAGCAGTATGTTCTTCTTGCCCAGGATGAAGTAGGTTGTTAAGGCTACCATATTTTCTTCCATCTACCTGAGGATTTCACAGCTAGCAGACATTCGTGCTGTGGAAAGGTACTGTATCTCCTTGTTTATTTATGTGGAACACTACTGTAGTGTTGTCGCTCATCAGCGGTATGTAATGCCCTGAAAGGAACAGATGGAAGTACGCGAGGGCCAGGTAAGCTGTCCTCATTTCCCGAAGGTTATGTGGCACCACCTTTCGGATTCGGACCTTAGTCCGAATGCCGTCAGGTGTAACAGATGAGACACCCCCATTTCTTTTGAGCCATCTGTGAAGAACAACAAATCAAACTCAGGTCACTCTTCTGTTTGGGTCCCACTGGTAATAGGGTACTCGGTAATCTCTGTGCTAAGACCAGAAGGTCATCAGCTGTCATTGTAGAGACTGTATGTGGAGACAGTCATGGGGCACTAACTTCTCGAGAGATGTTAGATGCCTTAGCCATATTGACACTGGTGCTAGCAATTTGCCTCTCGAGAGAAAGCTCTGCCGGTACTTGATCCTCTGATGGAAAAGACCTTGCCTAGTGTGGTCTTGACTAATGGTGGAACAGTCGAAGGATGGTCGGTCCGACAAAAAAAGTTTATTAGCTGGTTTCAGCTTTGCCGAAATAATACTAAACAGTAAAGAGAAGGTGGTTTGTATTTTGCACAAGAACAACTAGCAATTAATAGCAAGAACTGAAGCTTGGGAGAGTTACAGAATCTTTGCCTCAAGACTAAGGTTTTTAATGCATTTTCTGATGTCTTCCTCTGGATTTTATAGTAACTCCCGTTCAAGGGACAGGTACGCAACAAATAAGGGTTATGGACGAACCTCTAAAGATTGTTAATGATTATACGTACTTAGGACAGACAGGTAGTGTTTCCCCGGGACACGAAACCGAAATTAAAAGAAGGATAAGCATGGGATGGTGCGCTTTTGTTAAAAATGAGATTATGGAAAGTAAAATGTCACTTTCTATAAAAAGAAAAGTATTCAATCAGATGGTATTACTAGTATGAAGGAAGTTCCTCATGTGTGTAGACTCGTCTGCCTATATGTAGGTAGGAATGCAGTACTTATTTCTTCTGCTTTTCTCATGCACTGAGGCATGAACAAAAACATGTTGTCTATATACAATCACACTGGTATTGCATCTTCTCCCATTATATTTTTATTGATCTGCAACATAAGCAACATTGCTTAGTTTCTAAAATCTTTCAAACCAAATAAAAAGTTTAATAACTTGCTTTAAATAGATTAAAAGGCATCGCTACCTCCAAAAACTCAAAATCCATAGTTCTAGTACTTAACTAGGATGAGGAAGCCTGAACGTCCGACATCTTGTACAAACAAGCACCAAAACAACCAAAAATCACAAGCAAGGGAACGCGCGGGTAAACACCGAAGATACTATGAAAGGAGTGACGTAGTTGGCGTGGGTGGAGATAGAGGTAGTAGCAATCAGTAGTGGATGTAGAACGGCACCTCGTAGTAACAGGGACATTTTAAGAGGAGATACTGTATCTAAATGGCACGAGACCTCTGGTAGTGGTTTGAAAGCCCCAGTTACTATATACCGACACCTATTTAGGTGAGCGAGCTGGGTTCATCCCTGGCATTCCTATGCAACTTTTTTCTCTGGTAATACATAGCAGTTATATACCTTAGAAATGATGCTAAAGGAGCATTTCACTGGGCGGCACAGGTCTCTCGCCCAGAAATAGATTTTTCCTTCGTCAATATCCCTTTATTATGCATGCCATCTGTCAATTAAACACGAAATAAATTTCCTTTATTTTTAATATAAAGAATATACACTTTGTTATAGTACATCTTCAAAAATTATAAAATCTCAACCAAATGAGCAATGGAGAAATTAGGACCGTGGCATTTGCTGTAATTAAACCACATTCAAGTTGCCTATCAACATGACAACTCCTAAATATCCTTACAAGAGTATTATCATTACGCCTGATGACAGTTTTTAAACACTGCAAAATAACTTTCCCGTAGCGGTTTTATTTTCTATCAAAATTTCCTCATTACATCGTAACATATGTGTCTTGTAGTAATTTCAGTGTTTCAATGATTATAATGGCTATATTCTTTAAAGTTCCCGAAAGTAATAAATTGTAATAAAGTTTTTTTAGGCATGATTAAAGCTACATATAACTGATTATACAAAAACAAATTATTATAATTATGATAATGTTGACATGTTCTAATCAAATTGCTCATATTGATTGGCAGTTTCCTAAAGATGAACAATTTACAGATATATTTGCAATGATTCGATAATAAGCATGAGAACTTAATTCACATCACTAAAATCATATAGAACATAAGCATGTTTAATATACATTGTACAATTTATATTTATGTTGAACTTTCCTGAAACTCATCCACTTACTTTTGTATATCAAATACTGTTTCAACTTTCATATTAATGCTCATCATTTTCTTATTCAACTGAGCCTTAAATATTCAAACCTAAGATATGTAGCAACTGCTTACCAAAGAAAAAGTACCAGCTACGATAAAAGAAAATACAGCTAAGCAGAATTACATTGGCCATTAGAAGTAGGTTAACTGGATATAGCAATAATGGAAATCAAGTTTACTGTAAGACTTCAGATTCCTAGTATGATGATTAAATAGCTACAGTGGGACACTGCTGGATATAACTCATGTTGTAGCAACAAAAACTGTCAATACTGAATAAACATCATAAAATTTTTAATTTAGTCTCATCAAGAAGCACACACAAAATCGAGAAACTTCCACACTGATACAAACATTTTATTAAATACAAATGAAGTTAGGGAATACTGTGAGAACATTTTTGCATCATTAGAAAATTGTGAGGAGTGCAAAGACAGCATATAAAAGTGCACAAGGATACGCTAAAAGCGGCTGTTGGTGATCCATTGACAATCCTGTCACAAACAACTTAGAAGCTGAGAAAGAGCACCAAAGGATGGCAGCCCCAGTAAGTAGCATACCTACAATTCCCTGGAGAGACAGTAGAACATTAACACCTGCAAGTGCTACCATTGGAAGTAAGCAGTAACCTAAAATACTAACAACCACCCCTAAACTAACACCAGCCATGGACATCATGTTTAAGAGACCATACATGGATATACACCCTAATAAACCTATACCATATATATAACCAAACTGCGCTTTCCCAGAGAGTAGAAGAAAACTACCAAATGCAAGACAAAATGCCAACGGTCCAGCAAGATCTGTGTCTTGGAGTATTACAGGGTCTGTGCGCCTCATTGGGTTGAGAACGGTCAAGGTCTTCTGCAAGATAGCATCTGGATTAATACCCAACTCTTCCAGGAGAGGCGGTTCATCTTCTATGGAGTCGCCTGGAATGGGGTTTTCTGGATTTGGCCCTGGAGTCATGATTGAAGGTCCTGGAGTGAAGAAGGTAGGTTGCTGGCTACTAGCGTAGTAGTTTGTCGTAGGAGGAGGCCCTTGAGGTGGTGGAGCTGATGCTGCTTGGTTGTAATCGAAACTTTGGAACTGTTGCTCAGCTCCAAAGTCCGGTGAACCCATGTCATAGGAAAAACTGGATTGGTCTCCCCAAGCATTCCCATACTGCTGTTGCTGGTCCCAATCGTTGTAGGACATCTGCAATGAACAAGTGCAAAATTCATTTGAAAGTTCAATTGAGATTTATTTACTATATTTGTACTAACGGCATTGACCAAATAAAGTTTATAGGTTTATGTGAATGAAGCAAATTAGTTCAACATGCACTTGTTCATTGCTAATAGTGTAGTACTGTACTTTATATACAGTGCTATATCTACAAAAATGCTAACATTTCCAGATTGACTTGATAATAACAACAATGTGAGATCTTATTAAGCTAGACATATATGTACCAAAATGCATGTGTTAAAGAATCTTTACCCTTATAATTTTCTATCAAATTTTAAACCAATCTACATTTTTGCCAATAAAATCACTTCCTTTACAAAAGCCATTTAAAATTGTTAACCATCGACAAAAGACAAGCTCAGCTCTTTCAGGTGCCAAACACCAACTTTTAATGAAAATACAATTTTAAATTTTACATCAATTTTTTAAAATAATTCTCTGTATGACATGAATTTGGGGCTATTAACCCTTTTACCCCCGGGGTATTTGGAAATTTCCAACCCTTAACCCCCAGGGAGTTATTTTTTTCCCAGCACATTTTGTAGTATATTTTCTTTAAATTGCTCTAACAGCCTTAATTTTCATCATAGAGAGGTCAGGTTGGTCTCATTCTCTTGGAAAATGGCTGAATTTTCTCAAAAAATTATCAAAAATTATGAAAAACAAATTTTTATCGCATTTTTTTGCAAGGACGTACCGGTACGTCCATGGGGGTAAAGGGATGGCTTTTGTGAAACGTACCAGTACGTCCTTTGGGGGTAAAAGGGTTAAAATAATTCTCTGTATGACATGAATTTGGGGCTATTAAAATTCAAAGTTATATGAGTTTTTTCCCATCCAAAATCATCTTTCCCATTGGGGTCTCAAATACTTCTGGGTAGATGATAAAATAATTGTAGTTTACATCAACATTAACAGGTAATAACGCATAGCACATGAGAGAAGAATTTGTAAATATAGTCCTACTGTTTATGGGCATTAATTTACCTTTACACTGGTCAAAGACTGTCTTTCCCAATGAGTTAGAGCACAGCGTTCAAGGTTGGGTTGGGGAGGAATGCTGTGTTTGGTTGTTTAACAGAGGTAGTGTAAGAATAAATAACCATCAGTTCATATATTGGTAAGAAGTCAGGCTTGACAAAATTTATCGAGGCCTACGGTGAAATTTTATTTACGGTCGGGGAAACGTTTCAAATAGAAAATATATATTTTCCTGTAGTAAATAACGTGATTTAACCAAATTTGACCTTCCTTTCAATTGCAAACAAACAAAACAACCAGTTCGGCTAACTACATTCTGCGCAGAAGTTAGTCGAACTGGTTGTTCTGTTTGGTTGCGATTGAAATGAAGACAAATTCGGTGAAATCATGTTACTGTATTTACTACTGAAAAACATATATTTTCTGTTCAAAATGTTTTAACCTGAATATAATGGTTCTTGTTCCGCAGTAGGCTCGCTTCGCTCACCGAAAAATAAAAACATCAAGCTCCGTATAATTTTTCCCCATCCAAAACCCCGAGTTCCCACTGGGGTCTCCCGTTATTGGCGGATATAGATTTAGATATATATATATATATATATATATATATAATATATAGATATATATATATATATATATATATATATATATATATATATATATATATATATATATACACCGTATAAGTTCATTATCTTTTGAATTCAGTACATTAAGTATTTATTTACGACAAAAATAAGTGTCATTTAAGAAGGAAACGGGCATTTTTCTATATGGAAAAGTTGGTTTTTACTAGGAAAGGTTTCCCTGACCATAACTACAATATTAAAAAAAAAAATGGAGTTGAGGGGCTTGGTCGTCACCATTTATGGAGCCTTTGTATATCAGCGGCCAGTTCCTCCTATTTCGATTAAAAATTGGCATCTACTAACCTAAATTTTCCCCCCTAACCTATCCTACAAGCCGTGTCCTTCCCTAATTACCTAACCGGGGGGGGGGGGGGGGGGGGGGGCTGTGACCCCCTTCCACTGTCGTATTCTAAATTAGCTGTAATCATACATACAGGTGGCCGCTATCCTACATACACCCCCAAAACTCCAAAATACGTATCCACGCGACTTTAACACTCGGAAAATATTAACCACTAGCCAAGACAGAGGATAAGGTGGTAATAATGCAATTGCCAATTGATTAAGCGCCTCATTAAGTGGTATTATTATAAATATCGGATATTTCTTAATAAAATAAAATCGTATTGAAAAACTCCCGTTTTCTATGAGGTCCCTAATCAGGTTCCAGCATAATACAAAGCCTTCATAGATTTAAGTTAGGCAAGAGAAGGTTCTTAGTATATAAATTAGTTAAAATATGTTATATATCAGTTAAATTATTAGTTAAATATGTTACTTAAAATATACGGTACGGCTAAATAACCTACACGAGAGACATAGCCATGAAGTCTACCCTAATCTAAGCATCCCGGACTAGGAAACTACATTATTCTTGAGTTTATGGATTTTAATTCTTGTCACCCTAATAATCATAGATCATAAATCAAGTACAGATTATAATAGAGAGTCCTAAGTACTTAATGTTTATAATAATTACCTTTGCAAGATCTCAGGCAAACAGTTCCAACATGTAACCAGGCTGGAGGCGAAGGTACTACATCTTTAATAAAAATTAATATAAAAAATATGCCCATAGATGAATTAATAACCAAGAAAATAGATAATCTTATTTTTACTAAGAAAGTTTATCTTAAAATATATATAATCTTAGTAAAAATTAAAATAATTCTTTCATCAGCGTCGCTAAAATCAATTTCAAAGATGTATAACTCAAGTTGAGCTTCACAAAATGACGTCATGATCTGTTGTGTCAGAAACAGCTGGCACTTTACTTATTATTATCAATTAATAAAAGAAAAAATCAGCATTTAGGGAATTTCAGAAAGGAACTGTATATGAGGTCAAAGTTATTTTAATTTCATCATACGCAAATAAGAATATTTCATCTATAATCTTTAATTTAAGATCATTAGCATCTTCAATTAAATATCTATAACTGTTTGGACGTAGGCCAATTAATTTTAGTCATCAAAAGCAAAAATTGTTAATTCATACTGATAAGAACTCCGTTTTACTTTTTCAGAACTTTCGACTTTCATATAATATTAATTTTTCATATTTTTTAACTTCATTCATTGGTCTATTCGCTTATTTATTTGTTCGACTGTTAACCATCCATCATCTTTTTGTTTGATATATTTGAGAAATTACAGTAGATTTGTTTATCAAAGTAGTCTTGATCATTCCTCTTACCTTCAGCAGCTAAATTTCTTCCATTCTTCACCAGTGTATCTGCAAATTCTGAATTTCTAAGACTATATTAAAATAATTTTACTTCAACTAAATGGTAATGGTATTAACTTGAGCTTATCAATCAACCAGTCCAGTAAACTAATAAATGAAGTCAGCTTTTCCCTATGAAGACTACAGTATATAATTATCTTAATATCCTTAGAAAAGATAGTATATCTATGGTAGAGGAATGGGACCATCCTGGGGCGGTCCATAGTCCCAGACAGGACCTGTCAAACAGGTTTTTTTTTCTTTTTGTAAAGAGCCGTATAATTCAACAAGCCTCGTGGACAACAAGTCTATCGAATTAATTGTCTAAAAAAAGGGTAAATTCATCTGAATGTATGTGTGTAAATGTCCAAGGAGTGTAATTCTGAAAATAATTTATGTATCCTTCTCATTATATACTATAGTCGAGACACCTGATTTGCAGTTCATCACAGAAAAAAAAAATTCACAGTGAAACTTATATCCTCAAAGTAGGAAGTACACATGAGGTTGTAATTCAGATAAGACAAAATGAGGATCACTATATAGAGGACTCACAAAAATTAACCTGTAGGATATGTCACTCACCCCAAACACACAACCACTCTCACTTCCTGGATATTAAAAGACCTTACTTTCCAGTATCCCCTTCCTGTCAAAATGCAACATCCTTTATATAATCTTCTCATCCTACATCCTCACCATTTCGAAATACCAACCGATTTACCATTGCCCATTCTTTCCACTTGTCCAAACCACCTAACATACTTTGATAATAATTCTTGTACATATTTGTACCATTTATACTTAAGCCCATAGACTTGACTCGGTTAAATTTTCTTATGTAAGGATCTCTCTCTCTCTCTCTCTCTCTCTCTCTCTCTCTCTCTCTCTCTCTCTCTCTCTCTCTCTCTCTCTCTCTCTCTCTCTCTCTGTGCATATATATATATATATATATATATATGTTATATATATATATATATATATATATATATATATATATATATATATATATATATATATATATATACTGTATATATATATATATATATATATATATATATATATATATATATATATATATATATATATATATATATGTCTTATTTATAACTGTAATCGAACAGTTTAACATGTTTTTTCAAAAAGGCCCATAAAAGAAACACAGGAAATATGAATAAATCACACTATATTTCGGTCAATAAACATCGACCCTCTTCAGGAAGTAAAGTTAAAGTGAGAATTACAGTGGAGAGTGACGGTTTATATATGAAAGCAAAAGGGTGTGTTCAATTGTTCTATAGTTGTTATAATTGCTGGAAGGATTAGCCAAATTTAATTACATCCAGGTGCGTGTTCTTATTGTTGAGCCGCTTGAAGGAAGTCTTGACCTCTGATGCATGTCTGGTGGTCGGTCTCCGTGGATTATCTTCTTAATGATAGGGTTGAGAAGAGTATTGTCCACTGTGTCAGCTTTCCATTGGCCCCCACATAGGTTCATTGTGTTTGATTGATTTATGATGGCTGATTCCAGGATTTTCCTTCTGTACGGACAGGTACTCTTAAAAAGCAAAGACGACTCACTCCAGTTAATCTGGTGCCCTAAATCCCTAAGGTGAATGAAAATCCCCGAATTTTCATACCCATATCTAACACAAAAGATCTGTTAGATATGGGTATGAAAATTCGGGGATTTTCATTCACCTTAGGGATTTAGGGCACCAGATTAACTGGAGTGAGTCGTCTTTGCTTTTTAAGAGTACCTGTCCGTACAGAAGGAAAATCCTGGAATCAGCCATCATAAATCAATCAAACACAATGAACCTATGTGGGGGCCAATGGAAAGCTGACACAGTGGACAATACTCTTCTCAACCCTATCATTAAGAAGATAATCCACGGAGACCGACCACCAGACATGCATCAGAGGTCAAGACTTCCTTCAAGCGGCTCAACAATAAGAACACGCACCTGGATGTAATTAAATTTGGCTAATCCTTCCAGCAATTATAACAACTATAGAACAATTGAACACACCCTTTTGCTTTCATATATAAACCGTCACTCTCCACTGTAATTCTCACTTTAACTTTACTTCCTGAAGAGGGTCGATGTTTATTGACCGAAATATAGTGTGATTTATTCATAT
Source organism: Palaemon carinicauda (assembly GCF_036898095.1). NCBI lineage: Eukaryota > Metazoa > Arthropoda > Malacostraca > Decapoda > Palaemonidae > Palaemon > Palaemon carinicauda. The sequence continues at coordinate 21,413,923 of NC_090769.1, forward strand.
TTCCTGTGTTTCTTTTATGGGCCTTTTTGAAAAAACATATATATATATAATTTAGAGAGGCAGCAGACTAGCAGAGAATTGTTTTAAAACTTGTTCTCATCTACGCAGTGCTTACTGAAGTACAGTACAGTAAATCATTCATGTAAAATCTCATTAATTATGCATTAATAAATCAATAAACTTAAACAAAGCGATAATGTTCACCGAACTGATGACGTTTCAGAATCAGCTGATTGAATTTGTTCTTCATTCATTGGACATCAGGAATTTGGAGTTCAGAACCAGGGTTGCCAGTTTGGTCTTTTTTCGGGCCAAAATCCCTGAAATTTGGCCTTTTTAAAAAATTGGTTTGGCTTTAGTAATATGAAAAAATGCAGGCCTTAAGGACTATATATTTGGCCTTTTTCTACTACTGGGTTGGCCTTTTAACGCTTCTGTTGATTATAAGTTGGCCTTTTTTCATTTAGAAAACCTAAGCAACCTGTTAAGTTTACGAGTTCTGAACAGGGTTGCCAGGTTTTCTAAATGAGAAAAGGCCAACTTATAATCAAACCACAGCTTTAAAAGGCCAACCCATTATTAGAAAAAGGCCAAAAATATGGTATTTAAAGCCCACATTTTTTTTCATATTACTAAAGGCCAACTAATTTTAAAAAAGGACAAATTTGAGATTTTTTGGCCTGAAAAAAGGCCAAACTGGCAACCCTGTTCAGAACTCGTAAACTTTAACAGGTTGCTTAGAGTGACTATCATCATTGCTGACTTCCGGACGTATTTCTGACAGGCTGCTGAGTGTGCTGACTTCTAGTAAGTTGTATTATGGCCTAAAGGGATTATATACCTTATATCCATAGTTTCATTCATATTTTTGCTTTGATTTTTATAATAAAGTAACGAAAACATTCTTGCCTTAATGTTGTGGTTAGGTACGGTATGGGTTAGACATTACCCCATTCTTTATTTGTATATTATGTAATTGGATAATTAGATATAAGCAACTTTGAATCCAAATTAGTTTTAAGAATAGCTTAGGTGTTGCTTAACCCATGCCCAATTAACCTACCATTATCTAGTAACTTGAATACCGTAGGCGTGACCATACATAGGCCACGAAAGAAGTTAATTATCTGATACTTTATTTTCTCATCAAATACAGAAATTAAACCTTTTATAGACTGTTATGTCGTGTTTAATGTATTTCTGGTCCTCTTTGTTGTTGTAAACGTTTCCCCACCCCCCAATATGTTGTAATGATTGGGGAGCCCAATGAAGGAAAAAAATGGATGCATCCACCTAACCACACCCGACAAATCTTTCCTATGGGGCCAGGTCCAACCTCCTTACTTAACTATGGGGCGAGGGACTTTGCCGAACACAACTGCCGACCCCCAATCAAAGTAGCCCGTAGTGACATATATTTTAGAATAAATATAACAATTTTTGGTTGTATGTATGATGACGGCCATGCTACACAACTCACTTATTTTGAACCCTATTCATTAGAATGTCAGTGTAAGAGGAGTTGCAGGGGGTTGTTAAGCCTCCGTCAGTCAAATAGGTAAGGGCACGGGTTGTTGGTTAGGTTAGGTGGGGAAGTTTAGGTTCGGTAAAGGTCAAAGTGATGTTTGTTTGGTAATTTTGTATTGTGTTACAGGGTAAGATTTCGAACAGAAAATATGTTTTCCTATAGTAAATAACGTGAATTAACCGAATTTGATGTTCATTTCAATCGGAAACAAACAGATCAACCAATTAGTTGCACGGTGTCACTTCTCTTACGAATATACTGCGAACGATAACATTAGCAATGTTACCAACGTTGACGTATGGTACACAGTTACCAACGGCATGCTGACATTACTAACGACAGTAATGATAGATATTTCCATACGTATTTTAAATAATTTCTCCATATAAGTTTTACTCAATATATAAAAAGAACAAAAAGGGCACAGAACCTAACAAACCCACCTAACCTAGCCTAGTAGTATGACAGGTCACAAAATAACATTTGATCTACATCGGACGTTGGCAGCACTGGTTACTGTATTTTTTCATGACACAATCTTTGCAACGGCGCCTCCAAAGTTTATCCAGATATACTGTTTTGTATTTTCCTCCGGTTATTATAATTTCAAGAAGGTAATGTATAGAGAAGAAAAGGTTTGTTTTACGTTTATATATCGATTCCCCAGTATGTTTTCCCCACCCAAAACCCTGAGTTCCCACTGGGGGTCCCCCATTACGGGAGGATATAGATGTATATATATTTCTGAAACTACTCATTTGCGACGGGAACGAGTGTCATTTTCGAAGAGAGCGTAATTTTTTCTATAAGAAAAAGTAGTTGTTTTCCTAGATTACATTGCCCTGTAATACACTACAATGAAACCGTTTGTTCTACCTGTCGTGTTGGCAGGGCCTACCTCTCACCCGAAAGCTACTATTGTTTACCATGTTAAAAGTTTAACAACTATTCCAATTTCGCTAAAGTTATACTCTTATTAAAGATCATAGGTTTGTGTAGTTGGGAAAAATCCAAATTGCTTGAGATATTTGTGTTGACTGATGTGTAAATACTAGGCTGTTTTAGTTACAAACAGCGAAACGACCCGTACTCATCCATTCCTTTTAGCAAATTCAAGTTTGGTGTGAAATTTAAGTATTAAATTTTCCTCATTTATTTTCCTGTGTTGGGTGAATGATTACGTTAGCCCATTGAGATAGGCTAAATCTTTACTCGCACCATCACTGGCAAACATCAAGTCCTTCCTTTTCCCCCAAACACAATAAAGGATGCTGTCTTCTTATATAACAGAGGCCCCCACACCCCATTTACTATACCTGAAGAAAGACACAGTTTATAGTGTGTAGTCCATCAAAATTTGAGACATTGCAACACCTGTCACCATCTAACTGTCTTGTTACTAAGATTCAACTATTAATTCTACTTGCACTCGGAATACTGTGCTCATACATCACATAAGAATCTGATTTGCAAATCTAGGAAAAATACATATGGTTGACCATTAGTATATTTATGATGTTTAAGGTACATACTCAATGTTAGTTCTGATTTACTGTACTTATCTCATTTTTATTTATGAATTTTTGACAGATGTCTGGACGTGGAAAAAGCAGGGGTAGAGGCAGAGGTAGAGGTTCTACAAGTACCAACGATGAAGGATTCTGGGGTAAACCAAATTCACGTCCAGAGCTGCAGTCGGCTCAAAAGGATCCTGGCCCCAGTGCTAGACCTGCTGCCAAATTGGAGGAAGAAAGAAAGTAAGCTTTGATAATTCTTGAGTTCAAATCAACTGACGTTCTCTTTGCAGAGTTCGTTAATAGAGTTGTTCCGTAACCGAAATACAAACCACGCTATTTACAAAGGGTTATTACTTTTAGCGTAGCTGAAATGGCGAGCCATTAGAATTTAACGAGGGTGTATTACCCCCGCGCTAGTTAGCGGGGGGGTAGGGGAGTGGTAGCTAGCTACCCCTCCTCCCCCTCACACACAGGTGAATACTCACTTTCACTTTTGGCTCGGACTGTGACAGACGTCTCTGTCTTGGTCCTCGCTTGGCAGCCATTGTCTGTTTTGTCTTTACTTAATCGCTTACTTTTCTTTTACTCAATATATATGTAAACATGTTTTCATGTTTGTATATATATTTGAGTATAGAAATAAGTAAGTTTCCTTTTCAGATGTGTGTGTGTAGTGTACGATATCTACGTGGAGGCCTCGGCAGTTAGGCCACCACGGCCTAATTTTATGGGTTGCGATCGAGTTTGACTTCGGTCTTTCTCTCTCTCTCTCTCTTGAGGTCGTTCACCCTTTTACTATGTTTTACTACGCCCTTGTAGCTTCCTTCCCGTGTGGGTGGGGTTGCTACGCCGTACATTTTGTTTCAATTAGTTTATGAATCTAATTGTAGTTGTTAATTTTTCAGCTTGTAGAACGATTCCTTTCGGGGTTTTCGTTTTTTTCTTTAGTGTTCATTCATTTTTAAATTACATAATTACATAGTTACATAATTATAATTGTTATAATTCTGTTTTGGTTACAGCTCTCCTTCCGCGAGTGTAAGTGGTTGTGAGGGCACGTGCCTGTTGTGTAATTCTTGTTCCTTTTCCTCGGGATTCCTCTTCGGAGCCTTCCCGGGGGAATGAATGTGTACTAATATTATTTGTTTTTATTTTTTTACAGTTACCGATCTAGTTCGTTTCTGTAATATAGCAACGGTGTGAGCTGTCTGGTTGAGTCCTGGGGATTCGGCTGTTGCTGCCTCCCCCCTTGTATTGTCGTCAGGGGCGTGTCTCCTTCTACTGGTAGTACTCCCGTGTCGACGGACAGCTCTCCAGTTCATTTTAGAACAGTCAGGAGGCTTGCCTCCTTGGGCGGATAACTTTCCTTCCGAGGGAAGTTTTTTCCTGTCCAGGCTTGAGCTTTTCCTCTTTTGGGGGGTTCTTCTCTTGCCTTTTTTTCGTGCGACTATGCTCTTGGTGCTGAGCGGTCGCACCTGCAGTTTCGCTCAAGGGGCTGGGCAACTGCAGGAGCTCCTCTTCGGAGGATTGCCCCTTTTAGGTCACTGGCTGACCAGTCTCTTCCACGAAGTGTTTCTCTTTCGTTCGCGAGAGAGTACACTCATAGAGACTCCTCTTCGGAGGTTTCTTCTGTTGCTGTTGCTGTTGGCCTCCCTCGCCGTAAGGCCCTCCGTCCGCCTCGTCGTAAGGGCCTCTCATCTCCCTATAAGGGTGCTTGAGGCGCCTTTTTGAATCTCCGTTTGCAGCCTACAACTTCTTTTTCTCGATCTTCCGTCTTGGTGCAGATGGACAGCAGTCTAATCTCGTCTTCCGACGGGCAACGGTCTTCCCGACGGACAACGGTCTTCCCGACGGACAGCGGTCTTCCGACGGACATCAGTCTCCCGGCGGACAACGATCCCTTCGGGGCTAAGGGTTGCCCCCACGGGGGTTCTTCCCTTGCGTGTCAGGGTTTCCCTGCGCGCCCTTCTGTTCGTCAGCGCTCTCCTGTTCGTCAGCGCTTTCAAGATGATCTTCCCTGCTGTTCCTGTTACGTGCCCTGTGCGCCCACGTTCGCCCTCGCGATCTAGAACTTCGGTTCAGGTCGGGGTCAAGGACTCTTCTTCTTTGCACAGGCTTCCACGCGTAGCCTTCTGCTCGTCAGCGATCATCAGCTCGTCAGCGATCATCAGCTCGTCAGCGATCATCAGCTCGCCAGCGATCGTCAGCTCGTCAGCGATCATCAGCTCGCCAGCGATCGTCAGCTCGTCAGCGATCATCAGCTCGCCAGCGATCTCCGGATCGCCCACGTGTGTTACAGCTGGCACGCCAACGTTCTCCAACACTTCTGAAGGAACATGGTTCGCCAGCTACTAGCTCAACTGCGGATGCTGATCGCCATCGCGCGACCCTCAACTGCAGATGCTGATCGCCATCGCGCGACCCTCAACTGCGGATGCTGATCGCCATCGCGCGACCCTCAACTGCAGATGCTGATCGCCATCGCGCGACCCTCAACTGCGGATGCTGATCGCCATCGCGCGACCCTCAACTGCAGATGATGATCGCCATCGCGCGACCCTCAACTGCGGATGCTGATCGCCATCGCGCGACCCTCAACTGCGGATGCTGATCGCCATCGCGCGACCCTCAACTGCGGATGCTGATCGTTATCGCGCCATCGCACAACCCTGAACGATTGCCCGCTTACGCATGCTGCTCCTCATCGCACAACCCTGAACGATCGCCCTCTTGCGGATGCTGATCACCATCGCACCCTTTCACGCGATCATTCACCTGCGCATGCTGCTCGCCATCGCACAACCCTGAACGATTGCCCGCTTACGCATGCTGCTCCTCATCGCACCACCCTGAACGATCGCCCTCTTGCGGATGCTGATCACCATCGCACCCTTTCACGCGATCATTCACCTGCGCATGCTGCTCGCCATCGCACAACCCTGCACGATTGCCCGCTTACGCATGCTGCTCCTCATCGCACAACCCTGAACGCTCGCCCTCTTGCGGATGCTGATCACCATCGCACCCTATCACGCGATCATTCACCTACACATGCTGCTCGCCATCGCTTACCGCCAGCGATCTTCTTCACCTACGCGGCAGCACGATCCCTCGCCGTCACGCCCATTCGCCTGCGCGCCCGCGCGATCGCTCGCCTGCGCGCCCGCGCGATCGCTCGCCTGCGCGCCCGCGCGATCGCTCGCCCGCGCGATCGCTCGCCTGCGCGCCCGCGCGATCGCTCGCCTGCGCGCCCGCGCGATCGCTCGCCTGCGCGCCCTCGCGACCGCTCGCCTGCGCGCCCGCGCGACCACTCGCCTGTGCGCCCGCGCGACCATTCGCCTTTGCGCGACTGTTCGCCCTCGCGCGACCATAGTTCGCGGCGAATTCCACAGCCGGTGGTAGCAGCAGGGACGCGTGCTCCTAGGCGGCACTCGGGATCACCTCCATCCAAGCACAGGTTGGTAGTGCAGGACGAAGACAGGTCAGTACAGCATTCTTCCCACCTTCTTTTCAGGCAGGAACCGTCGTGTCCTCTCCAAAGGATCGCCCGATCCCTTTCACCTTAGCGAGGATTTCGGACTCTGTGTCCTTGGAGCAGCAGACATGGTTTGATCCGCTGGCACGGGCGTTAATGAGGTTTATGAAACCAGCACTCACCGGCCAGGGTAACAAACCAGCGGCTGTCTCTCCTACGCTGAAGAGAAAGAGAGGAGTGGACTTCGTGGTGACTTCCCCCAGGGCGAAGTTGGTTCCCAAGAGGTCGGTCTCGAGGGTCCCCTCTCCTGCACGAGTACTCTCTCCTTCTCCCGCCCTGGAAGGATTTTTGGCGGGGGGGCTTTCCGTTGAAGATTTCTCCATCGGACAAGGGGTGACTGCTTACCTCCTCCTCTGGGAGCTTACCAGGTTCTTTCCCTCCTCGGTTACGGCCCGAGGTTTGGTTCAAGGAAGCTACAGGAAGATCAAGGGTACTTTCCTCCTCTCGAGCTCAGGCACCTTGGCCTTTCGTTGTTAAGTATCTACTTGCGGACAAGCTCGATGTTGTACCATCTGGACGCGCTGACTGAAGGCTTCATTCGGGTGTCTCATCTGTGGAGGTCAACGACCTCAGACACCCTTCCATCCTTGAGAAGAGTTTTGTCTTTGCCCAAGGACAGAGACTTAGACGTCTGCTGTGCGGAGTAAATCGACTTCCGGTTTCACTCCTCCAAGGCGCTTTCTTCCAGACTCTGCAGGGCTCCAGCTCCCTTTTCTTTCAACCACGTCGGCCCAAGTTATCGGCTACGACAACTGGGACAAGGTGTCCAATTGCAGTTTCCTCCTGTCAGGAACAGATGGCACGGGAGACTCCCCCGGGGGGGCATAGTCCTAAAAGGAGTTCACGAACTCTAGGATTGCAGGTTTTTTCGCTGGGAGGATGCTTAAGGTTACTCATCCGAATGACAGCTTCCCGATGCCCATTCCCGCACAATCTCTGTGAGTAGCCAAGGATATCGCGCCTGCCGTCTCTGTCAGCGAATTCAGTGTCTCTGAACCTCTATGCCATAGCATCAGCAGAGTTGCCCGGTTGGGCAGAATGATCCATACCTTAGGCGAAGGTCTTCCTTAGGATCATCGACGGCTTCACCCCCGGCCCCCTCAGTCGATCCTTTCTTGTAAGGAAGGATCTGAGAGGGGATGTCCATAGTCGACCTCTCAGCCCTGATCAAGTTTGTCGAACAAACTTCGGCCAGCGTAGACCAGCAGAATCGATCAGACTGGTAACGAGGCGACAGGACTCCTTTAACCCTGGATCGGAAGGACGGGTACTTTCAGTTTCCATTCCATCCATCTTCCAGGGTGCTCGTCGAATTCAGCCTAAACTGCAAGTATTCCTGCTTATGATGCAGTGTGGCTATCCCGCCGTGGCATAGCAGGTTTGTTTCCCCAGAGAACTCTCCCTGCCTTCCTCTTGGCCGCTCAGGTGCAGACTTCCGCCTCCTCTGCTGTTTGGAGGGCTGGTCAACTCCGGTAGGCTCGGGTTTCGACCTTCTTCAGCGCCGGGAAAAGCTTCCGAATGCTGACCATGAGTGTGGGCTCATGGTATTTTGCTTGGAGCCTTCTCTTCCTCTGCCTCAACATCTGGAGTATCTGGCCATGATATTGAGTCAACCGCCTTACCACGTTGGAAACCCCGCTTCTCGTCCGTCCAGCGAGGTTAAGCAACGTCGGTACTTGGATGGGTGACCACCTGGGGACGCCAGATTCTGTTACCACATCCTCCGAGCCTTCCTTTCGGTTCACCGTGGCAAGACTGAGGAGAGTCGCAGTACCTGTTCTCAGTCAAGCAGAGTTTTCAGCCCTACCTTGGAACGTTTCCTAGTTCTTCTTTCCTCATTGACCCGTTTATAGTCCGAACGGTCGCCTCAGGATAAGTTCCATGTGGGGCGATCCAAGTTCCGGTGGCTTCAGGCAATGTTTAACCGGACTCCCTGGCCCTATGGGACCAGCGGAACTATTAAACCTACAATGGGTGTTGACCTATGGAGCCTCTTGATGGTAGTGGATATTCTCGTCCTTTCCCCACATTCTTGATGCGGTTCTCGGACTCGTCAAAGGAAAGGGGGGGGGGCATGTTCCGGTCCAGGCCTATGGTCAAGACCTGAAGGATACCTCTCCATCATTCAGGCAGGCTTAAGGGCCTTAGTCTGGCCCCTCTTCAGATCCTACCGCTCCTGCCAAGTCGCCCCGTTGCGTGTCGACTTCATGCTAACCAGCAGGGGACACATTTTCACACCTTCACATCTTGCAGTAGAGATATCGGGATGATTGAGATTCTCTCAATTCCACCATCGGCTCTCTCATTCCAGGCAGGGGAATGTTTCTCTCAGACTATCCGAGCAGAGCCTCATAGAGAGAGTGTACCTAGGGGTCTTTGACCTTGGGTAACCAGCAAGTGCTGGTCTGGGGGACCTGATCGCGACAGCTTGGAACCTCAAGCTTCCGCTAGTTTTCCCCCCAGTCTCAGACCCCGAGACTCTGGCAAGATGCATTCCGGTGATGGTGGGACAACTTCGACGCCTGCGTCTTCCCTCCTTTTTGTCTGCGGACAATGGGTCTCAACAAAACCAGGTTGTCTGTCAACCTTTCAATGGGAGAGCTCCACTGGGACTATGTGCAGAACGGTTTCTGGACCCTCTGCTTCCCCTGACGGAACTCCCGGGAGAGCTTCTCCCACGGCGCAGACTACTCAAGCAACCACACTGCGACATCTCTCCCGAACCGGGGCGTCGCTTCGGCTTCATGCCTGGAGACACTACGCTTCCTCCTCTAGAAGAGACAACCCGCTACAGTCGCGGTACGGAGGTCGCGTCATCTGCGATAGTCATCCACAGGGGTCTCCCAGGCAAAGTGAAGAGTCTAAGGTGGTTGGTGCCGTGGGAGATATACCTCTTCCCGTGAGGCCTCTTCTCCAGCAATAACGGTCTTATTGCCTTTCGGCGGGAGGAAACTCCTTTCCGCTCTTGGCAATGAAGCCTGTCGCTCAGCCTTTCCCTGACCTTCAGGCTTAAAGGAATAACTTTTTCCTGCCCGCTGGATCTATCCTCGCTCATGCGAAGCTACGATCGTCCCTGCCCTAGTCGGAGGAAGACCTCCAACTTGGAGCATGGCTCGGACTTTTAGTCCTTTAAGAGATCTTCTCAAGACCCTTTTACGACAGGCCTCGGATTGTATTCCGCCCTGGGTCTTCTGCTCACTCTGGCCACGGCCAGTGTGTAAGCAATCTTCTTGGTCTCTTACTACTCCCCCCCTTTCTAAGGAAGAGGGGAAGGCAACATTCAGGCTCGCTCCTGAGTTGTTGGCTAGACTCAGAATCTGTGGGTCCCGACCCTTCGGTCCGATTCATTCAAGATTTTGAGTCTCCATTCTGTGTCTGATGTCCCAAGACCTTCTCTTTCTTGCCAGTACAGGAATCGAGAGGTTAGCGCTGGGAACAGCTGCAGTTTGGCCTCAGTTGCAGCCGATTTGGGAACACAAGGAGGACATGGGGGGAGAGTCACCAGTATACCTCTTCAGCCCGGACTCAAGGACATTCATCTCGACCTGTCTTCAGACCCTCCCCCGTCACGTCGCCCTACAGCACGATGTTGGATACATCGCAACGTCCCTCGCCTTCGAGTAATACTACTCTGTGACGCAGGTGCTACAAGCTGGAGTCTGGAAGCGTCTGATGACCTTCGCAGCCCGCTTCCTGCAGGGCGTGACCCACAGGAGTCTCGATACGTTTTCTATCGCTCTGTGGTGGCTACACAACAGCTGGTCTAACCTCAGGCTCCTTTTTGGACAGGTAGCAGAAGGTTGAGGGCATTGTTATCAGGTTTTAGTCTGCATGAACGAAAGAAGTATGTCTGGCCCTTACTTCTTTCTTCATCATCCCCTCTACGGGGAAGCAGCATCCTGGTCTCTGCATAGCTGACCTCGAACCTCTGCAGGTAAACCATGCTTCCTTGTGTTCCGAGTATTGAGTCAATACTGTCGCGTCCCCCATACCCTGACGAGGTGGTATTGGGAACGTCTTAACCCAGAGTTCCTTCTGGAACTCCAGGTCAACTGCCTAAGACGGGTCACACTTCTTCCTTCACACACAAGCTTACATAGGCCACATGGTTCCTTGCGGTGCAAGGAACTTGTGAGGTGCAGGGACTCCTTTTCTCGAGTGCGACTCACTCGGATTCTGAGTCCCCGGGTAAAGCCAAAGCCAGTATGGCTGGGGACTTTCCACCCTTCCTAAGGGATAAGTCACCCTTTGTAAATAGCGTGGTTTGTATTTCGGTTACGGAACAAATGACAAATTCGAAGATAATTTGTATTTTTCCTAACCATACAAACCTTAGCTATTTACACATATTTGCCCGCCAGCCCTGTCCCCCAAGACAAGTCCTACCTCTAAGTGAAAGTGAGTATTCACCTGTGTGTGAGGGGGAGGAGGGGTAGCTAGCTACCACTCCCCTACCCCCCCGCTAACTAGCGCGGGGGTAATACACCCTCGTTAAATTCTAATGGCTCGCCATTTCAGCTACGCTAAAAGTAATAACCCTTTGTAAATAGCTAAGGTTTGTATGGTTAGGAAAAATACAAATTATCTTCGAATTTGTCATATTTAGTTGAAATTGGTGCATGGTGCTAATTATGGGGCAGTTGAACCCTAATAAAACTTGAAGTATAATTGTAAGTTGGTCGAGGACAGTGGCTCCTCAAAATCCAGATCTTTGCGTTAACAATGTCTTATTAACTATATACAACTCATTTAAAATTTTATGTGTGATTCTGGATTGGAAATTTACTTTTGATAAGTGCGTTCTGTCTGTTTATTCCTCAATTACACTAAGAATTGGCTTATTGAGAAAATCTAAATATTTTCAGTGATCAGTGTATCCTTAAGAAATGCATTAATTCCTTCATTCTACCTTGTTTTGAGCATTGTTCTCCTTTCTGGTCTTCAGTTGCCGACTCGAGTCTTAGTTTATTGGATAGAAATTTTTTAGTCATTACATTCTTTGTTCCTGAAGTGGATATTAACCCTTTTACCCCCAAAGGACGTACTGGTATGTTTCACAAAACTCATCCCTTCACCCCCATGGACGTACCGGTACGTCCTTGCAAAAAACTGCTATATACATTTTTTTTTGCATATTTTTGATAATTTTTTGAAAAACTTCAGGCATTTTCCAAGAGAATGAGACCAACTGACCTCTCTATGACAAAAATTAAGGCTGTTAGAGTAATTTAAAAAAAATATACTCCAAAATGTGCTGGGGAAAAAATAACATCTTGGGGGTTAAGGGTTGGAAAGTTCCAAATAGCCTGAGAGTAAAAGGGTTAATCTCTGGTACCTTTAATCAATGAGTTCTTTATGCATATTGCATAAGATTTTTCATTGATTCAGATCATCCATTGCATTCAGATCTACCCAGACTGTACCATCCTGCACGTAGGTGTGCAGTTAATTCTAACGGTCATGCCTTTTCCATCATAATTCATAATACTACACAGTATTCTAGACAATTTATTCCATCTGTGACCAGATTGTGGAATGAACTTTGTAATCTGGCAGTTGAATCGGTTGAACTTCATTAGTTATAACATTTTGTAAATTCTTATTCTGTCGAACAAGTTGACAAGTCTCATTTATAGTTTATTTATAACCGATGATCTGTTTTAATGTTATTGCTGATTTAAGAATATTTTTTTTTTTTCGTTACTTATACAGTACTGTATGTAGTTTATTCGCTACTGATTTTCCTTATTACCTTTCCTTACTGGGCCACATTCCCTATTGGAACCTTTGCTTTTTCTAACCAAGGTTGTAGCTTGGCTAGTGATAATAATAATAATAATAATAATAATGATAATAAATAGTAACTGAACTTGAATAAAAGTAATGGTTTGCATTGTGTGATCAGAAAGTGTTTAAACAGTGTGTTAGATTACCAAGAAGTAGCTTTCATTACTAAACTCCGTTTGACAGGACCATTTGTTGGTCTGCTTTAAAACATATGAAAACGCATTATGGTGGGAAATGCAAACCTCCCCTATCTTAGATAGTTCACCAACGAGATACTAGGCATAGTCAAATAATTCAGCATTTATTATGTTTTATTTTATAGTTCTGATTATCAAGGCCCAGATTTCTGGGCTAAAGTATGATCCATAGTACTGTATATATTTTAATTTTCTATTATTGAAGGATATTTTGTAGTGGTATAATACAGTACTTTTATTTTTGACAAACCAATATAATATGAACCAGACACCCTATGTTTATAGATCTGTTTGTCAGAGGTGTTTACATAACTTTTTTTTATGCTAGAAATAAAGTTATGGATTTCGTTATTATTCTTTTATTTTTTTTTTTACATTATTGCTCTTTATGAAAAATTAATGTGCTTGACCACAACTATATACATTTAGATATTAAGTTTTAATGAGAGGAAAAATACAGTTTATATTTTGCAGGATTGGCGAGCGAAAGTTTGAGGATGCATGCAAAGAAATCCAAAAGAATGTGGAAAAGTATATTGCAACTCATCAGTTTGAGGATGTAGAAAGTGATGACGACGACGGCGATGATCTTGAAGAAGATGGAATTATTGGTATGGATTTCATATTAATTTTGTTAGTATTAATATGTATGTATTTTCTTGCAAATGTATTGCGACAGGCTGGGACTAGGTCTTAATAGAAAGATGGGCTGGACATGACTGGTTTATTAACGTGGCATAAAAAGCTGTTATACAAACGGTTAATAACAATGATATAGAACTTTAACGTTGTGAAAAATGCAATGGCAAGCTTAAACAGGTTTTTCTATAATCAGTGCAGGAGAGAAAAAGAGAGAGTAAAAGAGCAATCGCATTACAAAGTATAAGCGTGTATGAAATACATGTGTATTACCGTATACTCTTGTGTTTTAACCTTAGTAGTCTTTGTTATAATGACATAAATAACAAAGATTGTTTTACACATGACTAAATATTCAAGTACAGCATTAGAAAATTTATTATTTGCTGCTATTTAAGTAAATTATTATAAGGCAATAAAGTTGAAATAACTTATAATTTCTGAAACCACAATGCAGTATATGACAGGTAAATTGCTTAGTTATTATAGTAGTGTATGTGAATAAGTTTTAAGTATTAATTTATTTTTTTACTTTTATAGAAAAGCTGTATCAAGGATATGTGGGAGAAAGAACTAGTTCGCGTACAGACCAGTTCCTTAAGGATGCCTGTAAGATTGGTGCCCAAGTTTGCCTCATTTGTATCGACACTATCAAGCATGCAGATTCGGTAAGTTTTTCTTTGTTTTAAGGAGGAAAGAAATATCTCTAATTACACATTTGACTGTCAATATCCTTAGCAAATTTGATTTCATATTAATCCTTTTACCCCCAAATGACGTACTGGTACGTTTCACAAAACTTACCCCTTTACCCCCATGGACGTACCGATACGTTCTTGCAAAAAACTGCTATTTAAATTTTTTTTTTTGCATATTTTTGATAGTTTTTTGAGAAACTTCAGGCATTTTCCAAGAGAATGAGACCAACCTGGCCTCTCTATGATGAAAATTAAGGCTGTTAGAACAATTTAAAAAAAAATATACTACAAAATGTGCTTGAAAAAAAAATAACCCCTGGGGGTTAAGGGTTGGAAATTTCCAAATAGCCTGGGGGTAAAAGGGTTAACACCCAAGTGTGTTTGATTGTCATGCATTATTATTATATAGCCATTTTTGTAGATACACAAAAATCTTAGTTAAAGTAATGGATTTGCATTTCATATAAACACCCAATTGTGTTTTATTGGCATGCATTCTTATTACATAGCCATTTTTTGTAGATACACAAAAGTCTTAAAGTAATGGATTTGCGGTAAATGAAGATGCTTCTTGTTTTTCTTTTTAATAGGTCTGGAGCTGTAAGGAGTGTTTCTGCAGTTTCCATATGAGCTGTGTACAAAAATGGGCAAAGGATAGCATTTACCAGTTATCTGAAGCACATCTGGAATCTGATCCCCATTTTAAGAAATCAACTTTGAATTGGTGCTGGTTAGTATACATTCTCTCTGCAGTATGATAGATGAGTGTTTCATCACGGCCCTGTTGATCTTATATATGCTTTTAATATTCAGTTGTTCCGTAACCGAAATACAAACCACGCTATTTACATTGGGTTTACCTTTTAGCGTCTAATGTAAATAGCTAAGGTTTGTATGGTTAGGAAAAATACAAATTATCTTCGAATTTGTCATTTGTTCCGTAACCGAAATACAAACCACGCTATTTACATTGGACGCTAAAAGGTAAACCCAATGTAAATAGCTAAGGTTTGTATGGTTAGGAAAAATACAAATTATCTTCGAATTTGTCATGTTTGAAAATTCCCAGGCCCACCAGCCGTACAGTACGTTTGTCGTACAAAAGAAGGTATCGACCGTGCTATACAGAAGCCGCCTGAAAGCCAAGAATCTCAGACTATAACATGTAAATTGAGTCTTTCAGTCGAGAAACATGCCAAGCGCCATTTTTAATTAGTGTCGGAAATTGTGATTGAAAAATAATAATAATAATAATAAAAATAATAATAATAATAATGATAATAATAATAATGATAATAATAATAATTATTATTATTATTATTATTATAATAATGATTATAATAATAATAATAATATAAACAATTTAATATTGGCAATTTTCAATCGTGATTTCTGACACTTTTTAAAAATGGCACTTGGCATGTTTCTCGACTGAAAGACTCAATTGAGAGATGATGTTTTTCAATATTAATCTTACCCGATAATCATGTAGCTGTCAACTCTGTTGCCGACAGAAATCTACGGTCGGGATACGCCAGCGATCGCTATACAGGTGGGGGTGAACACCACAGCGCCATCTGTGGTCAGGTACTCCAGTACTTCTTGTCAACACCACCTCAATTTTTCCTCTGTCGTGCCTCCGGCTAGACCTACATGGATACGCTGTTGATTCTGGAGTTATTGCTCACGATTTGGTGATGTATTTGCTCTAGAGTTTAGCCTTCGCTATTCAGGAAGCTATATCATTAGCTTAGCAAGTTTTTGGAATTAATTTGATTTAATTTTTGATTTAATTTTGGTACGAAGAGAGTATGAACTCTCTTTCACTTTTAAATGGCCGACCCTTCCCTTAGACGGAAGTGTTGGTGTCGAAGAGAGTATAGACTCTCTTAATTTTGCTTAACAAAGTTATAGATTTATTTTATATCTCTCCGCCTTTTATAGGCCTCTTTGATTAACTTCCTTTTATTATAAACTTATTAAAATTAATTTTTATATTTGTTTATATTCGACCTTTCCTAATAGTAGGCGGTCTTTTCTTGGAACCGAAGTTAATTAACATTGAGCCCGTCATTTCGTTTTTACCTGTTAACATATTATGCTATTTTAATGTTTTTGAAAGAATTTCTTTGATAGTCTTGTACTGTTTTCAAAGTTGAACTAACGTTTTGTTTTGTCTCTGCACTTGTTGACGTTCGGAACGTTCAACTTGCGTTCTATCGTTACGATAGAGAGAGAGTCTATCACGGTGTCACGTTGCAGTAAGAGTAAACCGATTCTAGCGTTTTGTTCATTCTTTCTTAGCTTAAATGGTTTTAATTCTAATAAAGGAACTTTTTATTTGGGAAATCTTTCAGTTTTTTTCCTTTAACAATAATATGTTTTAACGATATATATAATTGGGCTCTTCTCTCAGGTGCTAAGTCAAGAGAGAGAGAGAGAGAGAGATAGAGACGGAGGGAGAGAGAGGAGGATAAACGTTTCGTTCAAGCTGGTAACGTTGTTATCGTTTTTGCTCTTCTCCCTAGTCTCTTTAGGGGAAGAAGGTAAACGTTTCTAGAGTTTTATTCTTGTTCTCAGGCTTTATGCGGTGAGAGATTTTAAACGTAGTTTATTTGATCTAGTGTTTAGTCTCTTTTCCAGCCACTGAATTATTTATCTTTCATTATGTTTTTCTGTTACATTGTAATACTGTTTTCGCAATTACTAACTTTTAATGAAGGATAGAATTGCGTGTTTCAGGTACAAACCACTTAAAGTTTCGAGTTCAGTGAAATAAGTGCAAACAGAAAATCAAAAGTGATAAAGTGATAAGCGCAAAGTGTTACAGTGTTGCGTTCGAGGGTTCGTCTGTTCGTGCCAGTTGTTCGCCTAGTCTGGGACCTCTTACAAGCTCCCAAGCCCAGGGGAGAAGTAATGTCGAAGGACTTATGGGTTCAGCAGGCCTTGATCGACGAACAGACGTTTCCCTCCGTGGTTTCGGGTGTTACCAACTCACGTAGCCGACGTGATCACCCCACCCACACAAAGATGAGAGAGCCCTTTTATTCCTCGTCTGCGGAAGAGGTTTCTCGCAGAAACCATGGACCAAATCTTGCAGCTTTTAAGTGCAAGTCGGTCCCTTCCGCGCAAGTCCAACTCCTAGGTGGTACCATTAGCACTGGGTCAGTTCGGACTTGCTGCAGTACGACAACTGCACACCTCCCAGAGAGGCAAGGTGGTATCGCAACAGACAGTAACTCCGTCTGTTGCCGCACCAGCTGTTTTAGACCCTCAGTTTCAACGGACAGTAGCTCCGTTTGTTGTTGTCTTTCTTAAACTCTAGTGGTCTATGCTGCTGACAATGCAGTCTCAGCTTGCGGTGTTGATGCAGGAGTTTCAGGCAGAGAAGGTTAGCACACCTCCTCCTGCGAGCGCTCATGAGGCAGCCGCCTCAACTCCACCTCTGCGCAGTCCACCCTGCCAGACGTATGATGTTGAGGTTCCTCAACCTACCTCCACGCGTGAGCTGCCGCATTGGGAGTTGCCAGATACCAGCGCTGTGCAGCAACCTCCACTTTCCTTGAGGCAGGAGCCTCTTGCTATGCGGCAACCTCCTCAACACTTGAGGCAGGAGCCTTATGCTTTGCAGCAACCTCCTCTACCCTTGAGGCAGGAGCTTCATGTGTTGCGACAACCTCCTCCATCCTCGAGGCAGCAACCTCTTGCGTTGCGGCAACCTCGACCATCCTTGAGGCAGCAACCTCAACTCTTGCGGCAGCCACCTCCACTCTTGAGGCAAGAACCTCAACTCTTGAGGCAAGAGCCTCAACTCTTGAGGAACCTCATGCTATGAGGCAGCCGCCTCAACGCATGCAGCAACCGCATTCTTCACAGCATGAGCCTCTCTCTGCGCAGCTACCTCCTCAACCCTTGAGGCAGACGCAACTCTTGAGGCAGGAACCTCACAGGAGCCTCATGCTATGCGGCATCCTCCTCAAACCATGAGGCAGGAGCCTCATGCTATGCGGCATCCTCCTCAACCCTTGAGGCAGGAGCCTCATGCTATGCGACATCCTCCTCTACCCATGAGGCAGCCTCATGCTATGCGGCATCCTCCTCAACCCATGAGGCAGGAGCCTCATGCTATGCGGCATCCTCCTCAACCCATGAGGCAGGAGTCTCATGCTATGAGGAGCCTCATGCTATGCGGCATCCTCCTCAAACCATGAGGTAGGAGCCTCATGCTATGCGGCAACCGCCTCAACCCATGAGGCAGGAGCCTCATACTATGCGGCATCCTCCTCAACGCATGCGGCATAAGCCTCATCCCTTGCAGCTTGAGCCTCATCCCATGCAGCATGAGTCTCATACCATGCAGCATAAGCCTCATCCCATGCAACATGAGCCTCATCCCATGCAGCATAAGCCGCACGCCATGCAACATGCTCTGCTTACCTTACAGCATGCTCTACATACAGCATGCTCTGCATACAGTATGCTCTGCATACCTTACCGCATGCTTCTCAGTCACACATCTTTGGTTGTTGCCAACTCACTAGACTGTCAAGCAGTTTCATAACGTTGCCTTCTAGTCTGCTGCTTTTGCACCAGTGAAACCCTCACTGAGAGAACTTAGCTTTTCTCGGATATGGTTCCTGTAGATTAGAAAGTGCTATTCTCCCTCCTGATTTTCCCTTGAGGACTCTGTCATTTGGAGGGAACCTTTAGCTGCTTAGCCTCCTATGGACTTTTATTTAAGCATAGCATGCTTCCAGGGAGGGTAATGGTTCCACTTCAGTCGCTAACCCCGTCTGTTACCACACCTGCTCCCATAGACCTTGAGCTGTGTTGCAAGACATGCAGTCCAAGCTTAGTCCTTGTTAGAGGATTTTTTGTTTACGGAGTCAGTGTGTCACTGGGAAGACGTTCAACAACCAGCAGAAGTGACTTGTTGTGACGCAGTGCGGCAACCTCAGCAACCCGATAAGGAGTTGTCTGTACGACCCAGACAGTCTAGACAGCTTCGGGTTGTCACTGTACGTCCTCGCTTCCCCATGGTTGACAGTTCACAGACTGTGCAGCAGTACCATGATCTTGTGTCCGGCTCCGTCAGACGACTAGCTTTTAAGAGCTCCCACAAGTCGTCGCTGTCTGGAGATTCTCAGATGGACTATGGATCTGACCAAGGAACTGGGCCTCCTGGTCAATTTTGAGGAGTCCCAGCTCGTCCCATCCCAGACCATTGTCTACCTGGGTATGGATCTTCAGAGTCGAGCTTTTCGGGCTTTTCCGTCGGCCCCAAAGATATACTAAGCCCTAGATTGCATCCAGAGCATGCTGAGAAGGAACCGATGCTCAGTCAGGTAGTGGATGAGTCTAACAGGGACACTTTCATCGCTGGCCCTGTTCATCGAGTTAGGGAGACCCCACCTCCCCCCCTTCAGTATCATCTAGCGGCTCACTGGATAAAGGACATGACGCTAGAGACGATCTCAGTTCCTGTTTCCGAAGAGAGGAGGTCTACTCTCACGTGGTGAAAGAACAGCTTTCTTCTCAAGGAAGTCTACCTTTGGCTGTTCAGAAACCCGACCGCCGTCTCTTCTCTGACGCATCAGACACGGGCTGGGGTGCGACTTTGGACGGACAGGAATGCTCGGGAACATGGAATCAGGAGCTAAGGACACTTCACATCTATTGCAAGGAGCTGTTGGCGGTTCATCTGGCCTTGATAAACTTCAAGTCCCTCCAGCTTAACAAGGTGGTGGAGGTGGACTCTGACAACACCACAGCCTTGGCTTACATCTCCAAGCAGGGAGGGACTCATTCGTGGAAGTTGTTCTAGATCGCAAGGGACCTCCTCATCTGGTTAAAAGATCGAAAGCTCACGCTGGTAACGAGGTTCATTCAGGGTGATATGAATGTCATGGCAGATCGCCTTAGCCGGAAGGGTCAGGTCATCCCCACAGAGTGGACCCTTCACAAGAATGTTTGCAGCAGACTTTGGGCCCTGTGGGGTCAGCCAACCATAGATCTGTTCGCTACCTCGATAACCTAGAGACTCCTGTTGTATTGTTCTCCGATTCCAGACCCAGCAGCAGTTCACGTGGATGCTTTTCTGCTGGACTGGTCCCATCTCGACCTGTATGCATTCCCGCCGTTCAAGATTGTCAACAGGGTACTTCAGAAGTTCGCCTCTCGCAAAGGGACACGGCTGACGTTGGTTGGCTCCGCTCTGGCCCGCGAGAGAATGGTTCATAGAGGTACTGCAATGGCTGGTCGACATTCCCAGGACTCTTCCTCTAGGAGTGGACCTTCTACGTCTACCTCACGTAAAGAAGGTACATCCAAACCTCCACGCTCTTCGTCTGACTGCCTTCAGACTTTCGAAAGACTCTCAAGAGCTAGGGGCTTTTCGAAGGAGGCAGCCAGAGCGATTGCCAGAGCAAGGAGGACATCCACTCTCAGAGTCTATCAGTCTAAAGGGGAAGTCTTCCGAAGCTGGTACAAGGCCAATGCAGTTTCCTCATCCAGTACCACTGTAACCCAGATTGCTGACTTCCTGTTACATCTAAGGAACGTAAGATCCCTTTCAGCTCCTACGATTAAGGGTTACAGAAGTATGTTGGCAGCGGTTTTCCGCCACAGAGGCTTGGATCTTTCCACCAACAAAGATCTACAGGACCTCCTTAGGTCTTTTAAGACCTCAAAGGAACGTCGGTTGTCCACTCCAGGCTGGAATCTAGACGTGGTCCTAAGGTTCCTTATGTCATCAAGATTTGAACCTCTCCAATCAGCCTCTTTTAAGGACCTCACATTAAAAACTCTTTTCCTCGTGTGCTTGACAACAGCTAAAAGAGTAAGTGAGATCCACGCCTTCAGCAGGAACATAGTTTTCACATCTGAAACGGCTACATGTTCCTTGCAGCTCGGTTTTTTGCTAAAACGAGCTTCCTTCACGTCCTTGGCCTAAGTCGTTCGAGATCCCAAGCCTGTCCAACTTGGTGGGGGACGAACTGGAGAGAGTACTTTGCCCAGTTAGAGCTCTTAGGTACTATCTAAAAAGGTCATAACCTTTACGAGGACAATCAGAAGCCTTATGGTGTGCTATCAAGAAGCCTTCTCTTCCAAGGTCTAAGAACTCAGTTTCTTACCTATTCAGGCTCCTGATTAGGGAAGCACATTCTCATCTGAAGGAAGAAGACCTTGCTTTGCTGAAGGTAAGGACACATGAAGTGAGAGCTGTGGCTACTTCAGTGGCCCTCAAACAGAACCGTTCTCTGCAGAGTGTTATGGATGCAACCTATTGGAGAAGCAAGTCAGTGTTCGCATCATTCTATCTCAAAGATGTCCAGTCTCTTTACGAGAACTGCTACACCCTGGGACCATTCGTAGCAACGAATGCAGTAGTAGGCGGGGGCTCAGCCACTACATTCCCATAATCCCATAACCTTTTTAACCTTTCTCTTGAATACTTTTTATGGGTTGTACGGTCGGCTAAGAAGCCTTCCACATCCTTGTTGATTTGGCGGGTGGTCAATTCTTTCTTGAGAAGCGCCGAGGTTAAAGGTTGTGATGAGGTCCTTTAGTATGGGTTGCAGCCCTTTATACTTCAGCACCTAAGAGTCGTTCAGCATCCTAAGAGGACCGCTACGCTCAGTAAGAAAGACGTACTTAATAAAGGCAGAGTAATGGTTCAAGTCGTCTTCCTTACCAGGTACTTATTTATTTTATGTTATTTTTGAATAACTAATAAAATAAAATACGGGATACTTAGCTTCTTTGTTAACATGTATGCTGGTCTCCACCCACCACCCTGGGTGTGAATCAGCTACATGATTATCGGGTAAGATTAATATTGAAAAATGTTATTTTCATTAGTAAAATAAATTTTTGAATATACTTACCCGATAATCATGATTTAATTGACCCACCCTTCCTCCCCATAGAGAACCAGTGGACCGAGGAAAAAATTGAGGTGGTGTTGACAAGAAGTACTGGAGTACCTGACCACAGATGGCGCTGTGGTGTTCACCCCCACCTGTATAGCGATCGCTGGCGTATCCCTTCCGTAGATTTCTGTCGGCAACAGAGTTGACAGCTACATGATTATCGGGTAAGTATATTCAAAAATTTATTTTACTAATGAAAATAACATTTTAATGGAATTAAATCTTGTGTTGATGGAGTGATTGCTTTAGAGAGTTTTTGAATGTGGAAGGTAGAGGAGAGGCAAAGCTGAGTGATGCAGTATTGAAATGATTAGTGTAAGTTTCAGAATGCTTTTGAAGAATGTTTTCAGAATGGAAGACACCAGGAGTTGATGGGGTTACGATTGATATCTGTTGTAATGGGACAATATTGTGATAGAGTGGTTCTTCTTCTTTAGATTGCCCGGAGCTTCTCTCCGGACAGGGGCTTTTTGACGGTGCGTCTAGCCCCCTAGGTGGTTGATAGAGTGATTGATCAGGTTTGTAAGGTACAGTATGTATGGGCAAGGGGAAGGGAATATCGTTACAGTGCACAAGGTAAAGATGATGTAGGAGACTTAGAATTTAAGTCATAATGTCACTTAGGAAAGTATTTGGAGGAAAGTATTTGGTAGTGATTTGATTGAGAGAGTAATAAATATAATAAAAGACCTTATAGAGTATGAATTTTCTAAGGTTAAAGAGGGTGAATAGTGTGTATGAAAACTCATTGTGACATGAACAGGGTGTGAACTTCGACCCACAGATTGAAAGTCATCAAAGCTACCACATCTATATCAAATATCCTCACTTTTGAATTTGATTTGTATACATGTTGGTTATGTATATACACTGCTTTCCCAACTAAGTTTGATATTTTGCTCTATTGGTGTAATAGCTTTACCCTTTATATATTAGTAAGAAAATATCCTATACTGTAGTATCTTAAAATGTTTATGTTATAAAGTTTGTTTTATTCATGCGTATTTTAGTGCAACTGGTTCTATTTAATGAGCATAGTGTATTTTTAAGTTTAAAGTATTTTTATGTATCCAAAACTGACAGGTTTATTGCTAAGCACCCTTATCATTAAAAATATAAAATTTGAGGGACCCTATTTTCGAAAAAAAAAAAAAAAAAAAAAACCTAATGGCGAAAGATACGAGTGGTTGGAAGTAGCCTGTAGCTAGAAATATTTTTTTCAAGTAGGCAGAGGAAGGGACAGAGAGACGATGTGAACGGATGCAAGCACCCTTATTATAAATCCTCAATTACTTATTCAGCAATTATTTCCATATTTATTTAATTGAATTTTTGAAATTTTTTGGATACAAGTTTCACTCCTAGAGCGTTATTTTTTTCCTCAGCCCAAAATGTCGTACCGAATACGCTCAAGCTGCTATACCAAGTCGATATTATTGTTATTGCGGCAAGCAAGAGGATCCAAAGTTTGACCCGTGGCTAGTGCCCCATTCGTGTGGAGAAACTTGCCGCAAACATCTCAAGCCAGAATGTGGTCATTCTTGTTTGATATTATGTCACCCAGGTATGTATTTAACGTGGATCTGCATGGTTTGACAGGTTGTTGGAATAAGAAATCATAGGAAGTGAATCCGAGTTAATGTGACGTAATGTTTAGTAAATATTTTGGTTTCATTGTTTATTTTCTAAATTTATTTTCTAAATATTGCTTCCTTATTCAGTTAGAATCTCAAAAAATCCTCAAAGATTAAATGTCTGGCCCTGAGTGTACTGTATAATTTTAACAGGTATCACATTATGTTTTCCTAGTAGCAATGATAGAGTAGCCTTGTATTGTCAAATATACTTCAAGATTCTAAATTGAGTCGGTGAAAAAATAATTTGTTGACATCTTTCTGCAGAGCCAAACACTAAACCAGAAGTCATGTTCCATGTTATGAAGAGCGCAGCATTTATTGGGGCAATTGGGGAGACATCATTTGTCATAGAGAGGGTTTTTTTCCTTCTTGATACACATTTATTTATTGTATAGGCTAATTTATAGATTGTTGTGGTCTTCATTGAACCATGAATTTTGATAGTTTTCATTTTTTATTTATTACACTGCTGCATTTACACCACATTGTTAGAATATGGTTTAATGTTTTTTGTAGAGCACTGATACTGGCATTTGCAAGGGCACTTTCAGTTTACGCTCATTTCTCACTCTGCCTACCTTACTGTAAATGGAAGTTAAATTTTGTGGGGAGAAATTATAAGACTACAAAATCTCTTGGCCTAAAATTCATATTTCTTCTCTTTAAGAGACATTGGCTTGAGTGGGTTCATCAAAATATTTTTTTATGTGCTTTGGCATTTTGATATAAAGAGTTATGTTTGTGCTGGCTGCCAACAAAGTTACAGAACCAATTTAATATTTCTTAGTATTTTTACCAATAATTGTATTCCGTAATTCTGGAGACACTTTATTCCTCATCCTCTGCTATATTTTGGAATAAAGGTTTCCTTTCATATTATCTATCTTCATCTACAATGCT
Source organism: Palaemon carinicauda (assembly GCF_036898095.1). Lineage (NCBI taxonomy): Eukaryota > Metazoa > Arthropoda > Malacostraca > Decapoda > Palaemonidae > Palaemon > Palaemon carinicauda. Next base: position 21,438,292 of record NC_090769.1, read on the forward strand.
GTTAAATAAAAGTTGTCTCATATTGGCTAACATCCTTCATTTTCAGTAAGGACTGTCTATGATTTTGTCACGAAGATACAGGTCATTTTCTATTCTTTAGATACAGTACTACAAATGTTGTGATTACTGTTATTATTTTCAGGAAGTTACAGTAACCAATTTTGTAATTTTGCAATTTCCAACAATCTTTACATTTTCATAATTACTTAACCCTTTTACCCCCAAAGGACGTACTGGTGCGTTTCACAAAACACATCCCTTTACCCCCATGGACGTATCGGTACGCCCCTGCAAAAAATGCTATTTACAATTTTTTTTTATTTTTTTGATAATTTTTTGAGAAAATTCAGGCATTTTCCAAGAGAATGAGACCAACCTGACCTCTCTATGACAAAAATTAAGGCTGTTAGAGCAATTTGAAAAATATATACTGTACTGCAAAATGTGCTTGAATAAAAAATAACCCTTGGAAATTTCCAAATAGCCTGGGGGTAAAAGGGTTAATGGTAATCGTGTCATTGAATGGCCTACCCAACATTAGTGCTAGGCCCTATGACCTAAATTTATGCCCATAATATTCTAATAAAGATTTTCTTTTAAGGTCCATGCCCGCCTTGCCCTTCAATGGTGAAAAACAAATGCTACTGTGGTCGTCAACCACCTCAAACACGCAGGTGTTCGGCCAAAGCCTGGTCATGCGGAAAAGCGTGTGGCCGTACATTAAGCTGCGGTCAGCATACCTGCGAAGAGCCGTGTCATGCAGACGAGTGTAAACCCTGCCCAAGACAAAGCCTTCAGCCATGTTTGTGTGGCAATAAAAAAACTATGAGGTTATGTGCAGATCCCTCTTGGAAGTGTGAAAAGGTAAGGTCATACAGTTCAGAGAACATAGGCTGGTGTTCAGGTATAGATTTTATAGTTAGCATAGGTTGGTGTTCAGGTATAGATTTTATAGTTAGCATAGGTTGGTGTTCAGGTATGGATTTTATAGTTAGCCATCAAATTAGCATACCACTGATTAGATTAATTCTCAGACTGTGGTTTCATGGTATTATTTAAAGATCATCTCTCTATAATTTTGATGAATAAACTTATGAAAGTAAGTAAAATCTTTGGTTCATAACGTTATCCAGGAAGTAAAAAGAAAATGCATCTAAATGAAAATTACAGTAAAAGGGCCCAAACGTACAAACATTTGACTTGAAAAAAATGGGAGATATAAACACAAATCCAACAGAAAATAACAAAGATAAGATAAAGAAATATTGTTATATAATAACATTATATCATTTAATACTTAAGCATAATGACATTAGTATTAATCAGATATTTATTTCATATGAAACCCTACAATTTATTAACTTTTGTGGCTGGAAATCGTTGCCATGGAATTCAGATTAGGCTTAAGCGGGGTATACACGATCGAACGGTTCGTCGAACCTGGATGACGAACCTGCCTGTCAAACGGTTCGAGGAGGTGAAGTCAGCCACTATTGCAAAAGGTTTGTGGACAGTGAAGCCCCGCCCACAAAAGTCAGGCGAAAACAGACTTTCTTTCGACGAGCGTGTTCGACAACTGAATACCCCGTTCACACGTTCGAACATCCCTTCAAACACTTGCCTGTCAAACCGCGTTCGAAAAACCGTTCTATCGTGTTAACCCGCCTGTACCCTGGGCCAAAATGTAACAAAACTAGACTTGCAAAGAACTTCCTGGAACCTATTAAGTTTCTAAGTTGAGGACTTTCTTACAAAATAAAATCCCTACCCATAATTATGTACTTTGCTCCTAAAGCCCTTGTTCTTTACTTTAGGTCTGCATGTTAGTTTTTGCAAAAAAAATTCACATTTTTAGGGTTTCTTAAGCATTTACAATTTTTTTCTTACTTCATATGTGTTTATGTAGAGCTCATTTTCCATAGACATAAAACCGAGAGATGATTGTAGAAAATATCTTTGTGATATACATCACTCCTGAGATAACATGATATTATTGATTTTCTTTGCCTTAGGTTTGCAATAAGGTTTATACTTGCGGCCATCACGAGTGCAAGAAGGTTTGTCACGGTGGGGAATGCGGCAAATGTCCTTCTAGCGGGCCTCGCACGTGTCCGTGTGGCAAAACATCACATATATTACCATGTACCGAGAAGATTCCCGGTTGTGGAGATACATGTGGAAAACAGCTGGCTTGTGGCATGCACTACTGTGCAGACCGTTGCCACAAGGGAAGCTGTGCCGCAGTAAGTAGTGACGTTTCAAGTAATGTTTATTTTTATTGTATTTGGGTATGGGTAATAAGCAATCTTTTTACACATAATTTACACATCTGCATAACTGTGCTGCGATACTTATACATTTGGTATTATTATTTACAAGGGAATTTTATTATTTCAATGAAACTACCTGGGATTCATGTTATACATTATTCATTCAAAGAAGAAAGAGGATGATGGAGGTCACTCTTGTGCACTACCTTAGATCTTAATCAACCACTTTTTCATTTGCCATTATTTTCTTTCATCACACTGCTGAATAGTCTTTTAGGATAGTACTAGAATTTAATCCATCCTCTATCTATTAAAATTATTTTAATTTCAATGTATTCCAAAATACACTTAATATATGAAACTTATATTTTTTTATAGTGTCTTCAGTTTTGTGTAAAGAAATGTCGATGTGGTGCCAGAGAAAAGGAGATGGCCTGTAGTAAAGAATTTACTTGTGAAATCAAGTGTAAGAATATCAAGGATTGCAGACGTCATAATTGTAATAGGAAGGTACAGTATATGAATTTAGAAGTATTTATTTTATAAATTAATTTTTTTTGTTAATAATAGTTCAATTATACAGAGTATTTTTTGACTTACGTGTAATTTATTAATGAGAAAGCGATGTGTTCAAAGTTTATAAATGAGAAAAAGTGCTGTGTCTAGCACTCGGTTATTACTAATGTGTCATCGTATTAAGAAATCAGTACTGGGGAAATTTGTTTTTGAGATTTTTAGCATTTTTAATGTTTTATCTCATGAAAGACCAGGAATTTTAGTGTTAATTCACTCTAACCTTTCTTGATCCCTAAACTTTCAAGGACCTATGGTTAAGAACTAGTTCTTTTATGCAGTGACTTTTCACTGTATATTTTGGTTTTTACTTTGTTTTAGAAATTGTCTTCTAATGTAGCATTTTTTAACAGACGTACCATATTGGTTTTAACTGTTAATGCATTGTGAATGACTTTATTTTGCATTGTGAATGACTTTATTTTCAGTGCTGCGAAGGCAACTGCCCTCCGTGTGACCACGTGTGTGGACGAACTTTAAGTTGTCGAAATCATAAATGCAAGAGTCGATGCCACCCTGGACCTTGTTACCCCTGCTCTCTAACCCATACCATAAGTTGCAGCTGCAAAGCTACAAATATTACTGTCCCTTGTGGGAGAGAAAAGGATACTTTACCCCCAAAATGCACAAAACTATGCAGGTTTGTAACCATTTGCCAGTCTTAAGCTTATCGATTCTTAAATGCAAGGCTATTTTTACGGGGGAGGGTGGGCTGTGGCACCCTAGCAGTACCAGCTGAACTCGGTTGAGTCCCTTGTTAGGCTGGGAGGAACGTAGAGAGTAGAGGTCCCCCTTTTTGTTTTTGTTTCATTTGTTGATGTTGGCTACCCCCCAAAATTGGGGGAAGTGCCTTGGTATATGTATGTATGTATTTTTACTGAAAAGAAGTTATGACTGATAATGTTCCAGTTTCATCTCAAAATTACAAGCCTTGGCACTCTTCTCCATTTCCTTATTTATGTAGAGTAATATGTTTGCTTATAAAAAGCAGGATAGGATAGTTATGGAAGGAAGTCTTTACTCAATCAGACTTTTATAATAATTTTGTGCATATGTTAAACAAGATATCATTTCTGCAAGATTTATATAAAGGTTACAATTGTAAATAATATTCATTATTCCATTATTTAATTCTGATTTATAGAAAGAGGCTTACTTTAAGGAAAATATTACTGAGAATATTGGAACCAAGAAACTTGTTGTAGAGATATATACACAAAGAACTGAAAAGGAACCTGTTGTAACATTAAAAGTGGGACATTATAGTAAAATTAATTCAGCAATCAAATATGTAGGTAATCTGTGAGTTTCTGCAGTCATTGTCCTACTACTTCCACAGGTACAGCAGTAATTTTAAAAAGCCTAAATATATGAATAAAGACTGATTATTATTAAGACCAGCACACATAGGAGGGAGTTACTCTTGCAGTTTCAACTCTAATCAATCCATATTTACTCAACACAGGAAACCACCAGCTTGTCATCATCCAGCACGAGCAAAACATAAATGTCACAGCGGAGAATGCCCCCAGTGTCGAATGATATGTAGCCTTAATTTGAATTGTGGTCACATTTGCCCTGCACCATGTCATGATGCTGTACCTGTCAAGGTAAGTTACGTATCTTCTACATTGTCATTTACATTGAGATTTTAAGCTTTTCGTGTTTTGGAGGAAGTTTTAGGCATTTCAAGTTATTTGAGGGAAGCTTTAAGGTTCTTGGTAAGTCATTATGTTCTTGAAGAACAGTCAATTGTCTAGGATCCTGGGTTTTTTATTTATTATAATTCTTATTATATAGTATTGGTAGCACACACATTTGAACAGAAACATTTTTGCAGAATTGAATACTTTTAGACTAACAATATTATTGATATTACTGTATTATAGACATCGAGATGTCTTATTTACTTTAACTAAAGACATAATAGCTACCTGAGGTCTTTTTTCCATAATCCTGCTTTTAACTACCCTGGGCTTCCTCCAGTAGACACATGAATGGGCAATACCTCACTACATATTTAACCTCTTGCGTCTTATCTACCTTGTTAACGGTCAACGACCAGTCCAGCTATCTCCAGAGCATAAGATTAGAAGTTTGTCGTTCTGTAATAAATTCTATTTGCTTTGTATTTCAGATTGTAAGTCACAAAAAACGTGCTGGTCCTTGGGAACCCGTAGAAGGGCCACGCATTGAAATTCAAAAGAAGCCCTGTCCTCCATGTAAGGTTAGTAGTTTTGTTGATTCGTTTCCAGCGTGCTATTTTTACATTGGGTCATACATTTCAAATTAAAATTTGTCTAAAAAAAAAAAAAAGGCTAATGAATTTTTATAAGCCTATGGATACCATGTGAAGTGAAGATTCACTTTGAAGAGGTGCTGTTTTAGGTTAATGCTGTAAGTGTCTTTTATGCAGTACATATTACTTGTACTGAAGGTGTTTGGTAGGGGCCATTTGGTGACAGTTAAATTGCGTTTTAGCTTTCACCTAATAATAAAACCCTAAATTTAGGCTCCACTAGCAAATAGTGAGCTGTCCCAATAGTATTTTAATCTATTATTGGATTATTGGTAAGAGACTGTCCTTAATAGACATTTATTCAAGGTAATTCTAATCCCCGTGCTCAGCAGTTGATACTTGAATTCTAAGCTTATAGTATTTTTGCCATGCTGTTAATAATTGATTGAGAAATGAGATTGCTGCCTGAGAATTTTTTTTTTACTGAAATTGTGTTGCTGAATATAATAATAGAGGGGTTATAATTTTTAGCTGATTTTTCACATATTTGTGCAGGCATTGCACCAAATGCATTTGTGTCAATTTTCTCGATGCAAGATTGAGGTGAATTGCACAGAATTTCTAAAGAGGGTTGACATGATGCCAATAAGTTATTGTAAGTACATTAAACTGATGCCTTTACAATTTTCTTCTTAAAGGGTTCATACATATTCAACATCACTTTTATCCTGACGACTTTCTCAGATGTCAGAGCCCCCTATTTATGGATAAATACATTGGTCACATACATACATACATATACCAAGGCATTTCCCCCAATTTTGAGGGGTATCCGACATCAAACAAATGAAACAAAAAAGGGGACGTCTCCTCTCTATGTTCCTCCCACCCTGACAAGGGACTCAACCGAGTTTGGCTGGTACTGCTCGGGTGGCACAGCCCACCCTCCCACATTATCCACCACAGATAAAGCTTCATAAGATTGGATTCTCTGTTTTATCCTTAATCCTATTAATCAGTACTCTACCATACACTTTTCCAACTACACTCAACAAACTAATACCCCTTGAATTACAACACTCATGCACATCTCCCTGACCCTTGTATAGTGGTACAATACAAGCACAAACCCAATCTATTGTTACCATTAACAACACAAAACACATATTAAACAATCTCACCATCCATTCAAGTACAGTCACACCCCCTTCCTTCAACATCTCAGCTCTCACACCATCCATACCAGATGCTTTTCCTACTCACGTTTCATCTAGTGCCCTCCTCACTTCCTCTCTTGTAATCTCTCTCATTCTCATCTCCCATCAATGGCACCTCAACACCTGCAACAGCAATTATATCTGCCTCCCTATTATCCTCAACGTTCAGTAAACTTTCAAAATATTCCGGCCATCTTTTCCTTGCCTCCTCTCCTTTTAACAACCTTCTATTTCCATCTTTCACTGTCTCTTCAATTCTTGAGTCAGCCTTCCTTACTCTCTTCACTTCTTTCCAAAACTACTTCTTATTCTCTTCATATGAATGACCAATCCCTGACCCCACCTCAGGTCAGCTGCCCTCTTTGCCTCACGTACCTTGCGCTTTACTTCCACATTTTTCTCTCTATATATTTCATACTTCTCTATACTATTACTCTGCAGCCATTCTTCAAAAGCCCTCTTTTTCTCTTCCACTATTGTAAGCATATGAAACTGATGCCTTTACAATTTTCTTCTTAAAGGGTTTACACATATTCAACATAGGGGTGGCAGTCACTTATATCCTGTCGACTTTTCCAGAAGTCAAGATCCCCTATTTATGGATAAATACATTGGTAAACAAAATTATGCTGTATTGAACATCCTTTGGGTTTCTGTAGTCAATCAGCTCATGTTCAGGTATTTTTTATAGCAGTTTCCTTACGGGTAAGTAGGGAGGTTTTATTGTAGATGCAAAGTGATTGTTTTTGTTGGACTTTTTTCACATTCATTTGATGTTTTTTGGTTGAACAGACAAGTAAATAAATATCTCAAAATTCTTGATTTTAGGTTCCAGTACCAACAACTTGTTTTGGTAATCACGAGACAGTAGATTGGCGTTGCTGTGACATCCGCCCCCATTCTTGTGGCCGGAAGTGTGGACGAGCATTAGCTTGCACCAATCATACGTGCGCTCGTGAATGTCATGTTGTTGAAGGAGCAGTTAATGTAAAGGACGCTGGGAAGAACTGTGCACCGTGTGATAAACTCTGTTCCAAAGTAAGTTGATATTCTTGGTGTCTGGGGTAATATACAAGAAACTTTAGCTTTATTCCTTTGGTTTATATGGTTATGAGGAATAATGAAGATAATTTTGCACAGTAGTTTTGTTTTTCTTATTTATGTTATATCAATTTTTATGGAAATCTACGAAGAAGTTTCCTGAAATATTGACGATTTCAGTAATGAGAGTAATTCATTTTCTTTGAAATCTGCATGATTATATACAGGTAGAAATCATAGTTCAACCAATGCAATTGCTTTCTGACAATTAATTATTGGATCATAAAAAGAAATATATGACTAATAAAGGCCATGTATGTCAAATGCTCGTGTAAACACAAATTCACACGTCAAAACATTGCCATATTCCTATTGCCTTGGTAAACTAAGATAACAGTTTTGGTATATAATTTCAATCATGTAGTGCTTTGTGAGTATAATTATTTCTTTATATCTCCCCGGATGTTCATATTGCTTCTCTAAAAGCCCAGTTTATCAACATTCAGCCGTAACTTAAAAGGAAACAATGAAATAAAAACTACAAGTATTAAACACTCAAAATAAAATATACTAAGAAGAGTAACAACATTGAATTATGATCTTTCATACATAAACTATAAAATCTAAAAAAAATAGGGGAGAGAAATGAGATAGAACAGCGTGCCAGAGTGTACCCTCAAGCAAGAGAACTCTAATCCAAGGCAGTGGAAGGTCATGGTACCTAAGCTCATATACTTGTCCACTCTCCTCCCAACTGAGTTAGGATGTCAAGAGGATAGTGAATAGTTTGATTTCAAAACTGAAATAACAGAGTACCTAATGCTACTGTCACATTAGAACTAGAGGCATGTGTCCATTGATAAGAAACAAAAGGGGAATTTATTTTTTTTATTTTAAGGATAAATGTCAATTAACTGAGCATCTGGGAAAAAAGCAATATGAAAATCAGGTGAGTATAGAAATAAATTTATAATTTTTATTGCCATTTAATGGCATTAAACTTTCGTGAATCACAAGAAACGTGTATCATTAGACACAAATGTAAAGCTTCAAATACAGTACCATTACCAATGCATACTGTACTAAGAAAAAAAAAGGTATTACAAAAGTCTTGGAAAATCCTGCTTTTGAATGAACTACAGTACATTTCCAAGTATTGTATTTGCCAAAAGACAGGTGGATATATTTCAGCCTCCAACAGGAAAATAACGATTATGGTTTCTATTTTGTTGGGTAGCATCAGTCAACCAATATTAAGGTGGTATTCTAGTAGCGTACGCAGGCCAGTTAAGATTCGTAAATACCATGGTTTATTTGATTTACTGACAACTACTTTATAGTTTAACCATTTTACCCCCAGGCTATTTGGAAATTTCCAACCCTTAACCCCCAGGGGTTATTTTTTTCAAGCACATTTTGCCGTGTATTTTTTTCAAATTGCTCTAACAGCCTTAATTTTTGTCATAGAGAGGGCAGGTTGGTCTCATTCTCTTGGAAAATGCCTGAAGTTTCTCAAAAAATTATCAAAAATATGCAAAAATAATTTTAAATAGTTTTTTGCTAGGACGTACCGGTACATCCAATGGTGTAAAGGGATGAGTTTTGTGAAACATACCAGTAAGGGGTAAAAGGGTTAATAACATCAAGTGAACACGCTTCTTCATGGAAAGAAGTAAACTTTCATAATTGATAATAAAGAAATTGTTAACAAGCCATAACACCTCCTAAATGGTTTGGCACTGAAGCTCAGACCCTTATCTTTTTGGACATTTTACTCGCATCATTGTAGCACAAATATCTTACGAGATAAGAATTTACAATATATATTACTGTATGGTTAACTAAATTTCCCTACCATTGATATATAATGTTATATATTTTATAAAATTTTCATATGTAAATATTAATTAAGGGCTGTAAGTTATGTCATATGGCGCTGAAGGGAATAGAAATGGCGTACGTAAAGTACATCATTATAACTTAAATTAATACAGTGCATATTTCCAAAATTCCTATCTATCCACTATATTTGTTCAAATGCATTGCATATATAACTTTCTTTTTTTTACAGCCTCGCCCAAAGGGTTGTAGTCACGTGTGTGGAATCCCCTGTCATCCTGGGAAATGTTCTTTCTGCAAACAGCTGGTCAAACTGAAATGTCACTGTGGACTCAATAATCTGTATGTTGAGTGTCACACTCTAAATACTGCTGTTGAAGATGACAAGGAGACATTGTGCAGCTGTAGAAATCACTGCAATAAATCAGTAAGTTTTACATTTAAAATTCTTCAACCCTTTTATCCCCAGGCTATTTGGAACTTTCCAACCCTTTACCCCCAGGGGTTATTTTTTTTTTCAAGCACATTTTGCAATCTAATTTATTTAAATTTGGAACTTTCCAACCCTTTACCCCCAGGGGTTATTTTTTTTTTCAAGCACATTTTGCAATATAATTTATTTAAATTGCTCTAACAGCCTCAATTTTCATCATAGAGAGGTCAGGTTGGTCTCATTCTCTTGGGAAATGCCTGAAGTTTCTCATAAAATTATCAAAAATATGCAAAAAAAAAATAAATAATATGAACAGCAGTTTTTTGCCAGGACGTACTGGTACGTCCATGGGGGTAAAGGGATGGGTTTTGTGAAACGTACCAGTACGTCCTTTGGGGGTATAAGGGTTAAATAGAAATGTTTTTTTTTTTTTTTTTTTTTTTTTTTTTTTTTTTTTTTTTTAGATAGCATTGGTATTTCCTCCAATAACTTCATGTGGTATAGTTTTGGGTTCAAGAATTTTTGATTACAGTAAATGAGGTGAAATATTCTTGGCATATTAATCCTTTTACCCCCAGACTTTTTGGAAATTTCCAACCCTTAACCCCCAGGGGGTTATTTTTTTCCCTGCACATTTTGCAGTATATTTTTTTCAAATTGCTCTAACAGCCTTAATTTTTGTCAGAGAGAGGTCAGGTTGGTCTCATTCTCTTGGAAAATGCCTGAATTTTCTAAAAAAATTATAAGAAATATGAAAAAAAAATTCTTATAGCATTTTTTTGCAAGGACGTACTGGTACGTCCATGGGAGTAAAGGGATGGCTTTTGTGAAACGTACCAGTACATCCTTTTGGGGGTAAAAGGGTTAAATAGACTTGTGAATGTGCTCTACTGAAATTATAATACACTAGTAATTCTCACTCAAGATGTGGAGTAATCTAATTCTTAATGAATGAAATGTCATTTCAGATATCATGTGGTCACAGGTGCATGAAAGAATGTCACAGTGGCCCATGCAGCGACCCAGCAAGTTGTCGTAAACGAATCACCATACGATGTCCTTGCAAACGGATGAAGAAAGAGGCTGTGTGTCACTTGGTGATGTCAGGTCAAGTTAAATTAGAATGCGATGACATTTGCAAGGAAAAGGTAAAGTATTCAGTTTGTATTAGATAGTGCTTTATAGTGAAAAATTTGGACTGTACAGTACTTGAAAACAGATTCACAAATTTTGAAAGGAAATTTCTATTTTTCTTAACTGGAACTCAGTTGTTAAAATGTATAACAATGCTCTGGTAGTTACTGGCTGGTGGTGGGAAAGCCACACCCCTCAGGTTTGTATAATTAGGAAAATTAGAAATTAGTTTAAAATTGTGTCATTTGTTCTTACACAGATACAAACTTTTGTCTTTTAATAGAAGACTTATTCTTCAGAGGGAAGAAGTTCCTATAACTAACTGGCTAGTTTACTTTTCCGGGAATGTCTAAGCACCTTGGTCCTGCATAAGAGCAAAAGTGGCAACTCCTGGCAGTTGTCTAATAACTTGGATGTGAAGATAAGGCTGGCGTAAGGCTAAGTTACTGTAATGAAGTGGTATACATTCAAGGAAAATCTTACATCTGTAGACGTATGCTAAATATTTGGTCATCATTGTCATATGATAACATGGTTGCTTACATTTATACTTCCTCCCCTCATTTTGAAGGATGGGAGAGGTACTTCTAAACTAAATCATATTGCTAAGAAAAGTGGCTCGATCATGTGGCTTACCATTGCTAAGAAAAGTTGCTCGATCTTGCGGCTTGCCCATATCGATCATTCGGTTTAGTGAATAACCGCTTGACTGCTGCACACCAAGGAAGGGGAAGAATAGAGAGGTAAAAGGCCAGTTGATCTTACCTCTTATTTTGACGACACCTAACTTAGACAAGGTGTTTTCTTGTCCCTTGAGGGAGCTTTGCATTTCCTACAATATCTGTCGAGTCCCTACCACTGTTTCGAGGATACAGGTATCCAGTAACCTCCGAAGGTTTGTCCGTTGCTATTGGATTACAGTACTGTCTTTGTGAAAAGCACCTCTTGATAGGTTCTTCCTGCGAGCAGATTTGATATTCTGGCTTCGTGTTATCGAATCCAGGGTGGTCCTCTAGTTATCTTGTGAGATTGTAGCAAGAAACCAGAAAGATAAAGTTTTTAAGATCTCTCTCCTTAATTCATCCAGTACAGAAGGAAGAGTTGCAGTGCCTCCCCCCAAAACAGGAAGGCAAGTTATTCTGGTCCCTGCTACTCAACTCTAGAGAGAAGAGATGAAGGGTGGTTGGACTGATGGCCACCTGGATTCTAAGTCCTGGCCTTAAACTTCCAAACTAAGGTGATGGAGATCTTTTTCTATCCTTCAGAATGACTAGTGATATTGAAAAAGATACGGCGTTTCCTATTTGTTTTGCCTGGGCTACCCCGGGCTGGTAAAAGTCTTTTGTTCCCAGACTTTGAATTATTGTGAGAAGTGAAGCATGTCACTCGACCAAAGCCAGGTGTCCCCTGGACGCTTACCATGGAAGCAGCTTCCATGCTGGCACATCTGGAAGACGAGATCATAGTCTTTCCATCGATGTCCCTAGAGTCAGGGTTGTAAATGCGTCATCAATAGTTCGAGGGGAAGGACTGGATTCCACGGGTGTATTGAATCCCTTCTGCCTAGAGAGTGCCGAGGGTAGATTTTTGTTAGAATAGCTTACTCTGAGAGAATTCTCCTTGAAACTTGTACATCTCCATTCTCAATTTCCTCAAGAGCTAGTTAAGACCAGGAAAATACCAAGGAGGTTCTTGAGCCTTGTATAGCCCAAAATAATTAGTTAATGGAGGTCTTGACTGGAGCAGCCCTGGAAGCTTCCCCTAAGCTATTCATTTGCCTGATAATGGCAGGCATCTTGCGGAAGGTTGATTTAGATTCAGGGTTTTTTTTTCTGCTTCTGTTTGAGCATCTGAGTCCTGAGTAATAGGATCCAAACATGTCGACTCATCTCCCAAAAGTGGGTCGCCAAGGGTCAACCGGTTACCTTCCTAGTTCTGATAAAGAACCTGGTCAGTATTTCAAATAGCAGAATGCCACGTTAGCCCCCCTCCTCCTGGAGGTATTATTTGATCTCATGCGAGCCTTGGATGAATGGTAGAAGAACTGGATCGCTGCAGGGCACAAGTGTTCACTCCGGGAGAACCTGTGGACTGTTCACCTTAGGTTGCCTTTCTAAAGTTGAGGAGCTACTTTAGTCAGGTCTGGCATGATTGCAAATGGAAGATCGCTCACCAACAGGAGAGTTCTATCAAACAGGTAGGTACTTATACCTAGGGGAACTAATGTGTTCCATCCCTTTTGTCTTTCCCGATGAGGGCGAGAGGGCAGGCGAGTGCTTTTAGTCAGGGGCAGCATTAGCACACACAGGCAGTTTGGTTGGCAAGTTCTTGTGAACATTATGAACAATAGCACACGAGGGTGTGTGTGTGGACAGGAGCATACGCTTCTCCAGTAGTGTAAATGTCCAGGTTCGCTATCGCTACTAGGCGAGCGTTGCATAGGAATTTACCCGCACTTGCACTTGGGCACTAAATGACCTCCACAACCCAGCAGTGCGACACGTGATCAACAAATACGAGGAGAAAAATATTCTCTATGATGGAAGTCTATACATCAAAATAACTCTTATGATGATGATGCATTAGTCGAGCACAAAAAGTAAGCTTCAAGTATTATGAACGACGGGGGCATTATGTATTACATAAGGTCACTATTACTTAATCTTTCTTGGAGGTAAGTGCATTAATGAATTCCAATGCTTTTCTGTCCTTCAAAGTAACACCGCAATATCTCTAGGCAATGGGTGGTAATCCTTGTATGAAAACAGTCATCACTAAGTATAACAGACATAGTCGGTGTTTAAACTGTCACAAAAGTGGGTGCGCTCATTTTGTTGAAGGTACGCCAATTTTCACAATTCTATAAAAAGAGGATATACAGTGCAGTAATTATAAGAGGAATTAATCTTAAATTTTTATATATGACCAACTACAACTTACTGAACATGTATAGGTATCAATACCTCATTATAAATTTATATTTTCAGGCTGAAGAAAAAAGAAGAGAAGAGGAGGAGGAATTAAAGAGGAAAGACTCAGAAAGCTCAGAAAAGCTTCCCGAGGGACGAAAACACAAAAAGAAGAACCGAAAACAGGTTGAGGCTGAAGTTGTGGAATCACAGTGGATTAACAATAAGTGGATTAGACTTAGTATTTTCATACTGATTTTAAATGTTTTAATATATTGTATTTTCTATTGGAATGAATAGTGTAATTTGGAGTTTGAAAATTCTTGCAATAATGGTGTTTGTACAAAAATTGTTTCCTTTTCCTGGAAATGTAAAATATAGGGTTTCTGCTTGACATTGTATTCCTAAGTAAGAGTATATCTTAACAAGTTGAATTTATACATACCGGTAAATACTATACTTTTATCATTAAACTTGATGAATTGGGGACTGCTAATTCATTCCATAATAATTACTAAAACCAATATTGGAGATTACATAAAAACTTTATTCTTAAAAAACAAGAACTAGAAATCATGTACATTATTTACAAAAACAAAGTTCAGATTTTTACAACAAATCTATTCCATTTATCCATGGCATTTCACTACATTAGATGACCAGTAGTTGGAAAAAACCAAAATTTTAAAGAAATTTTTTTAATAAATTTCAGTTGGCTGGATTTCTTACGCTGGAAGGAAATAATTCTGCAAAGAAGTATATTAATTTTTTTTCTTAGATTCTTATGATGGAAGAAAATTCTGTAAGAAATACTCAATTGTACAGTAGTCATGTCAGATTATTTATTTATTAATTTCTTCATTCCTCACGACAAAAGAAGGGAATAAAGCACAGAACTGTATTACGAAAACGATGAAATCTATAAATTTAAGACTTGATTCTACTTGTCATTCGAGCCATGTATAAAGAGTATTGTGTGACAATTAAATAAAACCTCGCTAAATATACCATCCTGAAATTCTACACTTATAAAAATTATAAAGTATTTTATAAAGTTTACCTAAAACCAAAATTCAAATTGCAGGCATCTTCCCAAGTTTTTGCGATGCGGCTAATGCATTTTCATTGGAAAGCATCTGAATTTCTTGGAACCTCTCAGATATTCGTTGTGTTACCTGAAAAAACACAAAGCTTATTATACTAATAATATATTGCATGAAAGCATAGTATCATGCATTTGCTGCCCACCAGTCAATGACAAATACAATATTTCATGTTTTGTCTAATAATAAAGGAATTTTAATAATTAAATTTGTTATTTCTATACTCGCCTGATGTTCACATAGCTTCTTCCCAAGAAGCCTGTTTTTATTGTTCTTTATCCTCAAAATTTATTTAAAATTCTTCTATTTTCCTCCCTTTTAAAATACACATCCCTAGTAAAGTATTGGAACAATGGTGCTTAATGGTAAGGAGTAATGTATATTACACATTACAGCATTAAGTTTGGAAGTCTTAAAGTATTGTGCCGCAAGCACTTAGGTTGTAACAGAGAGACTAGTGAATGTAATTGAACCAGTTAGAGCTCGAATATTTATACAACCCATTCCAGTCAAGAACGGCACAAAAATTCAAACACAATGGTGTAGGAAAATAAGAGGAATGAACAAGTTATCGGTGAGAAGGGAGAGCGATAACGAAAATATACAAAACAAGAAATACAGTTACAGTGTACGAGCATTTGTGATATACATGCAGTACAGTATTCACTTTTACTTGAAATAAGTCAGTGGGGAGGAAGGTGGGCATATATATGAACATCAGGTGAGTATAGAAAAGAGACATTTTATCAAAATAACGTTTTATTTCTACAAACCTTCCCTGATGTTCATATTGCTGACTTTCCCACTATAATGGAGGTGGGATGCTAGTGAAGGAAGAAAATGTCAACAAGGATTGGATTGATTTAAGGTTTTCAGGCATCCTGACATCTGTCAACAAGGAAATTATGCGAATTAAAATCCTGTGCTCGCTCTTTTAATAGCTTGTGGAGCCCAGCTAAACATTTGGTGAGCTTCTCTCTCTTGGGAAGAGCGAAGAACATGCCCAAACCATCTCCTTCTACCCCTTACCAATATCTCATCCACATATGGCAATCTAGTAATCTCTTAATAGTTTAATTTTTAATCCTGTCTTGCCATTCAACTACCAATATCCTAATGAAGGCTTTATTCTCAAATCTGCTTATTGCATTGAATTATATTTGTTTAATTACACTCTTTTATTATAAACTTTTGAAACAATACCCGACATTTATTATTTCAGTTAGATTTGTGTTTGTAAATTGAGGACCCTCTAGTAATTTATATGAAGTAACAAAAGAATACAGTGTTTTAACCAATTCCCCTTTGTTATTACCAATTCTTTTTAAACTAGTAATATACCTAGGCAGCTAGAATACTTTCTGGATAGGAGTTTAAGTCTTCATTATGTTAGGGAAAATATATAAAAAGACCTCTCATAAAAAAAATTACCATAGAAATCCCTTCAAGAATACAACATGGATGTCTTCAACCTAATCAACTGTTCTTTAGGATAACCTAACCCATCATATGAGCATTGAGGAACTTGGAAAGGAATCTCCATTGATAATGGAACTACAGACTAAAGGAAAAGAAGGAAAGCTGCCCAACTTCCGTATTTAACATGTACACAATAAAGTTGCTGGTTAGTGAACATGAATTGTCTGGAGTATTAACCCTTTCACCCCCAAAGGACGTACTGGAACGTTTCACAGAACTCATCCCTTTACCCCCATGGACGTACCAGTACGTTCTTGCAAAAAAACTGCTATTTACATTTCTTTTTTTTGCATATTTTTGATAATTCTTGAGAAACTTCAGGCATTTTCCAAGAGAATGAGACCAACCTGACCTCTCTATGACAAAAATTAAGGCTGTTGGAGCAATTTGAAAAAAATATACTGCAAAATGTGCTTGAAAAAAAAATAACCCCGGGGGGTAAAGGGTTGGAAATTTCCAAATAGCCTGGGGGTAAAAGGGTTAAAAGAATATTGATGTTGAAACAAATAAAGGCCATTGCAAAATGTATCTCGCCTTCTCAATTACGAGAGAACCGATACTGTACTTATGATAAAATCACGATACTTCCATACATTTGGGCAGGAAAAAGCCAAAACACCCTAATGCCGTAAATCACATATACCAAGGTACTTCCCCCAATTTTGGGGGGTAGCCGACATCAACAAATGAAACAAAACAAAAAAGGGGACCTCTACTCTCTACGTTCCTGTGGCCGTGGGGGCACATAAAAAATTAGAATAGTGCCAACGTTATCCCTGCGTCTCGTAAGAGGCGACTGAAAGGGACAGGACGAGGGGGCTGGGAACCCCCTCTCCTGTATCTACATCCTGTGAGACAATACCGTAAATGGTTTAAAAAAAAGGATATACAGACGAAACCATTTAAGTAAATGTTGCAAATTCAGCATATCAAACTCTAAAAATGAATCCCAATGTTCTACAGTCACTCTGGTCCATAACATGGCAGAGGTGGTAAAACCTCTCGACTGGTGAAGAGGCAGTAAAACCATCAAACAGAAAATATGGTGTGGCATTCTAAAACACTTGGGAAAATATAGGAAACCAAAGTCAACCGGAGAACTTCTATTCATGACACAAGCATGAAAAGATCCTGGTGGGTATGTGCCAGGATTTACAGGCACTCATATTCTGTACAGTGTGCTATGGCAAAGCTGCCATGTATTGGTAAATTACAGCTACTCTATTGAGAATTTCCATGTTATGTCTGATAACATACATAAGTAGTCTTATTAACCCTTTTACCCCAAAGGACGTACTGGTACGTTTCACAAAACCCATCCCTTTACCCCCATGGACGTACCGGTACGTCCTTGCAAAAAAATGCTCTATAAATTTTGTTTTTTCATATTTTTGAGTTTTTTTTTTTTTTTTTTTTTTTTTTTTTTTTTTTTTTAAGAAAATTCAGGCATTTTCCAAGAGAATGAGACCAACCTGACCTCTCTATGACAAAAATTAAGGCTGTTAGAGCAATTTTAAAAAAATATACAGCAAAATGTGCTGGGAAAAAAATAACCCCCAGGGGGTTAAGGGTTTGAAATTTCCAAATTTTTCTGGGGGTAAAAGGGTTAAACTATATCATAATAACAATAATAATAATGACAGTATCCCAATGTTCATACAGTTACCAGAACTTGACTTAGATAGTCAAAGTTCAATTAACACCAGTACCCATCCTAATTAGGGAATTTTTTGTATTTGTTGCCCACAGCCACAAGCACACCGATGTACATCTTGATATTACGTTGACCACTAGTCAGGGAACTCAAGAAATATAACCCCAAATTCTGAAATAGGTGCTTTGGCATGGTCCCATAACGACAATATGCATCTTCTACAATATCCGAAAGTATGAGCCTACTTAAAATATGGCAGAAACTTACTGGTGACCGAGACCTGGCCACGCGCTCTCGCTGACCCGGGTCGCCTCAGGGCGCGTATTAATCCGCCACAGAGGGACCCACTAGGGAAAACGGAGATAGGGGAAACTACACAAATTTCTGGTCGGTTGGGAGGAGAATCCCAGATACTCCTAAGAAAGTAGTTCGAGGTAAGTTCTCCGTGTTGGAACAAATGGCTTTTAGCTTTGAAATCTTCTAAATAGATAATAATAGTCAATGCAAAATGGAGAAAATGTAAGAATATACCATATCCAAGGCAACACAATCTTGTTAACAAACCATAGAAACTGTCCCCAATAGCATGGGATGGGACATTGAAGTAGATTCTAATGTAAAATAATTCCTTCAGTTAAACCTATGCTTAACTATCCATTCAGCTTTCATTTGCTTATTCTCCATTTGAGCCTTATTCCAAATTAAAGTGAACAAGAAAGGCAGAAGTAAGCAATGGGTTTAAAATCTAATATGAACTAAATGTAGTACAGTAAATATTTGGGGTTATAAATTTTTTATATACTCAAATTATAAATTTGCCTTACCTTTGTATATTTTTCGACACAATTTTGTACACAATCTCCCTCATTACTTCTAATATTCCTGGATGTGAAGTCCCAAACGCAATCATTGAAGCAATTTTCACTCAACTTATTATATTGAACTAGAAAATCCCTAAACTGCTTCACCTGAACTTCTGCTTGAATCTGATCACTCATTGATGACATATCTATGTCCGCCATGTTGTTTCCTGCAATGCATGAAAAATACACAAGATATCAGTCTTGAAACAATAATTTCTTTTAATACAAGCCACTATAATAAATACTAACTATGATTCCAGCATATAATTCCTCAATTTCGGTTCTTTAAATGTCAAATGAGCTTCAGTATGGCCCTAATCAGAGGGGAGGAATGGTGAGCTTAATTGTAAGACAGTAATTTTACTTATAAAGAAAAGAAGGCAGTTTTAAAAATCTAATTGAATTTCAACTAGATAGACGATACAAACATAAGTCTTTTAACTTAAGACACATATATTGCATAAAGTGGTTCAATTATGGAATCTTGACAATACAGTAGCAAGAGGTGTGTGTATGTGTTGGTCTGCTATGATGGGAAATCCATCAACTCACCAGGTTGTACCCTTATAATTTCCTTCAGGTGGATGGATGGAGTGAAGGAAGCTCTGGGTGATAGGAGGATAGATGTGAGCGAGGCAAGAAAGCGTGCTAGAAATAGGAATGAATTGCGAGCGATTCTGACGCAGTTCCGGTAGGCCCTGCTGCTGCCTCCGATGCCTTAGATGACCGCGGAGGTAGCAGCAGTAGGGGATTCAGCATTATGAAGCTTCATCTGTGGTGGATAATGTGGGAGGGTGGGCTGTGACACCCTAGCAGTCCCAGCTGAACTCGGTCGAGTCCCTTGTTAGGCTGGGAGGAACGTAGAGAGTACAGGTCCCCTTTTTATTTTTGTTTCTTTGTTGATGTCGGCTACCCCCCAAAATTGGGGGAAGTGCCTTGGTATATGTATGTATGTATGTATGTACAAGACAAATGCAAGGATAGTTGGAGGCAGATAGAACTATGGTTTATAATTTTGATAATTCTTAAGACAATATTAATTTTAATAATTAGAAGCTTTGTCCCCAGGCACCAAAAATTTGTCGATAAACAAATTTGTGTTATACCATAAGATTTTTTCATAACAATTCAGTAACATTTTATCTAAACCAAGAAACTTATAGATAATGCTATACATATAGTAATCTTTCAGTATTGTATATATATTAAAAGCTATATTAATCTTTTCTCTTTCTATTAAACAATACTGTACAGTTTAATCCTTACTTCCGTATTTCTACACTTGACTGCTTTCCATGTTAGGGTCATTAAACTGATGACATTTTGCTCTTTCATTAAGGTTGCAGCTTGTCTAGTATTACTGATTTAAGAAAAAAAAATATTGCTAAAAAATAACAAAATTTGAAATAATCCTACCAAAAACTATGTGACAAATAATTTCACATTTATAGTTCATTATAGGATATAATTGGTAGTCTACTGGAAAGGGTTCGGGCCCGCCCCAGCTCGATAGTATCTAATAGCGTCTCCAAACCTTTACCTTGTGAGCAAAGGTTGGAGGTTTGGGAGAGCCTATAGGCCTACCTGCTGATTCACCAGCAGCAACTACCTGGCCCTCCCTGATTCTACCTTGATGGAGAGTGGGCTAGGGAGCTGATCATACGTATATATTATATGATCAGTCTCTAAAACACTCCCGTCCCTTGTCTCAGCCATTCAAAAGCGACTTTTACAGGGTACCAAATTTGCAGAACTATGTTCACGTTACACCGATGGTGTAGTAATATATCAGACAGACGCAGACCAAATCTGTACGAATCATAGAAAGACATTACTGTACTGTATAAGAAAAACCATATTACACCAGGAGGAGGAGGAGGAGGAGGTAGAAAATACAAATAACAAATATACAGTAGCATATATTTGAATGCAAAATACTTTAGAGGGTGAATATTCAAAACAAAGAGTAAGAAAACTATATTACTTAGTAAAATGAGTAGCTGGATACATAATGAAAGGAATTTGGGGGTGTATGTATAATAGTGGCCACCTGTATGTATTATTATATCTAACTTAGAACGGCAGTGTAAGGGGGGACGCAAAGGGGGCATTAGTGACCCCCAACCCCCCCGTTAGGTAAGTCGGTAAGGACACGGGTTGTAGGTTAGGTTAGGGGGGGGGGAAAGTTTAGGTTAGTTGATATCCATTTTTCATGAACGTGTGAGGAACTGGCCACTGATATACAGAAGCTACGGAATTTGATTTAAGAATTTTGACCAATACCAGTGCTAGGATCTGCGTGACCATTCAAAGTCCAATCTTAGGGGTTGTGGTGGCCATTGTGGTAACGTCCTCGACTAGTGAACACCAAACTGGCCTAACACAAATTTTCAGGTGTCCCCACCCAAAAGCCCGTTTTCATATGGGATTTGAAGCCTTTGTATATCAGCAGCCAGTTCCTCCTGTGTGGCTTAAACTATTCATTTGCGACGGGAACGAGTGTCATTTTCGAAGAGCGTAATTTTTTCTATAAGAAAAAGTAGTTCTTTTCCTAGGTTACGTTGCTCTGTAATTCAGTAAAATACCAAATTGGGCATCAACTAACCTAAACTTTCCCCCCCCCTACCCTAACCTACAAGCCGTGTCCTAACCTACTTACCTTATGAGGGGGCCGATGCTCCCCTGCGACCCCCTTTACACTGCCGTATTCTAAGTTAGACATAATAATACATACAGGTGGCTGCTATCATACATACACCCCCAGGATTCCCCATAATTATAATTTCGACAGGGGTGGAGAAAAAAAAGTCAGAAATGCAGGTAAACCGAAATAATACAATAAACAAAATGTCCATAGGGGAAAATTTATACCGGTAGTGCATGCATTTGGTGAGAAATAAATTCATCGTAATATTGCTAAGGTAAGTAAGAAAATATAATATAAAAATAATTCACAAAATGAAAGCAAATGGACTAGCGGCAGACTACCGGTAGGCAGAGATGTACCCTAAACCTGGAAGGAGACTGAATTTAGTAAATTTCTGCCTCAACACTCAGTATAATAGATAAACTGAAAAATAACTTAGTAAGTTACCTTTAAAAAGATCGGTTCCCTTTAAATATTATAAATATTATCAAAAGTAGAGATAAGTGACACACTTGATGGTCAGCTACCCACGAAGCGTGTTTCAGGGTTGCCAGATGATTTCGACTGAATTATCGTACATGAGCCTTGAAATTGTCGTTTTTCAACCAAAATTATCGTACACAGTTTCAATATAATTATTAGGGTGTTACATGATTGACGTATTTCAAAAGATTTTAGTATAATTGTTTAATTAAACCCACACACACCTACATTGTTTATACCTTAGGTATGTATCGTACATCGTACCGGACCCAAAATAATCGTACACGTACTATAATTATCGTACGAATGGCAACCCTGCCGTGTTTACTATTAACGACGTAACAGTTCCGTAGTTTCTGAGTTCGGCTTCTATGAGGCGACTCGTATTATAACATTTAGATTACGTCTCGTGTTCTAATTAATATTACATTAGATTGTGTTATATAAAATAAGATTATTATTAAGTTCTTATGTAATTTTAAATGCCAGCACTACAATTGATTTTATAATGATTCCATAAAAGAATCTTAGAAATGGTTTGGAATAATCTTCAAACTGTGACACCGTGAACAATTTTTTTTTTTGGTTAATCACTATTGTTGTATAAACTGTCCCCTTAAAAATTGTTTATTTAAGGTGGAAAGAATAGAAAGAAAGAGTATTTATATGCTAAATATGAGGAAAAGGGGAGAAAGAATCAAAGAAATAGAATAAAGAAGAAAACTAAAGAGGTCCCTCAGCCCAACAACTGAATCTGTACTTACAAATTAGTAATAACTCTCCCACGGTCTAGCTGATAGATGGGGAAATTATATTTAACTGTATTAACAGATTAATTAGAATATTACATAAATTATACTTAAATAAAACAAGAAATTAAATGGTATCTCATTTATCTTTCCAATTCTTTACCATAGGAAACTAAATAACTATTTTTTTTCAATTCTTCTTTGCCGTACACCAATATCTCTCTTGCATCGTATGTACAAAAGCACACGGGTTTAGTATTTATGTGTTTTTTGATGTGCTAATAAAACAGTTATTATAATTTTACAGCTTATTTATATCTTGAAAATATAGTTTTGGTGTGTATTACTTACGAGACAATACTAAATGTCATCGAGTACGTACCCTTTAAAAGGCGTCTCTCTCAAAATCAGCTGTTAATCCAAAACAAACATTGCTGTGTCAAGTGAAGTGATACCGTTGATGGAAGTCAATCACTGCCATCATTATAAGCTTTAAATCTTACCAGTCCCTATTATATGGGTACTATTAGGCGAAAAGGAAAGGACTTTAACTGAGCTGGGTTCTTAAATTTCGGGAGGAAACCTAAATATACCCTAAAATGGGGTTCAAAGGAAGTTTGACCTTTGTGGCGAATCGTTGATGGACGTCAAACACTGCTATCAATATACTGTAAGCTTTATAACTTACCAGTCCTCATTATCTGGGTACTAATAGGTGAAAAGGAAAGGACTTTAACTGAGCTGGGTTCTTAAATTTCGGGAGGAAACTTAAATATACCTTAAAATGGGGTTCAAAGAATGTTGCTCGACCTTTGTGGCTGGTCTCCCTGATCCAGCAGTACCCTTTTTACCATCGCTTTTGCTGGGAACATTCTTCGCAGCCCTTTTTCTCGTGATAGTTTACAAGAGACAGACAAATAAACCATACAGAGAAATTGCCTTTGATGTTGGGAAAATGTTGGTGTATGCATTGCCTTCCCACGAAGAGACCGATACCAAGGGTTTGTCTGCGTGTAAGAATCCTAGTTGTGTTAGATGTCAGAATTATAAAGAACTGTCTATTCAACTCATTAGCAGATATGCTGACATGAAAATAAGGAATGTACGACTGACGTCAAGGGTTGAAGAAGCGATTAAATCTGTGAAGGAGAATGTTAGCCATAACAAACATATGGATTCGGACCATAAGCAGGTCGAATCAACTCGTAAATTAAAAAAACGCAGGTCATCGTATCAAAACCCAACCATATTCTATATGGATCTTGCTGCAAATGCTTTCTGGAACGACTTTAATGTTTATGTTCCAGAAGTAGAGCTTTTGAAATTGAATTTCAAAATTATTTTGGAGGAATTTCAAGATGTCTTTGAAAGTCTACAGAGTGGCAGTAGTCATGGATGGAAATTAAATGACATCGCTAATGGTCATTGGTGTATTTACCCGTTCATAGATCAAGGAGTCGCTGTCGAAAGGAATTGCCGAAAATGCCCGAACACGGCTACGATGCTCGGCTCATTGCCTTCCGTTATGAGAGACTGCGTGTTTGGAAATGCTTGCTTTTCTATATTATATCCCGACTCCCACATAGAACCACACCATGGACCGACAAACTTGCGACTGAGATGTCATTTAGGTGAGGAACAATATAAAATATAAGAAATGTCTTTACTGTGTTTAGGATTAATTAGAGTATTTGTTTATCAGCGGCCAGTTCCTTAAGCGTACATTAAAAATGGAAACCAACTAACCTAAACTCCCCTCCCAACCTGACCTACAAGCCGTGTTCTTACCTACTTACCTAACGGGGGTCATCAAACCCCCTTACACTGCCATATTCTTAGTCAGCCATGTGTTTTAGATTAATTATTTGATAAATTTAGCTAGAACTTTCTTTGGGGTTCTAGATACAGTAGTAAGCTCTCATTAATACTTTTAATACTCAACAAAAAGTTTTTGTTTTATCAAATTATCACAGTAATGTCAAATTTTTGTATTAAAACTGATTTGTTTTAGCTATTAAATGTAGAGGAAAATTGCCATTGAGTGTATTTTTACGTATACTCTATGACCTAGGATGGAAATTGATCTATTTTGATTGATATGAAAAGTATATTGTTTCTCTATTAATTTTTTTTAATTTAATTTAATTATGTCCTCTTGAAAGGAATACACTTTCAAACAAGTAGACAAGTAGACTTAGCTACACTCAAGATGTAATTTTTCAGACAAATTATATTTATTTTCCAACTCAAAATTACCATTTATATGCAGTGTAATACAATTCAGTAATACCACACTTTCAACACTTTTGCCCAAATAATTGTGAATATGAGTGCCATGCTTTTAATGAAGAAGATTTTGACAAAATATAAAAAATATGAAATCCCATGGTGAATCACAGACTGGCATAAGAGGGCCAGGAAATTTTATGATAACAGCATGAAAAAATATAATGATGCAATCTTTTAATTCTGATGAATATTTTGGTATCACTTTGGCTCTTGGTCACAGTTTTTTTTCCTAGGTTACATTGCCCTGTAATACGGTAAAATAATACCAAAATGGACATCAACTAACCTAAACTTTCCCCCTCTAACCTAACCTACAAGCCGTGTCCTAACTTAATTACCTAACGAGGGGGCCGACGCCCCCCTGCGACCCCCCCTCTAACCTAACCTACAAGCCGTGTCCTAACCTAATTACCTAACGAAGGGGCCAACGCCCCCCTTACACTGCCGTATTCTAAGTTAGATATAATAATACATTTGGGGGGGGGGGGAGTTTAGGTTAGTTGGTGTCCATTACATTACTCATTAGCATTGTGTGTCTTCCATGAAATTTTATCAATTCTATGACAACCTCAAACTGATTAGAGAACTTCTTATGCATCCAATTCATAAAGCTAATTCTCAGTACCATGTTAAAAAAGTAACAGAGCAAGACTTTACTGCTTTAACCCTTTTACCCCCAGGCTATTTGGAACTTTCCAGCCCTTAACCCCCAGGGGTTATTTTTTTTTCAAGCACATTTTGCAGTATGTTTTTTTTAAAATTGCTCTAACAGCCTTAATTTTCATCATAGAGAGGTCAGGTTGGTCTCATTCTCTTGGAAAATGCCTGAAGTTTCTCAAAAAATTATCAAAATTATGAAAAAAAAATGTAATTTGCAGTTTTCTGCAAGGACGTACCGGTACGTCCATGGGGGTAAATGGATGAGTTTTGTGAAACGTACCAGTACGTCCTTTGGGGATAAAAGGGTTAATTATGTATGAAATTGATGACCGTTCTCATCCAGACAAAATTTTTACTCCTTAAAATATTTCTAGCTGTTTATCCATCTTAAAAATTTTAAAATGTTAAATTGAAATTACCAAACATTTTGGAATACCTGTACTATACAGGGACACTTCTAGTATAGTCCAGTTATAGTTATTGTGGTTAGGGGCTTAAACTGTCTCTGGGATCCAAATTAGAACTATTGCTATTATAAAGCTTTGGTACTATTGTAACTCCAAATGTTAAAGATATTTAGAGTGTTTAATTTTGTGTGATATTACGTACATTTTGGCACTAGTAACTATATTTTCTTTCAGGCTTAAAGATACCAGACGGATGTTTCTTAGAAGTCGGAGGAGAACAACGTAAATGGGAAGTCAAGGAGACCATCATCTTTGACGACTCGTTCGAACATTCTGCTACTTTCAAAAATAATCACAGTTCACTACAATCTCTGCCAAGAGCCATTCTGATGGTAGATTTTTGGCATCCTGATATATCTGGCGATGAAAAGAAAGTACTCATGGAATTGTTAGCTCCTTAACAAGCGATAAGGATAGAGTTGTTTTGGTTGATTCTTATAGTCATGAATAAGTGTTTCTATTTGTATGACTTACAAAGTCCCTTACTACTAATTCTTTAAATGCACAAAATGTTAAGGCTTCAGTGAAAGGAGAGATTTGTATATATAAATGAAATAAATGTATTTATATGAAGCTCAACATTTATATTATTCAAGTGCACACATGTTTTTGTCATTTCAAAAGGTTTGACCCTTCACGAAAGTATTTTCTTAAAATTATCTTAAACTTTGAAAAATAAAATATGTATGGTATGTGATGATGATGATGGAAAAAACAAGTTATTCCTACACAAATGTAAACAAATATTTTATACTGAACTGCCCAGTAAAGGAATAGGAGGACCATTATATATTGATATTAAGTACTTAGGATATCACTCTAGTCTGTTTGCAAAAGTGAGAATTGCACGTTAGTAAACACTTTGCTTACTTTAGCTTTTCAATCTTCGTTCACTTTAGTCCTTTGTATTTCTTGCATTCTGTTGCTGGTGGTGTTGAATTTTTAAGAGAGATAAATAATAGTTGCAACTGAAATAAAAGTATACTTTGAAGGCCTCATCCTTGGATTATTGTGGAATGCTCTAGGTCTTATAAATTCAGAGGACTACAAAGAATATTGAAAATTCACTACAGTATACTGTATAGTATTTAATTAGAAATTTTCCACATGTGTTTGCATGTAGGTTCTACAATAATTTTCCATGTGTTTGCATGTAGGTTCTACAATAAAACTCAAATATATGATCGCCCTTCGTTATAAAACGATGGAGAATGCAGCCACATCGGTATACAATGATTATGATAATAAAGGTACCTCATTTGACTGTCAATTAACCCTTTTAACCCCAGGCTATTTGGAAATTTCCAACCCTTAACCCCCAAGGGTTATTTTTCATTCAAGCACATTTTGCAGTATATATTTTTCAAATTGCTCTAACAGCGTTAATTTTCGTCATAGAGAGGTCAGGTTGGTCTCATTCTCTTGCAAAATGCCTGATTTTTTTCAAAAAATTATATATAAAAAAAAAATTGTAAATAGCAGTTTTTTGCAGGGACGTACCGGTACGTCCATGGGGGTAAAGGGATGTGTTTTGTGAAACGTACCAGTACGTCCTTTGGGGGTAAAAGGGTTATCTAATCATACTTAGTACTGTATAGGTATTACCTTCAGGATGTGCCAAACTACAGACTTTAGCAATTTCGGTCATTAGGCAGAAGGAACTGCAACAGCTTTCTGGCTCTTATGTAGATATCATAATTCTCTTAATGATGTTTTTACCTTAAATTCTGGTGATCTGGTTAAAGTACCTGTTAATAATAATGAGAAGATATTGAGTCATGATTAAAAGAAAGGGTAATCTATTCTCCTACCAGTGCAATACTTTCTACAAACATATTTCATACTAAAAATCTAGTGATTAAATTTAAATTTATAGAAATACATAATTTTTGTCTTTTGTATATTGTTTAATTAAAAAGGAAGCGAGAGCAATAAAACAATGGAAAATCTCAATAGTATCGACACATTTTGGATCAGTAGTTTTGCCAATTGAAAATGTTCTACAATTTCTGTATTGGGTAGTTATCAGTATGTAAAATATTGGTTCCCCATTTTGGCGACATTGCTGATCATTAAGAAAAATAATTTCTACGACATTGCTGATCATTAAGAAAAATAATTTGTAAGCCATGTCATTTCTTTTGAAATGAAGATCTTTTTGTTCTTTTTTGCCATTTAAAGTCATTCATTATACCTCCACTATGCTAGTTAATAATTTAATGGAAAGGTTTACGATATGTCTGAATAATTATTTGCGGTACGGTATACCTTGAACGTTGATTTAAATGATCAGATTGGTTTAGTATTTTAACTTCAAAATACTGTGAAGGCAATTATGTAGTTTGAATACTGTAATTTAGTTATAGATTGTGAAAAATAAATGTTCATAGTAATATAATCAAAGAATTTATGATTTAGTGAATAAAATTTATTCAACTTCAAAGTTTTTCTTTATACTGAAAACATTTGGTCTAGATGACATTTTCATATTTTTGTTCAACCTAACAAATATATTATTAAGCTCACTACAGTTATTCTACCTTTGGCTTTTAAACTGTAAACTTAATCGACTTACCTGGGTTTAGTTGCCCATATTAAAATGCAATATAGTAGTTCGAATAAATGCTTATTTTAATACCCTTCACTGCTTAGAACAGCTTGTCACTTTGTAGAGGCCTGTTAAGGGTCTGGGGTTAAAAAGTATCTTAGCTTGTAATCCTGAGCAGCAATTTGGAACTTGTTACATTTAATACACAATGCTGATTTCACCCCGTTCTATTTAATACGATCCAAATGGCCACTTTTCTCTACCTTTTTCTTTGCTGCTTCAGCTGCAATGAGTTGATTAGCATGCCAGGACTTTCAATCCTCTTCTCTCCATTTCCCATCTTGTCTTTTTAATATCACAACCAATTCTTCTTCTGATTCTGCTATCAACCAAGTCATCTGCACTGCTTTGTAGCTTTCTGCATCATTATGATAATGAACAGAGTTTTCCAAACTGTTCTAAAAAAATTATTCACCAGTCTAGATGACTGGGAGTACTGTGTAATTCCATTTTCATCTTCTCAAAGGCCTTTGACCTCTACATGTTATCTGTCCATCCCAAAATTTATATTTCTGGGTTGACCTGTGACGCCCATAGTCAAGGTACCGAAGGTAACGGTATTATTTCCTAAAGGGCAGGCCTGATCTGTCTGGACCAGGATGTTGTCGGTCTGGGAGTACGCTAATTCCAAGCTCACCCCACACAATGGGGAATACGCCATATCTACAACTGCTCTCATTGTTGCCTTGCCTATTACGGATAAATGGACAGGTCTTACTATTCAAGCTGACAAAGAAGGTTCAGCCATGCCGGCTCTTAAAGAGCCGGACCCCACCTCGGGGAGACCCTAGCCTCGATTTATCCCACTGAGACTTATAAACATATATCTCACCAGTAATGATGAAAGCGTCAAGAAATGTTATAAAAATTAATCATATTCCACACAATCATATATATATGATTGACTTGAAGAAAAATACACCTCGACGCAAGATTCATCTTGTTGCTTACAATAGGAAAATAACAGCAATAAACTAATCTAGTATTTCAAAACTCATACAAATATTTTTAATACTGAAAAATCTATGACAAAGGCTCATATGCTTAACAAAACACCAAAATACTTTTTCAAGGATTCTGACGAAAGAAAGATTCGTAGTCCTCTAGATACGAAGTTTGTCTTAGGGATTTGAAAAATATTTTCTTCATTACTTTTTCAAATTGTAGATGAGTTAGCATAGGCTGATCCTTGTCCGTATATCTTAATTTATGTAAATCATCTACACATGTCTGACAAAGTGTTTGAACATTAATTTGTGAAATCTTATAGATATTAAATAATTCTTTCCACATCTGCAATAGCGCATTAACATTGGTCTGCCAAGTAAGAAAACAATGCTTTTCTGCATTAGATGAATCAATACTTTGTTCATTAGTTTTAGACACAAATCTACATGTAAAGATACCAGACTTCAGACTTTCAAGAAATCTCATATGATCAACATATTTCTTCTCGTAAGGTTTGCTTAATGTTTTAGAGAGAAGAAAACAATTTATCAATTTTCCAAGAATGAGAACAAACTCTGCAGTGTGCACAGCTTCTTCTGGAAGAACATCTGATGTAGTGCAAATATAAATGCCCAAAGCAACTGCTTGACTAAAAACTTGCGACGCAACTTTGACACAACTATCAAGAGATTTTTCCAATGTTATTGTTTCAAGCACTGACTCCAACTTTGGACCAATACTTATGTCCTTCTGAGAATCCTTTTCGAGAAACTTGTAAACGTAGTCCCATTTTGCTAAGCCATTTCCAGTGTAGATATCATTCTTGGAGAAAGCCTTCAGGGTATCCAAAATAAGCACTTGCGGATCACACAAAAAATACAGTCTTTTCTTCCTTACTGTGATATATGGTTTGTCTGGTGTCACTCCAAATAGCTCTTTAAGAGAATAACTCACGGGATCATACATGCTCAACACAAATTTCACGTAGATTTTAATATTTTGAAGTTTAATAACATATTCTTCCAGAATCTGCTTCACAAAACTGGCTTTAATGCTGTTGCCTAGCTGGTGGCAACCTAGAACATAATGCCAGCTCTTCTTCAGGCTTTTCAGAACTAAAACGAGAACATGACCAACAGAGTTATTTTCCGAGTTTTCATTTATATTGCTGTTCTGTTCATTTTTTGAGCTCTGGCTCAAGTCTTCCTCGTGAGACAAATTAGTATTCTCAGCAGGGCTGTTTTGAACTGGAAAAACATGTAAAACAATTCCACATAATTTGTCCTCCACTTTCATTACCGAAGCTTTTCTTTGAAAAAAGGAGAAAATATAGGAATTCCAAAACTCGTCATCGAAAGATATAGATTTCTTCCATTGTTTAACTGTTTTAACATCTGGAAGCCCAAACATTTCCTTCAAGTAATTGTACACTTTTGGATTCTTACTGTAGGTAGAAAGTGCAAATATATTCATTTTTTGACTGTTGTTTGACCTTTTAAAAGTCATTGTTTTTTTCAGATCTTTCCGGAAGAATGAGTTCACGCGAGGATTATTCAATACACTAGAAGGCCTTTCTTCACGTACTCTGATGACAGTACCGTCCTTCTTCACCAGTTTCAATGAAAAATCATACCCAACACTCTTGATAGTATTATCAGTCACATTTCTAGCTTCATTATCAACAGTAGTTGGATAAACGTCAATGAAATCTAATGATATTCCATCATTATCATATGGGATAAGGCAAGCTGGGCCTGGTTCTATTTTGCAATGTAAATGAGTGCCTGGGACATCAGGACCTGTGGATAAGGTAAACATTTTTCATTTGCATAAGATGCGGTATGAATGTTCTTAACCTTTTTATCCCCAAAGGACGTACTGGTACGTTTCACAAAACTCACCCCTTTACCCCCATGGACGTACCGCTATGTCCTTGCAAAAAAATGCTATAAAAATTTTTTTTTTTCATATATTTGATGAATTTTTGAAAAAATTCAGGCATTTTCCAAGAGAATGAGACCAACCTGACCTCTCTATGACAAAAAGTAAGGCTGTTAGAGCAATTTAAAAAATATATACTGCAAAATGTGCTGGGAAAAAAATAATCCCTTGGGGGTTAAGGGTTGGAAATTTCCAAAGAGCCTGGGGGTAAAAGGGTTAACTGTAAATGGTATACAGTATACTGGATGGAAAAGTACATGTATAGCATACTGATAAATCATTCTTCATGTCACAAAAAATGGCATATGTCAGATGCAAAAGTTTTTTTTAAAGGAACACTCATATTAAAGGAATAGGTCAAAAATGCTATAGGAGCCTACAACCTTCTTGGCCAGTTCGTAAATTAGATTCGGTAAGTTTTCAAAATTTAATAAACTAAGCTTCGTGAAACGTACCTATGAAAGCCGGAGAACTTCTTCCCATGGTTCCTGTTCCGTGTGAGAATGAGGGCCCCACTCGTACTGGAAGAGTTTAGAAAAATGATGAACGGCTTACCACAAACTTCATGATATTAATATAATTCAGTACCTATCATCCACACCATTCTATAATCTTCTTGGATTTAACTACAAAACTTAAAATAGAAAACAATTTTGGTATTTAATTTTTTATAATTTTTCCTTTTAAAGATAAAATGCTATATACAGTACGAAATAAGTATGTTTAAATTTTTACATAATGAATTACAGTACATAAAAAATCTTGGTAAAATATGCAGGAGTTTATATGTACTTGTACATGCATTGCAACTTCCATTCACTTCAAAATCTTTATTGAAAGACGGATGTGGGTGCTTTCACCCTTTAATGTCTCGGTAAAATTTTCCAGTTCTAGTTCTGCCACTGCTGTGGCCATAAGTGTTCAGGTTGAGTGACTCTCTTTTCCTCTCTTTTATAATACATCACAGATTGCAGGAAAACTAAAGCAGGGTCCACCTGGACCTTACTTCTTTTCAATTTAATTTTGTTCCTGAACTAATGGCTGGGAAGAGAGGCTCGTTACCTCAGTCCGCGAGATATGAATTTCACAGATCTTTTCTGTCATAGACATGAGATGAAATCCAGATTTTCAAATGATCTTAGCAAAATAACCCTTTTACCCCCAGGCTATTTGGAAATTTCCAACCCTTAACCCCCAAGGGGTTATTTTTTTCCCAGCACATTTTGCAGTATATTTTCTTTAAATTGCTCTAACAGCCTTAATTTTGGTCATGGAGAGGTCAGGTTGGTCTCATTCTCTTGGAAAATGCCTGAATTTTCTCAAAAAATTATCAAAAATATGAAACAAAATTTTTTTATAGCATTTATTTGCAAGGACGTACCAGTACGTCTATGGGGGTAAAGGGATGGCTTTTGTGAAACGTACCAGTACATCCTTTGGGGGTAAAAGGGATAATAGGTTTACCTGCCGAGTTATCAGCAGCCATTGCCTGGCCCTTTCTGGTCCTAGCTTGAACGTGAGGATTAGGCACTAATCATCGTATACAAGGTCAACCTCTTGGACATTGATCTGTCCCTTGCATCTGCCATTTATGAGCAACCTTTAAAGAACAACTTCTGGTTATACTTTTTCTTCCCATAAGCTCGAACTTGAAGAATTAAAGCATATGCGTGTTAGGGTATATTAACTGAAGCAATGTTAATAATGATGATATTGGTAATGCAATGCATTTAATTCTAATAGTCAGGCTTCTCCATCATGAGGCTCAATACTACACAGTACTCTAGCATTTTTATTCCAGCTGTGACCAAGTTGTGGAATGATCTTCCTAATCGGGTAGTTGAAACAGTAGAACTTCAAAATTCAAACTTGCAGGAAATTTTATATTGAACAGACTTACTTAAGTCTTTGTATAGTTTATATATGAAATATCTGTTTCAATGTTGTTAATGTTTTCAAAATATTTTTTTTAATTGTTCATTCTTATATTGTTTATTTATTTCCTTATTTCTTTTCCTCACTGGGCTATTTTTCCCTGTTGGAGCCCTTGGGCTAATAGCATATTGCTTTTCTAACTAGGGTTGTAGCTTAGCTAGTAATAATAATAATGCAAAAGCTCAACAAATGTCGCTTAATAGATATACAGTACAATTATTGTTTTTAATATTAAGATAAAAACTTACCCTCATCGGAGCCATGCGCTTGTTTATCATAACATCCACGTGGAAAATCATGGAAATTCCAGTCTAGAAAAACAAATAAGAAATTAAGCTATTTATTTTCACAGGTAAACTAAACCAAAGTAATTTTTACTATGTATGGAGACACATCTAACAGGGAAAAACAAGTTGTTTCATAAAATCTTAATCAAATATTATAATGAAAATATATATTTAATTAAAATAAATCTGATTCTACTTAAAAATGAACAAATAAAAAATTAAGCCATTTATTATCACAGGTAAACTAAACCAAAATAATTTTTACAATGTATGGAGACATCTAACATAGAGACACAAGTTGGTTTATAAAATCTTAATGAAATATTATCATGATTATCTTAATCTAATTAAATTAAATCTCTAATTCTACTTAACTTCGGTTAATAAAAAAATAATTAGAAAGGTCTGATACATGTATCTCCTTCCATACAAATGAGTATTTTACATAATGATTCATAAAATCTTAATTAAATATTATCATGATTATCTTGATTTAATTAAATTAAATCTCTGATTCTACTTAACTTCGGTTAATAAAAAATAATTAGAAAGATGTGATACCTGTATCTCCTTTCATGCAAATGAGTATTTTACAAATGCTTGTATTCTGAAGGTTGAGAAACCTAATCATTTAAATAAAATTCATGATTTTATTTTTTGCCTGATATTCATTTGCTATTTATACTCCGTGTGAATATTCCAGCCAAATGAAAAATATAATAAGCCTTTGTAAAGATGTTCAGCATGTACTATAGCTGTTCCCACCAATTTTTTAGAAGTATTCAAAGTTTATATATGATAGCTCTGTTTTAATGTTGTTACTGTTCTTAAAATATTTTATTTTAATTGTTCATTACTTCTCTTGTAGTTCATCTACTTCCTTGTTTCCTTTCCTCACATGGCTATTTTTCACTGATTTAGCCCTTTGGGCTTATAGCATCCTGCTTCTCCAACCTAGGGTTGTAGCTTAGCTAGTATAATGATAATAATAATTTTTTACCCTGAAACTTGGCAAAAGTGAAATCTATGCCCCTTCCTGGTTGAATCCCATGAGAACAGAGCTAGCTTGTATTAATTTCTACTCTTTTGGCTGTTGCTAAGGCTAAAAGAAGCAGGATTGTAACTGCTAAATACTTCAATGGTACTTTATCCAGATGTTCAAACTGAGGAGTCACATCCAAGTTCTAATTAATTGGGTTTTTTTAAAGAGGAGGTCTTTCAATAATGTAAGACCTAACAGTGTTCCTTATTACAGTTAGCGTCTAAATATAGAACCCTGTGTTTCAGGACTGAAGTCAACATTGGTCCTATAACCTTTAAATCATGAAACAGCAAAATATTTTTTTATATCTAAGATACATGAAAATGCAATAATATTGTTCAAACTGGTATTGGTTGCTCATATCTTTCTACAATTACACAGAACAAAGCAAGTGTCACTAATGTTAGTATAACATATTTGTAGAGGATATCATGTCTGCTATAATAATAAATATCCTAAAGTGTTTTGAAAATTCCCTTATTTCTAAGGATACAGTGGAGAGTTTTCATATGGTTAGCTGTAGCATGAGGAGGTTGTGGTGTACTGCATGACTTTGTGGTTGTTTGAGTAGATTTGTCCTGGCAGGCAACTGGATTAGAAGAGGACACAGGTCTGTAAACCATTCTCTCTGTAGCCATAACAGGGGCTACAAGAATCATTCTTGCATTTCACGAGGGACGGAACTTGTTGAATACATTACTGAACGAATCACGGCAAAGAGAGGGAAAGTCTGCATCACTAGACTTAAGCAATTTGCAGCAGGGCATCCACTGCCCAAGCTTGAGGGTCTTGAATAAAGAAGCAATAAGCATCCTTCTTCTTGTTTAATGATGTTAAAAAAATGTTCATCAATGGTACACCTGCGGGTGAAGAAACCATTCTGTGGTTAACAATTAGTCGTTCCTGCTTAATCAATCTGATTGGACCTTCTGCTTCTCTGGAACAAAATGGGATAGTACATTGATTTGCCATTATTCTTTCCAACATAGTAATTTGTGATTTTATACCCCCATGTTTCTTCAAGTAAGACCAGGCTGTTGTGTTGTTCAAACGTACAGCAATCGCTTTTCCTTTCACTATGTCCCCTTACTGTAGTGATGCCCTGAAAACTGCTAGCAATTCTAGGATATCTGTGTGCATCCGTGACTATATCAAACTATGCTCATGACAGGTGAAGGCTCTCAAAAGTTGCTCCCCACTCTATTAATGAAGGGTTGCAGAAGAGTAGACCTAGATCTTGCAGTTTGAGAATCACTCTTTGAAGATACTGACAGGATTCTTACCAAATGAATAATTCTGAATGATTTTTGGTGCCTGATATAGTGACTGTTTTTGGATTTAATAATCTGTACCAGGGTTGAATGAGATGAAATTGGAAGGTCTCATTCTGAGTTGTGCATGAGGATTGAATTTCTCTGGAGATGCATTAACTTAAAGGACTTAGTTTTGTAGAGTTAGGAAAAATACAAATGACTAAAAATGTGCGATTTATTCCTACACATATCCAAGCCTTCATCTTTTTATAGGACTTATCCTTAGGAGGGAGGTAGTTCCTATAACCAAACTGGCTGGTTTAATTCCCAGGATGTCAAAGCTCCTGGTCTTGTAAAAGGAACCTAAGTGATGAATCCTCGCAACCTCCTAACAATCTGGGGAAAAGATGACCTAGGTGTTAAGCTAAGTTTCTACCAAGAAAATTGGTAGACATTCATGGAAGAATCTATATCCACATAAAGTCATTTATGAGAAATGGGTTTGCATACATCTAAATCAATCCTCCCCTTCGTTAAGGAAGATGAAGGAGATACTTCTACACAAAAAAATGTTTTCAGAATAATTGCTCGGTTGTGAGGCTTAGCTGTATCAAGTGCCCAGTCCAGCAAATGTCATGACCTCTGCACCCAAAGAGAGAGGAAAGAAAAGAGGAAAACCGGCCAGACATTCTCTGGATAGTCACCACCCGTGAAGAGACGGAGAAAGGGAAAGAGGAGATGCTTGATAGTTGCCACCCATGATGAGACAGATAAAATGAAAAGGAAACGAAGATTCATGTCAGTCATACTCACAAACCTGCCGTAATTGTAGCCAGGCTTACCAGAGCAGACCTGTGCGTCTGCACGTGGATTTTTCATCGCACCACACAAATAGAAAACACAGAAAAGTGGAAGCATAGCAAATTAATACGGCCAAAAACTTAAATCAAAAAGAGAAAACTCGTATGCTCAGCAGCTGAAATCGAAGTGGCTACTCAGTAGACTGTTGAGAAGGTGGTCTTACCAATCACTGGCCAGTAACTCCCACCGCCTTGTCATAAATTTTAACAACTAAGTTCAAGCTTCGCGGAAATCATACTCGTATTAAAAGACGGAGGTTTGGATTCATGAAAGAACAAATACCTTGTGAATGTTTCAGAAAAAAAATATGGGACAAAACTAGGGAAAAATAACTTACCTGTGCTTACAAATGGGAAATTGTTGTCTATGATTCGTACCACGGATGGCTCTTTCTTGGGTACAAACAATGCTGGAAAAAACAATCATCTATGATTTTGAAAATAATTCAAATTCAATAGTGAAAATTTACACACTATTTCAATCAGTTATTCTAACACAGATCTAAAAGTTTTGTCTATAAAAAATATTTCTAATAAAAGGATTTTGAAGAAGGAAAAATCTATTTCTGGGCGAGGAACCTATGTCGCTCCGTGAAATGCTCCTTAAAGCACCATTTCAAAGGTATAAATACTGCTAAATATACCAGAGAAAAAAGTTGCATGGAATGCTAGAAATATATCCAGCTCGCTCACCCCTAAAGGGTGTCGGTATTATAACTGGGGCGAGTGATACCACTACCAGAGATCCCTTTCCAATTAGACTTCTCCACGGAGCTTCGTATGGCAACGGATAATGCTTATACAAAATATTTTGTCAAAATTCCTTACTTTCATAATTACAGGGTAATTAGTAACTTAATAAGCCAAAATTGCTGATCCATACAAGAAAATGCAGTAGTCCTGTTATTGTAAATTTTGAAAATTATTACACTAATATAAAAAAGTGTGAGTAATGGCATCTGTAGTTTCCTCAGGTCACAAGATGGAATTGTGATATGCTTACACCCTTCCGTGCAAACAGAAACCTCAGAGAGAGTACATGTTTGAGCTTGACCTCTGACATTCACTTGCTTTTAGTATACGTTTATCTTTGTTTTGGCAAGAATTTCGTCATGCCAAAGAGGAAAAGACAATCAAAACATCTAGCTAACATACCGAACAAGAAAATTTGCTCTGATAAGAGTTCAGAAGTGCATAACCATGGCGAACTTAGCAGAGTTAGTGAAGGAATTCCCTACCACAGAAAAAGGGCAGGGACCAACAAGAACCTACAGAAGCTAGATATTGAGTAAATGAATCTTCATTTATGATTAACTTATGATAAATAACATAGTTTTGGTGTAGTAATACCCTAAAATTAATATAAAATTCATAATCATCGTGATTTATTGATTCCGTCTTTGTGAAAATACAGTACAAAAAAACTTTGAACACCCATATTATTGACCTTCAAATTCTATCTAAAATACAAAGGAAAACTTTGAACACCCATACTATTGACCTTCAAATTCTATCTAAAATACAAAGAAAAACTTTGAACACCAATATTATTGACCTTCAAATTCTATCTAAAATACATAGAACAACTTTGAACACCCATATTATTGACCTTCAAATTCTATTTCCTCCCTCAAGTTTAAAGCTATAGCACTGAAATTTGGTATAAACCTTATGAAGACATCATAGAAAAATTAAATGGAGCCCCTTTTCCAATTTTTCTTTCTCAATAAGCCAATTTTTTTGTGCAACTGAAGAAGAGACATACAGAATGTTTCTCAAAAGTAAATTTGCTATCAAGAATCAGACCTAAAATTTTTAAGGAGTCATACAAATTTAAAAGATTATTATCAATGCTGAGATCAGTATGTTGAGGAGCCGCTGTCCTTGACCTAATTACAATCATACTTTGAGTTTTGTTAGGGTTCAACTTCAAGCCCCATAATTTGCACCACACACTAATTTTAGCAAGATCTCTATTACGGGATTCAGTAACCCAAGATCTACATTTAGGAGATGGAATTAATGCAAAGAGAGTAGCATCATCTGCATATGCAACGAGCTTGTTTTTTAGGGCAAACCACATGTAACGGGAATACACTTCCTTCAACTGACCTGCACATGAAGACCAAGAGTGGTACTATTAAAGTGAGGCTGGCTAGCAGTGAAGGTATATAGACATTCTATTCAATGTTATGCATAGTATCTATTTCTTATGAAGCTGCTTCCCCACCTTCTAACTTCAGATATGACTACAAGTAGAGTGTTCTCCCCAGTCTCCACAGGGCTTACTCACACTAATAAAGATAATTTTTTGTATTCTATATGAACCCATAAAAAAACTTCAGAATTAAGAAATCTCAAAAACTTCATGCAAAAACAAAGGCAGTTGAATGTGGCTTTTTTGAAAACAAAATTTGTGCACCCATTGAGATACTACCGCTAGAGAGTTACTGGGTCCTTTGACTGGCCAGACAGTACTACATTGGATTCCTCTCTCTGGTTACAGCTAATTTTTCTTTGCCTAAACATACACAATAGTCTTGCCTATTCTTTCCACATTCTCTTCTGTCCTCACACACCAGACAACACTAGAATTGCCAAACAATTCTCTTTCACTTAAGGGGTTAACAACTGCACTGTAATTGTTCACTGGTTACTTTCCTCTTGATAAGGGTAAAAGAGACTCTTTAGCTATGGTAAGCAGCTCTTCTAAGAGAATGACACTCCAAAATCAAACCATTGTTCTCTAGTCTTGGGTAGTGCCATAGCCTCTATACCATAGTATTCCCCATCTTGGGTTAAAGTTCTCTTACTTGAGGGTACACTCGGGCACACTATTCTATCTTATTTCTCTTCCCCTGTTTTTTTTTAAAGTTTTTGTAGTTTATATATGAAAGATCTATTTTAATGCTGTTACTGTTCTTGAGATATTTCATTTTAATAGCACATTACTTCTCTTGTATTTTATTTTCTTGTTTCCTTTCCTCATTTGGTTATTTTCCCTGCTGGAGCCCTTGGGCTTATAGCATCCTGCTTTTACAATTAGGGTTGTAGCTTAGCTAATAATAATGGTACAGTACTACATCAGCTTCTTCTACGTAAATCCTGCGTCACATCACAACCAATTGTACTGCTATTTTGTGACCCGTCAAAACTTCAAAGGTACTACAATTCAATGAAGTATCATACTATTTACCTCTCTCATCGGAGTCTGATGTCTCTTCACTGAAATCTCCTTGCTTAACTCGTGTTAATTCTGTAAAAAAGGGGATTCATCTCAATATCAACCTTTAAAAAAGAATGATAAATTGAATATGCACTACAGTACAGTATACTGTCATACACATGATTACAACTTTCAAGTATAATAACTTATATGAATTAGTAAAACCAGCAAAACAGTAGCCCATGTAACTTGGCAAACTTACTTCTGACAGGTATACTGTTGTATAAAAGTCGCCCATTGAGGTACTGGTCATCTCGAAAGTGGTCACTGCATAATACATACGAGTGGTTCAGCTGATGAGGAGGAACACGTGCAAGACTCGGTAGATTTAGGGCCTCCACCCATTTCTTACACCTAGAAAATAGAGCATCAGTTAAAGAGACAGGAAATTGCATTATTTTGAATAATTACACATTTCATAAAACATAATAAAGTGTTTTCCTACATAATGCCAATACCCATACCAAATAGATTACAATATATTGAAGCTCTTTTGCATATTAGACCAGAGATCCAATTACAGTACGCTACTGACATCCGAACGAGAAGAAAACTCAACACTTGTTAACCCTTTAACCCCCAGGGTATTTGGAAATTTCCAACCCTTAACCCCCAAGGGTTATTTTTTTTTCAAACACATTTAGCAGTATATTTTTTTTAAATTGCTCTAACAGCCTTAATTTTTGTCATAGAGAGGTCAGGTTGGTCTCACTCTCTTGGAAAATGCCTGAATTTTCTCAAAAAATTGACAAAAATATGCAAAAAAAATTTTAAATAACATTTTTTTGCAAGGACATACCGGTACGTCCATGGGGGTAAAGGGATGAGTTTTGTGAAACGTACCAGTACGTCCTTTGGGGGTAAAAGGGTTAAACAAGAGATCTACAGTTTGCATAATTAATTCCATAGTCTCCACAGATATACAAAACCATTTTCACATAACAGGGTTGCTCAGTATCTGTTAACAAATAAGGTCTCTGTGAATTAAGGACTTCGGGCCATATGGCTGGAGCAAGGAATGGGAGGCCATTCAGCACCGAGGAGCCACTTTAACTTACAAACTTGATAGGTTCCAAGAAGCTGTTTGTAAGTCCGATTTGGTTAAATTTTGGTCTATGGTAGGCTTCACAAAACTCACATGTCTATGATTTTCCGCTGCAAAAGTCTTTCACGAATAAAACTCTTTTGAAGAAAGCAATTTGATATTCAAATTACCTGAATGGTCAGTTATCAAATTGTTAAAAGGCCACACTCTTTGGCTTTCATTCATCACTAAACTTCATGGGTAATCATTCAATAGTCACAACAGACTACAGTATAATGTACTGTATAGGTAAGAGTTCTATATTGTCATTAGATATGCAACTTTGTTCAAGTGATTACGATGTAGACAGGAATTTGAATATAATTGCTTTTTCTTCAGAAACTGACTACTGTACTGTAAGTGATCAAAATACATTAAAAAAACTAGAGCGCAACTATAAAACAACAATAACTTCTTACCTGGCAACATCCTTGGGAAATCGATGTAACATCAATGACCCACAGTCATTTTTATTCCTTCTGCATAGAACACATCGATGTCCTCTTATTTTGTTTGGCATTTTTAGTCGAAACGGCTTTGCCTGTAGAATCAAAATCAAGTAACTCAAAATATTCATGTGACTATCCTATATTAGTACAAGCACAATATTCACTAAGATTTGATAGCTTGATTATACTGTGGATTTTTAAGTTTGTAGGTATTTGCAACTACAGTATAGTCTGTAATGCAAATGAAACTTTAACTTTTCCCAACAGTTGGTACTTGTAAGATGAATTTTAAACAAAACTAAAATACTTTAAGGTCTTCTTTTGCATTTCTAACAAACATTATTTTTCAACATTTTATAAACTAAACACGGAAGATAAGATCAACATTAATAGAGAAAAATTTCCATATGGTAAATCAAGATTTAGTAAAATTTTGTAACCTATAAAAGATAACTGAAAGTTAAAAAACCCTTTGATATGAAATACAGTAGGTTTCTTGGAGGATTTGAACATTAGAATACGATACATACATACTGACATGGCTGAAGATACGACAAGCAAGAGGACTGTTAGCAAAGTTAATAAGAAGATATATTGCATATCATGATTGAATAACTGGTCATAGGACTGGTCTTGATTGGGTGCTTTGGACTTAAGGACCTAATTATGACAAGTAATAGTGTTAACTGGTCATTATCTTCCCTTGACTATTATCTGCTGTCCACCATGTAATTTTCCGTGACTAGTCAAAAAGGGGAGGGGCAAATATATCACTTTCCAATGTGTCAGCTAAGTAAAGTACAGAATATCACAACCGAACCTTCCTAAGAACAGCAGACTGTATTGTGACAGTTTAGCTATGTGATGAAGTCGTCTTGCTAAACAATAATACAGTATTGTAATAACAACAACAATACAGTATTATAAAAAATATGTAATGCTATCAAAATAAAATAACCCTATCACCAAACTATATCCTTAAACCTTCCAACTTTAAAGTACAATACAAATATAAGGAATTCTAACAGGTATACAGGAAGATAAGCAAAGATATTCTTGTCTAAGAAACAGCATTGTCGGTAAGGTTGCAAAGGCTGCGGGTTTGAAGAAAGCATAGTCCGATTAACAAAGGTGCATCTTTGGAGAGCGATGGCAACTTCCCTTTTTGTTGTTGCCCTATTGAGCAGGACAATGTCCTAGAGACTGACAATATACACATATGATCAGTGCCTAACACCCCTCACCACCCAAGCTAAGACCAAGGAGGGCCAGGCAATGGCTGCTGATGACTCGGCAGATAGATCTATAGGTTCCCAAGGATTGTGAGGCCACAGCGATCAAAGGAACTAACGAGTTTCAGCGAAACTTGAACCCCAGTCTGGCATTCACCAGTAAGGACGTTACCACATCGGCCACCACAACCCGAGAGCTAAAGTATTTTGTAATTTTGTCCGGGGCCAAAATGATGTTGGCAACCCAAAGTCGGAGCCTTTGTAGGGTGAGGGCCAGATCCGTTTTCATTCATAGAAAATGGGAATATTATAAAGTGGGGTGGACTGTGGCCGTCATTCTAAAATCGAGTTCATAGAAAACTGGAATATTCTGAACTGTGGCCGTCGTTCTAAAAACGATTTTGGCGGGAGAAGCTAACTTAAAAAACCCACCTAACCTATGCTAATAGCCGTATCCTTACCCAAGGGGGCTTCGCCCCCCCGGACCCCCCCCCTTACCTACTACAGGAGCGAGAAGATTCGTGGCCGG
Organism: Palaemon carinicauda; assembly: GCF_036898095.1. Classification (NCBI taxonomy): domain Eukaryota; kingdom Metazoa; phylum Arthropoda; class Malacostraca; order Decapoda; family Palaemonidae; genus Palaemon; species Palaemon carinicauda. The sequence goes on from NC_090769.1 coordinate 21,481,735, forward strand.
AGTAAGAACTCGAGCCACAAATTTTCAGGTAATTTAGGCTTTTCGGCAAAAAACATAAAAGTGTGCGTTTAAGCACAAATTTAAGATCCGTAGACCATTTCCAAACGTTTTTATTCTATACAAGATAACAGTCGGAGCGATAATAAGCAAATTAGGACGCTTGGCCGTAGCGCTACAAACTACCCGTATTTTGTAATTATGCCTGGGGCCAAAATGATGTTGGCAACCCAAAGTCTAACCTATTCAAAGACCAAAGTAGATAGTATATCCAAATTACTGGTTTTTTCTAAGCCCAGGCCTGAAATATAGGTATTATTGTACTGGGTATGAAAATACAATTGGAAGGCTTTAGACGTTATCTTAAGCTGCTTACTCAGGAGCAATACCACAGACTTACCTTGGTAGGTTAGTGCTCATAATCAATTTCAAGAAATTCAAGATCAGATTTGAAGAACGTACTGAACAGTTTTGGAACTTTTGTTTTGACAAGTTCCAGACTCCTCGTTGCTCTCCCCACAACACACTGACTGTATCATTGTGGGCACACTACTAGAAGAAGCGTAATGGTACTTTTATTTCTAACAAGGACCTATTTAATATATCGGGTAACATCTTTAGTTGGTGATTCCAAATTCCCTAATTCTATCCCATTGCTTCTAAATTTTCTTAATTCATCAGTAGGTAGTAGGTTGGCCAAGGCATCAGCTACCCGTTAAGAAACTACCGCTAGAGAGTTATTGGGGCCTTTGACTTGCCAGATAGATAGTACTACATTGGATCCTTCTCTCACCTTTGCCGATACCTACACAGAATAGTCTTGACTATTCTTTACACATTCTACTCTTTCCTTATACGCTTGACAGCACAAATAATCGAACAATTATTCCTCTCTGAAGAGGTTTACTACTGCACTGAGATTGTTCAGTGGTTACTTTCCTCTTGGTAAGGGTAGAGGAAGAGGAGACTCTTTGGCTATGGTAAGCAGCTCTTCTAGGAGGATACTCCAAAAACAAACCATTGTTCTCGTTTTGGGTAATGTCATAGCCTCTGTACCATGGTCTTCCACTGTCTTAGGTTAGAGTTTTCTTCGTGGAGGGTACACTTAGCCACACTATTCTATCTGTATCCCTCTTCTTATTGTTTTGTTAAAGTTTTTATAGCTTACATAGGAAATGCAAATTTTAAAATTGTAATGTTCTTAAAACATTTTATTTTTCCTTGTTTCTTTTCCTAAGTGGACTATTTTCCTTGTTGGAGACCCTGGGCTTAAACATGCTGCTTTTCCAGCTAGGGTTGTAGCATAACAAGTAGTTGTAATAATAATAATAATAATAATAATAATAATAATAATAATAATAATAATAATAATAATAATAATAATAATAACAACAACAACAACAACAACAAATATTTTTTTACGTAGATTACATCTACAACGCTCCTTCTAGTAGTGTGCCCACAATTCACATTGTTGTGGAGAGAGCAACGAAGAACCGGGAATATTGTTAATTAGTTTTTACGTAATTTGCACATATAATACAATTTGCAGTACCTGGCCTACAATGTCGTTTGTTACTGGTAAGTAAGCATCTATCTAAATATCTATCCGTATATCTAAAATCGTCTTTATCCCTTCTAGTTATCAATAAACTAAGGGGTTGGTTGCCTTGCTCCGTCCTCTCCAACTCCTATCTAAAATATTTACATATTTACTAAACCTCTCATCTAAGTCATGATTTTTTATTGCGTCATTCAAATTTTTGTCGAGGTGTATGTACGATAGCGGCCACCTGTATGTTGGATTATGACTAACTTAGAATACGGCAGTGTAAGGGGGTCGCAGGGGCTTTACCCCCCCCCCCCCCCGGTTAGGTAAGTAGCTAAGGACACGGCTTATAGGTTAGGTTAGGGGGGGAAATTTTAGGTTAGTTGATGTCCAATTGTAATCCACACGGGAGGAACTGGACGCTGATATACAAAGGCCCCTCTTTATCTTCCTCTTGACCTTCCTCCCTCAACCATCCGTACCACATGCGCAGTTTCATTTTAAATTTCGACAATTTTCTCAAAACGATTTTCACCGGCATATTGGAATAAATCATTAATATTCAATCGTTTATCTCCCATAACCATGAATCGCTGGGTAATAATAACTGAGATAATAAAATTCTTGTACCTACTGTTCTAAATTTTCCCAAGTTCCATTTCGATCTTCCCCATACCTGAGCCTTTGTATAATGACGGACAGGACCTCTTTGTGTGCATAGAACACCATCCATAACCTAAACTTCTCCACCTACCCTTATCTACAGTCCGTGTACTTGCCTACTTACCTCCTACGCTGCTGTATTCGGTAAAATTATAGTTAGGGACTAGACAACATTTCAAAGATATAGATAATTTGTGCGATTTTCCATGGATTTATTATACATTTTAGAAAATAATGTATTTATTTGCGGTGAAAATAAGTGTAATTTTTCAAGAAAACATGTATTTTTTTAAAGAAAAAATCTGTAGGAAAGTTTTTCCCATCCATAACTATAATTAAACCCTGTATTCTTCGCAATAAGGTTGAAAATAAGGGAGTTATCCATACACCCCCAAGGTTTTTAACGTCAATAGAATTAAAATTTGGGAAAACCTTTACCCTAGAGATGACACTTATGTACATTGAAACCTCGCATTCCTCTGAACCCAACCTAGAATATGTGTTATTATAATGGGAGGGTGTAGAACCCCCATACACACCCTCAGATTAAATTGACCAAGGAAGAGGTCTTCTTTATCATTGAACATTCAAGTATATCTGAACAGTGTACGGGTAAAGTTATAATTAGCAACAATTTATGAATAATGAAATAGAACATCAGAGTATGATTTTGCAGGTGCATGGAATGACATATCACAACCATAGTTAATTTTGTATTGACAATATATACATATATATTTTTGTTACAGATATACAGCTAATGATGCATGGGTTTGGCGACTGCCGCAAGCCCTTACCTGAAACTGCGGCCGTTATAGAATCTGTTGTTCACCAACAAATGACGCTTTTTCTTCATCAGGTAAAATGGATTTTTTTTTTCTATATTTCTTTAGTTGTAATCTTACTACTTTATGTACAGTAGAATATTTTATTGCAGTTAATGGACAATATTTGAAAATTCAAACTGTAATGAATTTAGCTCTGCATGGATAAGTTTTGATTGATTTATGATACAAAATTTCTCAATTTTCAATAAAATCTTCAAGTATGGAGATTTAGAAAGGTTTAAAAATGGTTTCTTAAGACTTCTGAAACAGGTAAATTAAACTTTATAATGCTCTGCAACATTTTTGTAACTGTACTTTCTAATGAGAATGTATTCTTACTTTGTACTGTAACTAATGCAAGGAAAAAGAAAATTGGGTAAAGCACAGTTCACAAAACAATAAAACAGTAATGTCTTCTTACTTTGTAGTGGATGCATATTTAATGCACAGAAAAAGTAAATTGGGTAAAGCACAGTTCATAAAACAATAAAACAGTATAATGTATTTCACATATTGTAACTTTACGGAAATATTGCTTTAAGAGGTTGGCTTATGTACAGCTGCTAGAGAACATAGAATGAGCCATACAGACAGCAGATTCCTTTGTTTAAAAGCTTAAAGGCCACTCATGAATGGCAGAGGCAAGGGACAGTGACATTGCCCTATCGAGCATTGCCCTATAGAGACTGACCATATACACATATGATCAGCACCCAAACCCCTTCTCCACCCAAGCTAGGACCAAGGAGGCCCAGGTAATGGGATGGCGAGTTTTCAGCGACCAAAGAAACTAACGAGTTTGAGCATAACTCGAACACCAGTCCGGCGTTCACCAGTCAGGGTCGTTACCACATCCATTAAATATGAATAAAAATAAAAGTTTGAGTTTATGAAACATACAGTACATTGCTTTGAATTATTTTTATTACCTAGAAACCAAACAGCTATAAATTGACATTTTTAGGTATTTTTTTAGATGCATGTATTGTAATTGTTAACAAGTAATATAGCATAGAATATTTACAGGCCACAGAGATTGCCGAACAGAGAGGTTCCAGGTTGGTTGGTCCTGAAGATATCCTCTTCATAATGCGCAAGGATCCGCTGAAGCTTCAGCGACTGGTACATTATATGGGTAAGATCAATGTTACTGTAAAAACATTTGGTTGTTTCCACTATCAGAAAAATTGTCAGTGTGATTCTTCCAGTCAAAACTGATTAAAAGCACTGGAATATGAAGTTTGACATCATTATGATTACTTGGATAAACATAGTGAACACATGCACGATATCTGTCGGGATATTTTCTCTAGGGATAGTAACCCTGTGATACCTCTACAGGTAAAATTCTCTGGTATATCACAAGTAGAAAATATCCCAAGTAGAAAGCCGCCTAGAGGTACTTCAATCAGGACGACATGGCTATCTCACCCAATAATAGATTTTTACCATGTCAAAATCCCTTTTATTGTATAGTTTGTAGTAGTCAATTTAATGTTTATACATTATTGATAATTTTAGGTGTTCGTGATGTCTACCAGAGAGCAAGGGCTTCTACTTCTGGTAGTGGGACAAATGACATACAAGAACTAGGGCCTGAACCTGGTACTGAAGTATCAAGGAAAAAGCTATGTATAAGTTTCTTACAAAGCATTGATCAGACTGGACAGTACGAACCATTGTATACATCTTCCTTTTACGATCCAATCAGAGCTGAACGAGCATCACGTCTTGATGGTATGACTCAGGTAAATGATATTTTGTATGTATGCCTGTCATGAGATATTTTGAGCAATTTTTTGTCACAAGCTGAAATAAGATTATGGACTTGAATTTAAATTTTTCATTTTGATTATACTGTATATTCTTCTCATATTGTTTGTTTATTTCCTTATTTCCTTTACTCACTGGGCTATATTTTCCCTGATGGAGCCCTTGGGCTCATAGCATCTTGCTTTTCCAACCAGGGTTATAGCCTAGCTTGTAATGATAATAAAATTGTTATTCATGCTTCTTTTCCTCTCATCGTATAGAGAGGGGGGCTAATTTTGAGTCTAAGCAGCTTGAGTCATATGTATATCTGATGGGGGTTGCTATAAAAGTAGCTTTTACACCTCAAATGCTTGTTCCCTACTTCACATGCAAATTAAATCTTGAGAAGTGTTTTGTTACTTCCGAGACAAAACTATATCTTTATGTTTTCCTCAAACTATACTATCATTCAATGTTCTCCTGAGGATTATGCTTTTGAAGTTTTTATATTTTTTATATTTTTGTTTTATCAATGTCTTTTAGCTAGAATCATCACAATTTGCATAGTTTAACTTTTTGTCTTGAGCCTTAAGGAATCCTCTAGCCAGTATTAAAATTAAGACTATCTTGATACAATTTTGCTTTTATTTGCAGGGTATGAGTTGTCAGAAATATAAAGAATACTGCGAAGCAAGGAAAGCTTCATTTTGTCCTCGCTTAAGAGTGAACAAGTTCAGGGAATGGTTGCTTCGGGATGAAAGCGGGGACGTTAAGTTGACGCAGGCAAGTATACGTTTGGACAATATGAGGATTAAATATATAAGATACTATAATTAAGTTTAATTCACCTGAGGTTTATATATGGCTCACCCTTCCTCTTAATCATATATCTCATTACCTCTTTGACTAAGTACAGCACTTAAAGGTTTAAAGGCTGCTCATAAATGGCAAAGGCAAGGGACAGTGACATTGTTCTATCAAGCAGGAAGATGCCCTAGGGACTGACCATATATACATATGATCTGCGCTCATGCCCCCTCTCCACCCAAACTAGGACCAAGGAGGGCTAGGTAACGGCTGCTGATGACTCAAGATAGACCTATAGGCTCCCCCAAACCCCCATCCTTAGCCCACAAGGATGGTGAGGTTACAGCCACCAAAAAAGCTAATGAGTCTGAGCGGGACTCGAACGCCAGTCTGGCTTTCACCAGTCTGGGACGTGACTACATCGGCCACCACAACCCTAACTGGTGTTTGCCCCTGTTTACACTTTTTTATACTTTTTGTGTAGAGCTCTTTTACTTCTGACCCATTGATAGTACAAAGATCTGAATTCATATCTTCTCTCACTCATATTTCATACGGGTTGTGGTGGCCAATGTAGTAACATCCCTGACCAGTGATCGCCAGACTGGGGTTCGAGTCCTGCTCAAACTCATTAGTTTCTTTGGTCGCTGCAACCTCACCATCCTTGTGAGCTGAGGATGGGGGCTTTGGGGGAACCTTTAGGTCTATTGCCTTACCCTCCTTGGTCTTAGCTTAGGTGGAGAGGGGGCTTGAGCGCTGATCATACTCATAAATGGTCAGTCTCTAGGGCATTGTTCTGCACGATAGGGCAATGTCACTGTTCCTTGCCTCTGCCATTCATGAGTGACTTTTAAACCTTTAAACAAGGTCCTTCCCACCTAAATAGCCACTTGGGCAAATGTAGACTGATATGGTGTGATGAAAAAATTGTTTTATGAAAATTAATTTAGTTTTTTCAATACTAAGTCATCAGTTTACATGATAATGTGTCCACCTCTCATCCACCTCTCTTCTTGTAGTAAGACTTTGTAACAGTGAATGTGTAAACTACTGCTACCGCCATTAAAGGCCCCACCCACAGGGATACCTGGCAGGTAAAGTATTCTTCTTTTTCTGTTGGCGGGTGTCTGAGGAGCTTCTGACCTATGGATTAAGTAAATATAAATTGTAGGTTTTGATTAAAGAGTAAATACAGTATTATATAGTAAAATCTCATATTCATTCACTAGATTCTTTAAAGTGCTCATTGAAATTGTAATCATATTACCTTACCAAGTTCCCTGTATGCTTGGCCAGAGGTAGCAGACTTTGAGTTAATTTGTCACATAAAGAGTGAAGTAATAGGTTAAATATAAGAAATTTGGAAATAATTTGTATTTTTCCTAACATACTGTACAAACCTGGAGCTATTTATAAGATGGGGGGAAAGTAATCCTCCCATCCTATTAATACCGTAAGGTTTGTATCTGTGTCGGAACAAATTATTTTTAGAATGGTTTCAAGATACGTATTCATTGCCCGAGATTAATTTTTTATATTTATTTCAGCTTGTCTTAGAAATGCTGAACCGCTTGGCTTATGAAACGGTAGCACAAATAGTGGATCTAGCCTTGCTTGTGAGACGAGATGCCACAGGTCACACATCTGATTTGTCCCGTTTTAGAACGCCAACTGCATTGAACCCTGACTATCCATGCGTCTTCATACATCAGGTTTGTTCACATCAAATTTACAGCGATGTTTTATTGCACATTTTTCAAGAGTAGACATTTTAATTACTGGATATTATTTTGAAGAAAGTTGCCATAGGATGGTAGTGTTGATTTGCGAGTAAAGTATTTGCTTGTGGAATATTTCAACTAATGAACTATAGTCCATTTCTTTTAGCGATGCATATTTGCACCGACTTGCAGCGGTGCCCTTTTAGCTCGGGAAAGTTTCTGGATCGCTGATTGGTTGGACGAGATAATTCCAACCAATCAGCGATCACGAAACTTTTCCGAGCTAAAAGGGCACCGCTGCGAGTCGGTGCAAATATGCACCGCTAAAAGAAATGGACTATAATAATGTTTTGCAGTTGACGATGAGTACTTTTACAATGTTTAATTACAAACCACTAAAATGTCAAGAGTTTTGATGCAGATCTCAGATGAAAAGTTTATGTTAAAAATAAGATTCGAGAAGTAGCATACTGTATATTTTCAAAGTCAGATTCGAGATATCGTATTTCCTCTGCAGAGTGGAAAATACCGATACAGTATAAAAAGGAATTTAGTTTGCATAGAAATACGTTTTGATATGTGTAAAACTATAGAATATGTTAAAGTATTCCCTCATTTTGTTGTGAGACTGCAAAGCCTTAAACATCATAGGGATTATACTGTATTACCAAGTTGATAAAGTAGTAAAGTTTTATTCTTTATAACAAACCCTATTCTGAGTTGTTATTGTTAAATAATCACTAATGTCTAAAGATAATTTGCTCACTCATGATATCAAATTATGAAAGGATACATGAAATTGATTCCTCCCTCCCCATTTTCTCTGTTGCCGAGGCTAAAGGTGATGCATTCGTCACTATTATTACTATTCAGAGACTCAGTAGTAACCCCTTTTACGTAGGTTCAACATTGCGTACGTCAGTTCTGGCTGTACTCGCTTATTAAATTGGTGATATGCCGTTTTACATAACTGTATGTCAGTCTCTACGGTGAACAGTTTAAATGAAAAATGGCAAAAAATATTTATATAAAATTAATGAATACAGCACAATACATGTACTACTGTATACATACATTCATTATGAAAATAGTACCTGTAGTAGTATACAGAGCATAAACAGAAAACAGTATTATAGATACTGAAGTACTTTATATCTCGAAGCTGTTCATTACTGTACAGGTTAAGTGTGTAACCTTATCTGACTAAAGTGTTGTTGGCTTTGTTACTTTCTTAAGTTAAACAATTACTATACTGTAATTTTTTGTGAACGGTTGTTAACATTATGATGCGGGAGGTCTACGGGCTATGACAGGGAACCATTCTTACACCATGTCGGAATGGTTTATCTACACTTATACAATACTAGTAGACAATGAGTGATACATATAACAATTCTTTACTTTTATTCCTATGGTTGGCCTTCACACTGCTATAGAAAGTGGATAATTCAGTACCAAAATCCCGAATTTGTAAACAAAGATGGCAAATCAATGCTAAAGTAACGCGTGACACACTACTCCAGGGCATTATAGTCCATTTCTTTTAGCGATGCAGATCTGCACCGACTCGCAGGGGTGCCCTTTTAGCTCGGAAAATTTTACTGATCGCTGATTGGTTAGAATTATCTCGTCCAACCAATCAGCGATCAGAAAACTTATCCGAGCTAAAAGGGCACCGCTGCGAGTCGGTGCAAATCTGCATCGCTAAAAGAAATTGATTATAGTTTCTCTTTGCATTTGCAAGTAACGTAGTTCGTCATATCAACGAACCAAATGTCGTAGCTGGAAATTGATTTACTGTAGTCCCAATTTAGAAGAAAGTGAGGATAAGGGGGTATGGTGAAACAATAAAACGAAAGTAAAACTTTAGGAATGATCTAGGTACAGTACTGTATTACAATCTGTCATTTTGATTTCAGAGTGGATCAATGCAAGAAATGGGTTCCAATGAAGACCACAATATTGGTATGGACCCAATAACTCCTGCTCAAGTTAGAGAAGCTGTTCGACGATATTGGGCAAATAATTCTCCTCTTGCTCCATTTTCAAAATCTTGCTCACCCATAAATACTAGACTCTTAGCAGCTTAGATTAATATTGTATGAGAAGTTATATTTATTTACTTTTGTTTTTGAAGAATTGTCTGAGATTTATGTATTATTTACCACTTAAATCTCTCCATTGGGAGAAAGAAATTGCATTCAAAGTAAGAAATTTGCCATCGGTAAAAGAGAAATACAGTATCCTCAAGAATAGAATAAAAAGAACATTCCAGTGTATTCATGAAGTTAATATTTGCGTATTTCTGTTTTAGGTACTTATGGAATTGGTAAATTTTCTCACTTTTCCTTTTGAATGTAATGATGTTTTAGAAAAATATGAGTCAAGTTACCGGTAGTTATGGATGGGTAGTTCTTAGATTAGTTTGTGATCATGGACATTTTTGTAGTGTGAGCTAAATTATTTTTCTCTGAAGTAATGAATGTTAATCATGTCATCTGTATTAAATGGTATGAAATCTTAGTAGGATATACACATATTATAAGCTCAAGGTTGTTGATGAAGTGCTTCTTCTTCTTCTTCTTTGTCTGCATCTTTTCCCACTTTTATGTGGGGTCGATGTTTCTGGACAGCGTTCTCCATCTACCTCTGTCCCACATTTCATCACCGGTTAATCCCTTTGTTGATGAAGTGCTTATCAGAATAAATTCAAGTACTGTAACGTGATTGCATAGATTTAGGTCTACATTTGACTATATAATATTCTTTGTATTTTTTTTTTTTTCTACTGTGAGGGTTCCTAGTTAAGCTTAAAACTGTTTGTGGTTTCATATGTGGCTTGGTTTCTATATTTTTATGCAGACTTATGCAGTGAAGATAGATTTAACACAGTAAATAGAAATTGTCAGCTATTTGATACCTGTATTCCCATCATTACCATATAGATCCTCGGAGATTTTTTAATACGTGGAGGTTAGTATGAGGAGTCAGATTACCGGTATTTGAAGTTGACCCTGTTACCCCCATGGTATTTGGAAATTTCCAACCCTTAACCCCCAGGGGTTATTTTTTTTCAAATTGCTCTAACTGCCTTAATTTTTGTCATAGAGAAGTCAGGTTGGTCTCATTCTCTTGGAAAATGCCTGAAGTTTCTCAAAAAATTATCAAAAATATGCAAAAAAAAAATTTAAATAGCAGTTTTTTGCAAGGACGTACCGGTACGTCCATGGGTGTAAAGGGATGAGTTTTGTGAAACGTACCAGTACGTCCTTTGCGGGTAAAAGGGTTAAGTCTTAATTGTGTTGGTTAAAACAGGAAGATTTAATTAAAACTTTTATAGGTGTTCCTTTTGCAAACTATTTTCTTTCAGTTATTTCTCTCTTACTAAATGGCTTTTTGCTGTTAATATTATGACACGTATTGTACATCATAATAAGTATTTGAGGAAGCTGCTTTGTTTTTATGTAAGGTTAGTTTTATGTTATAAATTCTTCTCTTTTCCAAAAAGGTAACATTTAATTTACAGGACTGTAATATACTAATATTTTAGATAGCAAGTATCATCACAATTACTCTTTGTGTTAGCAGTGATGGAATGTAAATGACCTAGGTTGTTTTATTTAGGTCTCATTATTATGCGTTCATGAAAATATGTCATGTTCACCTTTTGAAATTTAAAGAAATATTTATTTCTGAGCTCTCCTCATGAGCAGCCTATTTGCAAATTTGCAGTACAGTACTTTATAGTTAATGGTGTCATTTTATTTTTGTATTTTCATATTTTGAACACTTGTAAAAGTGTACCACAGTATTGCCAATGTACTGCACACAACTGCATTTTTTTTACTAGTAAATCTGTATTAAAGCATTTCCATCACTTTTATTTTCATTATATTTCAACTAGCTCTTGTGTTGGCCGATGTGGTTACGTCCCTGACTGGTGATCACCAGACTGTGGTTCGAATCCCGCTCAAACTTGTTAGTTCCTTTGGCCGCTGCAACCTCACCATCCTTGTGAGCTAAGGATGGGGCAGTTTGGGGGAGCCTATAGGTCTACCTGCTGAGTCATAAGCAGCCATTGCCTGGCCTTCCTTGGTCCTAGCTTGGGCGTTGATCATATGTATGTATGGTCAGTCTCTAGGGCATTGTCCTTCTCGATAGGGCAATGTCACTGTCCCTTGCCTCTGCCATTCATGAGCGACTTTTAAAGACCTTTAAAAACAAAAATCAGGTTAATGTAAAATATAGCAAAAAAACAATTGCAGTTATAAACAACTCTTGGATGAAGTTATCTTGTGTAGTTCAATTTGTAATGAAAAGAAACATACATCTTAGAAAATTAAAACATTCGGATGTTTCGTGGGAGCAGTCATGGTACCCAGGAACATTGTTCACCCCTGGGAATTCTAAGATTGGCCTGGAGAGTCATATCAATGCACACAAATAGCAGGAGCGTCCACATTACATTTAAAATTTATTCATGAGCTTTCAATGTCGTCATCGGTAACAGGCTTCTATTAGATTAGACATAATGAAACTGAGAGATTACCTCGCAATAGCTCCTTGGCACTGAATGGCATCGAGAACTGGCTATATTGCCATTTTCCCAGGCATAACCACAAATTCCATACAAAATCCTAAATTCTGTACATAACCCTAAATTTCATATACAACCCAAAATTCCATACATAACCATAAATTTCATATATAACCAAAATTTCATATACAACCAAAAATTCCATACATAACCATAAATTTCTTATATAACCAAAATTTCATACATAATCCTAAATTCCATACATAACTCTAAATTTCATATATAACCCAAAATTCCATACATAACCCTAAATTTCATATATAACCCAAAATTCCATACATAACCCTAAATTTCATATATAACCCAAAATTCCATACATAACCCTAAATTTCATATATAACCCAAAATTCCATACATAACCCTAAATTTCATATATAACCCAAAATTCCATACATAACCCTAAATTTCATACATAACCATAAATTTCATATATAACCCTAAATTTCATATATAACCCAAAATTGCATACATAACCATAAATTCCATACATAACACCAAGTTCCAAACCAAAATGGAGAAATTCCACTCAAACTTGATAATGTCTTTTAGTGTCTGCAACCTCACCATCCCTGTGAGCTAAGAATAGGGTTGGGTTTCGGGGAGCCTATAGGTCTACCTGCTGAATCAATAGCCATAGTCTGGCTCTCCCTGGTCCAAGCTTGGATGGAGAGGAGGCCTGGCCAGTGACCATATGCATATATGGTCAGTCTCTAGGGCATTTTCCTGCTAGAACAATGTGCCTGTCCCTTGCCTCTGCCATTCATGAGCGACGTTAAATGCCATAAGTAGGGACCATGGGCTACTGTAAATGTATATTTAGGTATATATATATATATATATATATATATATATATATATATATATATATATATATATATATATATATATATATATATATATTTTTGGGCTCAAGCCATGGCGTCCTGATGGAAGGTTCCTGTTTGGTAGCTTCCTTGTGTATAAGACTACTAAGATATTCCCAGAGAATTTAACCACAGGTTATCACAGAATTCTAACTTCTGGAGCGAGTATCTCAAAGGTTTCCCTTTAAGACATCGTAATACAACAGGGGACACGCATGTCTGAACGTGCCACATAGCTATCTCCACCCCGAACAGAGTTAATGCTTCGGTGTGTAAGGACTGAGAATAGCTGGGAGCCGTTCCACAGCTAATCTCACTCGTGGCTACTACTGATACTCGAGACGTAAACAAACGGACGCCATTGCTCTAATGACGTCACGCGCGTCTTTATCCTTTGTTTAGTAGCTGCCCTACTTAGACGGATTTTCCCTTGTGTTAACTTTATCGCTTTGCATCTTCGCTATGTCGTTACCTTCAGCCTCGCCTTCTTCTGGAAAGTTGAGTACAAGGTTCCAGTATTGTTTAATTAAGCTCTGGCCGTAAAGTAAATATTATTTTGCGAAATAATTGATGTTTTGTGGCAGAGCTGTGCCTCTACCGGACCCGCCATTTTATGGCGTCGTTGTTGTTTTGCATGTCTTATTTAGTTAGCCACAACAACGCTTCCGGCATTATATACTAATCGAATACATTAGTTTATTTAGTCTTCATAGCTAGGAACTTTTATATCGTGTTTAGACGCTTTTTATCGGTCATCGATTGACCTCATACCAGTCGGCTACTATAGCCCCCAGGCCAGGAGCCTACATACAAGTGTTCATGCATGATTTATTAGTGATCCTAGACTAAGTTATGAAGATAGTGGCATTATTATTTTACAATACTTTTGACTAGTGATGCAAATGTTTTCGCCTTCAGGGACCATATAGGGGATAGGCTAGTCAGTGATTCTTTCTAGCCTAACCTAACCTTAGGACCCCTATATGCTTCCTTCATCCCCTGCCTTGACATTCCCTCTATTTAGCCTTGATCCCTTTTCTGAGTAAAGGGATTAATTGTCTAATAGAGTATATATATATCGCCTCTCAGTCCTCCCTAAAGGAATGAACCCCCTTTAGGATTGCGTCTGAGAGTGAGGTTAGGCTAGCCTACCTCTATGGCTAGGATAGTCTATGACTTTCCTGCGATAGCGATATGTCTTCTTCCTTGCCTAGTTCAGGACTTTTAGCCCTGCTCTAGGTCGGGTTAGGAAGGTTTCTCTGTTCCATGCTGAAACTGTACTCTTGCACCGTTTTAGCCGATCAGCCTGATCTTAGGTTAGGGAGTGTCCTCCCTTCCCTTAGTGGCCGCTCTGGTACAGAAACCCTTCCTGGGAAGACCTCTCTCTTCTCCCTCCCCACCTATCTCTTGTATAGCCTAGCCTATGCTTAGGTTAGTTTATACTCATCTGTCCCCTGTCCTACAAATCCTCCTTAGGGTGGATGAGTAGGGCTACCCGAGCTTCCCTGTGCTGTCCGCTCTGGTACATATACCTTCATAGTGTCCTATAAGGTTAGTTACTAGTGTAGTTCTGCATAGGGGAGTCTCCCCCCCCCCCTCTTGGGTGTTCCCTAGTCCTCCCTTGGGCTACCTGCTCCCGGTCCCTAGTGACCCCTGCTTATGGATGCTAGAGCCTGTCTCTATCATGGGTACACCCTCTCAGGGAGGGGGAGGGATGTCTGGAACCCTGACGGTACTTCCTGCATCCTTTCCCCCCTCCCCCTGTCTCTCTATCTATCCGGGTGCCGGTCTCTTGCCGCCTCTATTGTCGGCAATACTTGCCTCCCTCTTGGTGACTTCCCTACCCTTGCCGCCAGCCCCCCGTGTACCGAGGGACTGCCGGCTGCCGCCGGCTACTACCGGCGGCTCTCCTACTCCTATCTAATCGTCCGCTTGCCGGTCGATCTCCGGAGTGCCGGCATATACTGCCGGCAACCCGATACTACCTGTACCATCCTTACCCCAGTCACCAACCTGGCATCCTCCGGCTGCCGGAGCCGCCGCTCCCTGCCGGCGTGCCGCCGTTGTGCCGGCGGCCGCCATCCTGGTATCTAACTGACTTTGAAAATTGTCTGTTCTAGTGCCAGAATCTATGCTGGAGCGAGCTCCGGCATGCCGGCGGCTTGCCGGATGCCCCGGAGGCGTCAAGAATACTTGCACCCCCTCACTGTAGCTATCATAAGACTAAGATAGCCCTACATAGCAAATAGATAAGCTGCTTTGCTTTTAAGATCAGTACCTAGTACTGCTCTATTAGTGATCATGCTGTCTCTTTGCATTCTTCTAATTCCAGCATGCTATGTGCATCTTAGCACGGCTGGTTGCCAGAGGCAGTTACCTTTAATGAGGCCTTCTGGCTCTTAACTGGGAACCGAATGAATTCGATCCCAACCTTGTCCTTGGCTTTCCATGGAGTTCCAATATAATGGGAATCCTAGGAAACTATATCCAATGATCTCGGTCATTTGGATTATCCCAGGACCAAGCTTATGGTAACCAGCCGTGCGAGATGCATGGAGCGCGTTCTCCTTTACTGTTTCATTCTCTATGCATCACACCTTCTTTAAGTTAAAATTAATGATTAATATTAACTTAGTTTAAGAGCCATTCCTATGACTCCCCCATACTCATTTTCTCTTTCTTCCACAGGAGGAGCAGATGAAGTGTGACTTCGCCTTCTGCGCTGTGAAACGCCCGCAGTTTTACGGGCATACGGCTTGCAGGACTCACGCCCCTTGTGCAGACAAGAAAGGGGATTTGAAGTTCTGGAATCCACTGGATTGTACGGTCTGCCAGGCCTACCTAGTTGAGGCCTTCCATAACCCTCCCTCAGCGGAGGTTAGAGACATTGCTCGTGAAAAGCTGCGCAAGTGGGTGCGTGGCTTTCAGAGAAATGCTACTGGACCGTACCTGGCCACCGAAGAACTGAGGTCCCTGTTGTTCCCTAAGGCCTCCCCTGACTCAGTGGTTCCAAAAGAAGCAATCCCCACTGTCCAAATTACGGTGGAACCTGATGTGGTCATGGCTCAGTCCATGCACGAGTGTCGTTTAGATTCCGAGGATGATGAACAGATCTCAGACGTCTCGGAAGACACGGAGAAGACGCTTATGGCTCAAGGAGCCGAAGAGGACGAAGACAAGGTGGAATACACCGAGTCGGAGCTTGGAGCTACCCCCTCGTCCATCCCTCCGCCTACTCCTACACCGACGGAAATGTCCATTCCGTCTACCTCCTCGACCCTGGATCCTTCCTCTTCTACCCAAGAACTGATCCAGCTGATTAGAGCTGTCATGGACGACAGACTGAAGGAGAACCAGGAGTCCATCAGGTCAATGATTGGATCCAGAGAACCGAAGAAGATTTCGGTCAAGGATCTCCCAGCTTGCTCTCATGCCAACCCGTGGAGGTATGCAGAGCATATGGTTATTGCGACCGGCAGGATCTTTGTTAGTGACAAGATCGGCACGGTCCCGTTGGAAGATGTGGAGTTCTTCCCAAGCTTCGAGGCCTACCCGGACTGTTACGTCCGGCTTCGTTCCGAACCTGCCTCGAAGGAGGAGACCGAACCTAAAGAAGAGATAGTGTTCGATCTCGCAAAGGCCCAGGCTATACTAGCCTCCGCATTTAAGAGCAGGGGCTTTACCTGCTCTAAGCTTCCTGCCTTGAGCAAGAAGCATCCTACATATGTCGCGCCTGACACTGCGGTTCTTCCTTTCTTGGAAAAGGCCTTAGCTGCATGCCTTAAAGCGGCGGAAGAAGGAAAACCCTGCCCTGCACTGGAGGAGTGCAGACCCTTCTCCATCGTGACACCCCCTGACACTAGACAATGGAAAGATGTTCAACATACTTTCGTCGTGGGTAGGCTCGATCCTGACGTCGCCGGACGTCAGTTTAATGAAGACCTCCCTAAGCTCAATGATCACCTCCTTCGCCGGGAACAAGACACGAAGGAGAGGCTTGCAGCATCTCTTTCTCATCAAGTCCAACTTGAAGTTATGGCCTGTGACACAAGAGTACCTGATCACTACATGGTACTAGCCAAATCCCACTTACTTACAGTAATGAAGGACTTGTACCATTTCATAAAGGCTCGTAGAGCCTGTCGTGAATTCGTGTTTGTCGGTGCCACCGTGAAACACGAACCCCGGAGGCTGATTTCCTCCAACATCTGGGGAAAGCACCTGTTTCCTTCTGACCTTGTCAAGGAAATAACTGACAGAGCCGCCACGGAGAATAGGAACCTTCTCCACAAGTGGGGCATGTCCAGAAAAAGGAAAACCTCTCAGGACGATGGACCTCAGCCTAAGAGGAAACCTCAGAAGCCAAAACCCCAGCAACGTCAACAACGACGTCAGTTTCCGGGACCCGCTACCTCCCAAGTGGTTGCCCAACCACAGCAGACCTTTCAATTGGTCCCCCAACCGGTGTTGTCACAGTCACCGGTCTTCACCCCTGCCTTTGAGCAGCCATCTACTACCTTTCATGCCAGAGGTAGAGGCTCGTCCAGGGGTGCAAGCAGAGACGCCTCTCGTCGTCCCTCCAGAGGTAGAGGAGGAAAGGGAGCTAGCGGCCGAGGCAACAAGTCCTCGGGACACCAGAAGCAATGAAGTGCTTCCGGTGGGAGGAAGACTCCGCCAATTCCAGGATCGTTGGACCTTCGATCCCTGGGCACACAGCATCATCAAGAACGGTCTAGGCTGGAGTTGGGTGCAACCACCCCCAATCTTCCAGCGGTTCTTTCAACAATCGACCCCCATTCTGGAAGAATATGTTCTAGACCTCTTGAACAAGAAGGTGATAAGGAAGGTAAAGTCCACCAGGTTCCAAGGGAGACTGTTTTGCGTTCCCAAGAAGGACTCAGACAAGCTCAGAGTCATTCTGGACTTATCCCCCCTCAACAAGTTCATAGAGAACAACAAATTCAAGATGCTGACGCTTCAACAAATAAGGACCCTTCTGCCTCAAGGTTCCTACACGGTCTCTATAGACCTGGCGGATGCCTATTGGCACATTCCAATGAACCATCATGCTTCCTCCTACCTAGGATTTCGACTCCAAAGAAAAAGCTACGCCTTCCGGGCCATGCCATTCGGCCTCAATGTGGCCCCTCGGATCTTCACAAAGCTGGCGGATGCCATAGTACAACAGCTCCGCCTGAAAAACGTCCAGGTGATGGCCTACCTCGACGACTGGCTAGTCTGGGCTCCATCGCCCGAAGAGTGTGCAAAGTCTTGCGCCGAAGTTACCCAGTACCTAGAACACCTGGGATTCAAGATCAACGAGAAGAAATCTCGCCTCTCTCCAGCTCAGAAGTTTCAGTGGCTGGGAATCCACTGGAATCTTCAGTCACACCGCCTTTCCATCCCCCAGAAGAAAAGGAAGGAAATAGCAGGGTCTGTCAAGCGACTACTGAAATCCAAACGCATTTCAAGACGACAGCAGGAACGAGTTCTAGGCTCTCTACAATTCGCCTCAGTGACAAACCCAGTGCTTCGTGCACAGCTAAAGGATGCCGCGGGAGTCTGGAGACGATCGGCATCCATCGCTCGAAGAGACCTCAAGAGACGGCTTCCAAACAGACTTCGACGCCTCCTAAAGCCGTGGTCGGAAGCAAAGGCCCTGAAAAGGTCCATTCCTCTCCAACACCCTCCTCCATCACTCAACATCCACACGGATGCCTCACTGGAGGGCTGGGGAGGTCACTCCCACCTGAAACAAGCTCAAGGGACCTGGTCTCCACTATTCAAGACGTTCCACATAAACATCTTGGAGGCCATGGCGGTCCTTCTTACTCTGAAGAAGTTATCCCCGCCGCCCTCGATCCACATCCGTCTAACCCTAGACAACTCGGTGGTAGTTCGTTGTCTCAATCGCCAAGGCTCAAGATCGCCCCAGATAAATCAGGTGCTTCTCCCAATCTTCCGTCTGGCGGAGAAGAAGAAGTGGCACCTGTCTGCAGTTCACCTACAAGGATTCCGCAACGTGACAGCGGATGCTCTATCTCGGACAAACCCGATAGAGTCGGAATGGTCTCTAGACGCAAGATCATTCTCCTTCATCTCTCATCAAGTCCAGAACTTCAGATAGATCTCTTTGCAACGAGCGACAACAATCAACTTCCTCTGTACATAGCCCCGTACGAGGACCCCAAAGCAGAAGCGGTGGACGCCATGTCACTGGACTGGAACAGATGGTCCAAGATATACCTGTTCCCTCCCACCAACCTTCTGTTGAAAGTCCTCTCCAAACTGAGAACCTTCAAAGGGACAGCGGCCCTAGTGGCTCCCAAGTGGCCCCGGAGCAACTGGTACCCCCTGGTCCTGGAGCTGCAGCCCAAGCTGATCCCTCTCCCGGGCCCAGTTCTCTCTCAACAAGTACAGAAGTCGACTGTCTTCGCTTCATCATCGAAAATCAAGGACCTTCATCTCATGATTTTCTCTCCCTTGCCGCAAAGAAGAGGTTTGGGATCTCGAAGAAAAGTCTAGACTTCCTAGAGGAATACAAGACCGAATCCACGAGACGGCAATATGAATCATCCTGGAGGAAATGGGTCTCCTTTGTTAAAGCAAAAAATCCTAAAGAAATCACCATTGATTTCTGTATGTCCTTCTTCATTCACCTTCATGGACAAGGATTAGCAGCCAATACGATTTCAACCTGCAAATCGGCTTTGACTAGACCAATTCTATATGCTTTCCAAATTGATCTGTCCAACGACATCTTTAACAAACTGCCGAAAGCATGTGCTCGCCTACGCCCAGCACCCCCTCCGAAACCGATCTCCTGGTCACTAGACAAGGTGCTCCATTTCGCCTCCAACTTGGACAATGATTCATGCCCCCTCAAGGATCTGACTCAGAAAGTTATATTTTTAT
>NC_090769.1:21506425-21516425 GCF_036898095.1 Palaemon carinicauda
TGTATGTGGGTGTAGGTGAATGTGGGTCTGTGTGAATGTGTGTGCGTGTATGTAAGTGTATGTGTGTTTGTAATAGGTAAATCTTAGTGGTGTCCAAAATTCGAAGACAGCGTCTCTCCCGACAAAAGAGAGAGAGAGAGAGAGAGAGAGAGAGAGAGAGAGAGAGAGAGAGAGAGAGATTTTAACGATGTTTAGTACGACAATGTCTAAAGACGTTGAAGAACGTTCAGTCCTGAAGAACGTTCAGTCCTGAAGAAGAGTCACCGGAAAGAAAGAAGAACAACAAAAGAGACTCGAAATGCGTGTTGACTCCAAAAGGAGAAACGCAAATGCAGTTTTCCCGTTAACTTGAAGACTATTTGGCGCTCAAAATTTCCGAAGAGATTCTGTATTCGATTCTTTGATTCCTGTTAACCTGAAGATTATCTGGCGCTCAGAATTCCGAAGACATTCCGTCTTCGATTCTTTGACCGCCATTAAGATATCGTCTATTCTCACAATTATGTGTATCATCCTCGTTTCCTCCTGCGCCTATTGACGCAAAGGGCCTCGGTTAGATTTAGAGACGACTGGCGAAATTTAACCGAGGTCCTTTGCCTTCCTCGTTGTTTTCTTCATCTTGGTTTTCTCTATCGGATTTCCATTATTCGATCCCGCTGAAGACTCTAAGAATCAGAGAGCCTTCCAGAAAGGTCTTCAGAAGTCTCCGATTATTCTTCAACCGCTAACGTCATTTTTTTTAAACATATGCCAGCTTCACAAAATGCAAAGTCAGTTGTGAACATGGAGAATTGTGTGAAGACATTATCCTTTCACGGTTTGTGTTATATTGTTTTGGCATTGCTAATTATTGCAATGATTATGATACTAATTTTATTTGAATTCAGCGTGAGGCTTCAGGAAGGCGATTTCCGGAGATCGAGGAACGTTGATTCGTCTGGCAAGGCATCGTCAGCGAAAGAATTCTACAGAAAGAGAGCCTATGGCGAGCGGATTGAAATTCCCGATCGTCACTGGATGCCCTTGAAGGAACCACTTTCTGATGGTAGATCGAAAGAAAACAAGAGCCGATGCGACGTTGAAGCCGAAATGAAAATGATCGCTCTGAAAGTTTTGACACACGAAGCGCGGGGCAGAAATCGGAATGTGAACTCTGCAGCCATTTCCGATTATGATTTCCAGCAAAGCTCCCAGGGAAACATTAGTGACGGAAAAGAATTCTCTAAGAGACTTCTTCCCGGTGGGAATAAGGTCGAGTGGAGAATCGGAAGGCACAGGGAGAAAATGAAGGCGAGGGAGGAAAAGTTGAATGCTATGATTGGAGGAGTGGCGGAGCTGGGAGGCAGAGTTGAAAGAATGAGGGAAGATGGCTTTCTAGTGGAAAAGACGTCACTGGGCAAAGATGCGCAATTGAGTAAATTAATAGAAGATTTTGGAGGAGGGAATGAAATCGTCAGAAAAGAAATGAGCGAATTGAAACAAGGAGAAAAGAGCTCGGATGATTTAGAGACAAAAGAGGGATTTGGCGATGAAACGGGAAGCAACACCACTTGACAACGAATAAAAGAGCCGAGAGAGAGAGACTCTGGCCGGAGAATGAAAAGAGAAAAAATTAAACATATAAGAGAAATTTTGAGAGTAAAACATCGTCATGAAAGACAAATTGCCAAAGATGGTAAGGGAGATATGGAGAAAGACCAAAACATTACTAAAGGAAGAAAATTAGAGATTTTACAAAGGTTAAAGAAAGCGAAGGATAAGAATGAAACAATGAAAGACCTAAATGGCGAGGGTGCTATATCAAAAAGGGAAGACAAGAAAAGGAAGTTGATTATCGAAAATCTTGAAAAACCATATATGGAGATAGACAGAATGCTTGATAATATACCTCATGACAAAGATATGGAGATAGACCGAATTCTTCATAATATACCTCATGACAAAGATAAGGAGATAGACAGAATGCTTGATAATATACCTCATGACAAAGATATGGAGATAGACAGAATGCTTGATGATATACCTCATGACAAAGATATGGAGATAGCCCAAATGCTTGATAATATACCTCATGACAAAAATATGGAGATAGCCCGAATGCTTGATCATATACCTCATGACAAAGATATGGAGATAGACAGAATGCTTGATAATATACCTCATGACAAAGTTATGGAGATAGACAGAATGCTTGATAATATACCCCATGATAAAGTTATGGAGATAGACAGAATGCTTGATAATATACCTCATGACAAAGATATGGAGATAGACAGAATGCTTGATTATATACCTCATGACAAAGTTATGGAGATAGCCCAAATGCTTGATAATATACCTCATGACAAAGATATGGAGATAGACCGAATACTTGATAATATACCCCATGATAAAGTTATGGAGATAGACAGAATGCTTGATAATATACCTCATGACAAAGATATGGAGATAGCCCAAATGCTTGATAATATACCTCATGACAAAGATATGGAGATAGACCGAATACTTGATAATATACCTCATGACAAAGTTATGGAGATAGCCCAAATGCTTGATAATATACCTCATGACAAAAATATGGAGATAGCCCAAATGCTTGATAATATACCTCATGACAAAGATATGGAGATAGCCCAAATGCTTGATAATATACCTCATGACAAAGTTATGGAGATAGCCCAAATGCTTAATAATATGTCTCATGACAGTGACCTCCTGTTGAAGATAAACCAGGCTGAAGGTGGCTCCTCTATTACAGACAAAATGACTAGTTGGCTAATAGTCAGAATGCATACCTGGAAGGTATTTCTGCGCAATCCACACCACATCACTCCCACCAAGGAGAGGATATCTGACCGTGGTAGGTTGAAGGGAATTCAGGTGATACAACAGCGCCAGAAACCAAAATTCCTCAACTGCATTTCTGTGAATGTCGACATTCATAACATGATGAGAGGGCACATAAGTCTCTGGGACGTCGAAATGGGACTTTGCACGGACGAAACTTTCGATGGGTCTTACTTGAGCCTGAAAGAGGCCAGGAGGTTACGTTTAACTCACCTGATCCAGAAACCTCCAGTCGCGGAGTATGAATTCCCTGAAGCGACGGGGAATCGGAGGATCATCGGCATGATCCATGAGCTGCCTGTGACACTAGGGGACAATCTAAATGTAAAGGTAACATTTTACATTCAAGACAGGCAAATGCATCCGGAAATATGCATTGGCAATGAGGTGCTGGCTGAGTACGGGCTTATTCGTGAGTTCCACAGAAAAGGGTCCGTTCTGAAGATGCAAAAAGGTAACAAACGAATCAAGTCAGACCTAATGGAGAATCCTTTATTTTTTGAAGCTGTTCTGGAGAAGGATGGTATTGGTAGAGTGAATATTTACATTTCCGAACAGCTCCTATCCTACGTCAGGAGAGACTATTTAGGAAGATTATATGCTAAATGGTTTCCGATTACGGATTTGATGATTTGCAGCTTGAAGGATGATGGGCTTCGTAAAGGGAGGATTTACATTGTAGATAGGATCCCAAAGTACAACGGCAATGTGTCGTTGGGCACTTGGTACTTGAGCAAGATGGGGGCAGTTGTCGACTACAGGAGGAGAAAGTTCTACATCAAACTCGACACAAACTTCCACCCATGGTATGTTGTAGATTTGGGACATTAGCAGAGTAGAAGTTTCAAGGGTGGACATTTATATCTTTTTTTATGCCCTCCAGTCCTATTTCTGTATAAAGTTGCAGTTTCCTGTGTATGTATATTTATATACACCCATGATGAACTGAGGGACAGAGGTAGATGGAGAACGCTGGCCAGAAACATCGACCCCACATAAAAAGTGGGAAAATATGCAGACGAAGAAGAAAAAGAAGAAGACTGGCTGTGCGGTAAGCTAGGCTTCTTCTAGTATGCTATGTCCCCTGATGAAGATGTACAACGTCTTTGTCAGGTGAACAAATGGCATATCTAGATATATTCCTTCAGATACCAAAGTTTTGGTCTTTTGTTGGAATAACCTAGATGACTGGTTATGCAGTAAGCTAGGCTTCTCCTAGTATGCTATTTCCCCTGATGAAGATGTACAGGGTCTTTGTCAGGTGAACAAATGGCATATCTAGATATATTCCTTCAGATACCAAAGTTTTGGTCTTTTGTTGGAATAACCTAGATGACTGGCTATGCAGTAAGCTAGGCTTCTTCTAGTATGCTATTTCCCCTGATGAAGATGTACAAGGTCTTTGTCAGGTGAACAAATGGCATATCTAGATATATTCCTTCAGATACCAAAGTTTTGGTCCTTTGTTGGAATAACCTAGATGACTGGTTATGCTGTAAGCTAGGTTCCTTCTAGTATGCTATTTCCCCTGATGAAGATGTACAAGGTCTTTGTCAGGTGAACAAATGGCATATCTAGATATATTCCTTCAGATACCAAAGTTTTGGTCCTTTGTTGGAATAACCTAGATGACTGGTTATGCTGTAAGCTAGGTTCCTTCTAGTATGCTATTTCCCCTGATGAAGATGTACAAGGTCTTTGTCAGGTGAACAAATGGCATATCTAGATATATTCCTTCAGATACCAAAGTTTTGGTCCTTTGTTGGAATAACCTAGATGACTGGTTATGCTGTAAGCTAGGTTCCTTCTAGTATGCTATTTCCCCTGATGAAGATGTACAAGGTCTTTGTCAGGTGAACAAATGGCATATCTAGATATATTCCTTCAGATACCAAAGTTTTGGTCCTTTGTTGGAATAACCTAGATGACTGGTTATGCTGTAAGCTAGGTTCCTTCTAGTATGCTATTTCCCCTGATGAAGATGTACAAGGTCTTTGTCAGGTGAACAAATGGCATATCTAGATATATTCCTTCAGATACCAAAGTTTTGGTCCTTTGTTGGAATAACCTAGATGACTGGTTATGCTGTAAGCTAGGTTCCTTCTAGTATGCTATTTCCCCTGATGAAGATGTACAAGGTCTTTGTCAGGTGAACAAATGGCATATCTAGATATATTCCTTCAGATACCAAAGTTTTGGTCCTTTGTTGGAATAACCTAGATGACTGGTTATGCTGTAAGCTAGGTTCCTTCTAGTATGCTATTTCCCCTGATGAAGATGTACAAGGTCTTTGTCAGGTGAACAAATGGCATATCTAGATATATTCCTTCAGATACCAAAGTTTTGGTCTTTTGCTGGAATAACCTAGATGACTGGCTATGCAGTAAGCTAGGTTTCTTCTAGAATGCTATTTCCCCTGATGAAGATGTACAGGGTCTTTGTTAGGTGAACAAATGGCATATCTAGATATATTCCTTCAGATACCAAAGTTTTGGTCTTTTGTTGGAATAACCTAGATGACTGGCTATGCAGTAAGCTAGGTTTCTTCTAGAATGCTATTTCCCCTGATGAAGATGTACAAGGTCTTTGTCAGGTGAACAAATGGCATATCTAGATATATTCCTTCAGATACCAAAGTTTTGGTCTTTTGTTGGAATAACCTAGATGACTGGCTATGCAGTAAGCTAGGTTCCTTCTAGTATGCTAATTCCCCTGATGAAGATGTACAGGGTCTTTGTCAGGTGAACAAATGGCATATCTAGATATATTCCTTCAGATACCAAAGTTTTGGTCTTTTGTTGGAATAACCTAGATGACTGGCTATGCAGTAAGCTAGGTTTCTCCTAGTATGCTATTTCCCCTGATGAAGATGTACAAGGTCTTTGTCAGGTGAACAAATGGAAAATCTAGATATATTTCTTCAGATACCAAAGTTTTGGTCCTTTGTTGGAATAACATAGATGACTGGCTATGCAGTAAGCTAGGTTTCTTCTAGTATGCTATTTCCCCTGATGAAGAAGTACAAGGTCTTTGTCAGGTGAACAAATGGCATATCTAGATATATTCCTTCAGATACCAAAGTTTTGGTCTTTTGTTGGAATAACCTAGATGACTGGCTATGCAGTAAGCTAGGCTTCTTCTAGTATGCTATTTCCCCTGATGAGGATGTACAAGGTCTTTGTCAGGTGAACAAATGGCATATCTAGATATATTCCTTCAGATACCAAAGTTTTGGTCTTTTGTTGGAATAACCTAGATGACTGGCTATGCAGTAAGCTAGGCTTCTTCTAGTATGCTATTTCCCCTGATGAAGAAGTACAAGGTCTTTGTCAGGTGAACAAATGGCATATCTAGATATATTCCTTCAGATACCAAAGTTTTGGTCTTTTATTGGAATAACCTAGATGACTGTCTATGCAGTAAGCTAGGTTTCTTCTAGTATGCTATTTTCCCTGATGAAGATGTACAAGGTCTTTGTTAGGTGAACAAATGGCATATCTAGATATATTCCTCCAGATACCAAAGTTTTGGTCTTTTGTTGGAATAACCTAGATGACTGGCTATGCAGAAAGCTAGGCTTCTTCTAGTATGCTATTTTCCCTGATGAAGATGTGCAAGGTCTTTGTCTGGTGAACAAATGGCATATCTCGATATATTCCTTCAGATACCAAAGTTTTGGTCTATTGTTGGAATAACCTAGATGACTGGCTATGCAGTAAGCTAGGCTTCTTCTAGTATGCTATTTCCCCTGATGAAGATGTACAAGGTCTTTGTCAGGTGAACAAATGGCATATCTAGATATATTCTTTCAGATACCAAAGTTTTGGTCTTTTGTTGGAATAACCTAGATGACTGGCTATGCAGTAAGCTAGGCTTCTTCTAGTATACTATTTCCCCTGATGAAGATGTACAAGGTCTTTGTCAGGTGAACAAATGGCATCTTTAGATATATTCCTTCAGATACCAAAGTTTTGGTCTTTTGTTGGAATAACCTAGATGACTGGCTATGCAGTAAGCTAGGCTTCTTCTAGTATGCTATTTCCCCTGATGAAGATGTACAAGGTCTTTGTCAGGTGAACCAATGGCATCTTTAGATATATTCCTTCAGATACCAAAGTTTTGGTCTTTTGTTGGAATAACCTAGATGACTGGCTATGCAGTAAGCTAGGCTTCTTCTAGTATGCTATATCCCCTGATGAGGATGTACAAGATCTTTGTCAGGTGAACAAATGGCATATCTAGATATATTCCTTCAGATACCAAAGTTTTGTTTTTTTGTTGGAATAACCTAGATGGCTGGCTATGCAGTAAGGTAGGCTTCTTCTAGAAAGCTATTTCCCCTGATGAAGATGTACAAGGTCTTTGTCAGGTGAACAAATGGCATATTTAGATATATTCCTTCAGATACCAAAGTTTTGGTCTTTTGTTGGAATAACCTAGATGGCTGACTATGCAGTAAGCTAGGTTTCTTCTAGTATGCTATTTCCCCTGATGAAGATGTACAAGGTCTTTGTCAGGTGAACAAATGGCATCTTTAGATATATTCCTTCAGATACCAAAGTTTTGGTCTTTTGTTGGAATAACCTAGATGGCTGGCTATGCAGTAAGCTAGGTTTCTTCTAGTATGCTATTTCCCCTGATGAAGAAGTACAAGGTCTTTGTCAGGTGAACAAATGGCATATCTAGATATATTCCTTCAGATACCAAAGTTTTGGTCTTTTGTTGGAATAACCTAGATGACTGGCTATGCAGTAAGCTAGGTTTCTTTTAGTATGCTATTTCCCCTGATGAAGATGTACAAGGTCTTTGTCAGGTGAACAAATGGCATATCTCGATATATTCCTTCAGATACCAAAGTTTTGGTCTTTTGTTGGAATAACCTAGATGGCTGGCTATGCAGTAAGCTAGGTTTCTTCTAGTATGCTATATCCCCTGATGAAGAAGTACAAGGTCTTTGTCAGGTGAACAAATGGCATCTTTAGATATATTCCTTCAGATACCAAAGTTTTGGTCTTTTGTTGGAATAACCTAGATGACTGGCTATGCAGTAAGCTAGGTTTCTTTTAGTATGCTATTTCCCCTGACGAAGATGTACAAGGTCTTTGTCAGGTGAACCAATGGCATCTTTAGATATATTCCTTCAGATACCAAAGTTTTGGTCTTTTGTTGGAATAACCTAGATGGCTGGCTATGCAGTAAGCTAGGTTTCTTCTAGTATGCTATTTCCCCTGATGAAGAAGTACAAGGTCTTTGTCAGGTGAACAAATGGCATATCTAGATATATTCCTTCAGATACCAAAGTTTTGGTCTTTTGTTGGAATAACCTAGATGACTGGCTATGCAGTAAGCTAGGTTTCTTTTAGTATGCTATTTCCCCTGATGAAGATGTACAAGGTCTTTGTCAGGTGAACAAATGGCATATCTAGATATATTCCTTCAGATACCAAAGTTTTGGTCTTTTGTTGGAATAACCTAGATGGCTGGCTATGCAGTAAGCTAGGTTTCTTCTAGTATGCTATTTCCCCTGATGAAGAAGTACAAGGTCTTTGTCAGGTGAACAAATGGCATCTTTAGATATATTCCTTCAGATACCAAAGTTTTGGTCTTTTGTTGGAATAACCTAGATGGCTGGCTATGCAGTAAGCTAGGTTTCTTCTAGTATGCTATTTCCCCTGATGAAGAAGTACAAGGTCTTTGTCAGGTGAACAAATGGCATATTTAGATATATTCCTTCAGATACTAAAGTTTTGGTCTTTTGTTGGAATAACCTAGATGACTGGCTATGCAGTAAGCTAGGCTTCTTCTAGTATGCTATTTCCCCTGATGAAGATGTACAAGGTCTTTGTCAGGTGAACAAATGGCATATTTAGATATCCTTCAGATACCAAAGTTTTGGTCTTTTGTTGGAATAACCTAGATGACTGGCTATGCAGTAAGCTAGGCTTCTTCTAGTATGCTATTTCCCCTGATGAAGATGTACATGGTCTTTGTCAGGTGAACAAATGGCATATCTAGATATATTCCTCCAGATACCAAAGTTTTGGTCTTTTGTTGGAATAACCTAGATGACTGGCTATGCTGTAATCTAGGCTTCTTCTAGTATGCTATTTTTCCTGATGAAGAAGTACAAGGTCTTTGTCAGGTGAACAAATGGCATATCTAGATATATTCCTTCAGATACCAAAGTTTTGGTCTTTTGTTGGAATAACCTAGATGACTGGCTATGCAGTAAGCTAGGCTTCTTCTAGTATGCCATTTCCCCTGATGAAGAAGTACAAGGTCTTTGTCAGGTGAACAAATGGCATATCTAGATATATTCCTCCAGATACCAAAGTTTTGGTCTTTTGTTGGAATAACCTAGATGGCTGGCTATGCAGTAAGCTAGACTTCTTCTAGTATGCTATTTCCCCTGATGAAGATGTACAAGGTCTTTGTCAGGTGAACAAATGGCATATCTAGATATGTTCCTTCAGATACCAAAGTTTTGGTCTTTTGTTGGAATAACCTAGATGGCTGGCTATGCAGTAAGCTAGGTTTCTTCTAGTATGCTATTTCCCCTGATGAAGAAGTACAGGGTCTTTGTCAGGTGAACAAATGGCATATCTAGATATATTCTTTCAGATACCAAAGTTTTGATCTTTTGTTGGAATAACCTAGATGACTGGCTATGCAGTAAGCTAGACTTCTTCTAGTATGCTATTTCCCCTGATGAAGATGTACAAGGTCTTTGTCAGGTGAACAAATGGCATATCTAGATATATTCCTTCAGATACCAAAGTTTTGGTCTTTTGTTGGAATAACCTAGATGGCTGGCTATGCAGTAAGCTAGGTTTCTCCTAGTATGCTATTTCCCCTGATGAAGATGTACAAGGTCTTTGTCAGGTGAACAAATGGCATATCTAGATATGTTCCTTCAGATACCAAAGTTTTGGTCTTTTGTTGGAATAACCTAGATGGCTGGCTATGCAGTAAGCTAGGTTTCTTCTAGTATGCTATTTCCCCTGATGAAGAAGTACAGGGTCTTTGTCAGGTGAACAAATGGCATATCTAGATATATTCCTTCAGATACCAAAGTTTTGATCTTTTGTTGGAATAACCTAGATGACTGGCTATGCAGTAAGCTAGACTTCTTCTAGTATGCTATTTCCCCTGA
>NC_090769.1:21521425-21533925 GCF_036898095.1 Palaemon carinicauda
ATTAAGATAAATCTTTCATATATAAACTATAAAAACCTCTCAAATAATACAGGAGGAAAAGAAATAAGATAGAATAGTGTGCCCGAGTGTACCCTCAAGCGAGACGGATAGGTAAACATTGTTACTCTTTTTATTATATAAATAAATTAATTTAAATGGCACTCTTTCAAGCCGGGTCAAGTTCATCTGCTGATTGTTTTGCCAAAATAGGGAAAGTCAAATATTGCGAAATTTGTCCGTGTGAATTAGCTTCTGCAGGCGAAGGAAAACACGCTCTGCTATCTATATAGTATATATACATGTGCATGTATATATATATATATATATATATATATATATATATATATATATATATATGTATATATATATATATATATATACATGTATATATATATTATATATATATATATGTAACTATGTATGTATGCATATATATATATATATATATATATATATATATATATATATATATATATATATATATTTATATATATATATATATATATATATTTATATAGTGTGCATACATATATCTAAATATATTCATATATATAGGAATATATTTAGATATATGTATGCATACACTATATATATATATATATATATATACATGTATATATATATATATATATATATATATATATATATACATATATATATATATATATATATATATATATATATATATATATATATATCCATATATATATATATGAATATATTTAGACATATATATGCACACACTGTATATATATATATATATATATATATATATATATATATATATATATATATATATATATATAAAGCATATTATATATTCATATAGCTGAGAAACCAAATACATAAGTGAATATGATTTTGATTTTAGAGAGAGAGAGAGAGAGAGAGAGAGAGAGAGAGAGAGAGAGAGAGAGAGAGAGAGAGAGAGAGAGAGAGAGAGAGAGAGAGAAGACTTTTAAAGTGGGAATATGTTGAAGGCTTCGAAGATTTATTGAACAAGTCTGAGACTTCACAGCCTTGATGTCACTAGTTACGAAACTAATAAAAATGGAACTAAATCCAAATAATTCACTAGTTTTATATCCTGTTTATTACTTCGGGCTTTTGTGTGTGTGTGTGTGGTTTTTTTTTTTTTTTAGTACGACTAGCACTGGAGTGAAGCCACGGGCTATTATTATTATTATTATTATTATTATTATTTCCCCCCACAATTTTTTTTCCTGTACAGATTCATCTGACACTTATGACCTCACGTAATCCTTAACCTGTTAGGTAGCCTTTCTCAGTATTCATGTTCATAATCAAGACACAATTCATGTAAAATAAGCATAAAATTAGGCCTATTAGTCTATAGTCTAGATGATAATCATATATAAGTTGTTGTTTTGTTATATGAAAAAAGTTAATCTCCTAATCAATGAACTAACAGTTATATGAATAAGAAACTCCTCTACTGTATACTGTATAAGAAACCATGTCTATTGTACAATCAAAACATGTAAAATAAGCATAAAATTAAGCCTATCAGTCTATAGTCTAAATAATAATCATATATAGGTTGTTGATTTGTTATATGAAAAAAGTTAATCTCCTAATCAATGAAGTAAAAGTTATATGAATAAGAAACAACACTAATGTTTTATAATTGAGAAGCTTCACTAATTTCCAGACCTACTTGACAAAACTCATGTAAAATAAGCATAAAATTAGGCCTAATCAGTCTATAGTCTAAATGATAATCGTATATAGGTTGTTCTGTTATATGAAAAAAAGTTTATCTCCTAATCAATGAAGTAAAAGTTATATGCACAAGAAGCTCCACTAAATAAGAAACTTCTCTAATGTTTTATAATTGAGAAACTTTACTAATTTCCAGACATACTCGACAAAAGTGCTTCAGGAGTTGAAGTTCGAAACTCTTCCTTCAAGTTTCACAGGATCACAACAACACTCAAACGGCCTTCGAAGTTCGAACAATATGGTTGGACTGTGAAAATCCTCCCTATATACACGCACAGTGCCTTATCAGTCTACATACAAACGCAAGAAACTGCTACCGGACACCCATAGAAAAATCAGGTACTATAAAGTATTTTTAATCAGTTGTAGGGCTATTGAATGTAATAATCCTGCTACCAGACAACCATAGAAAAATCAGGTACTATAAAGTTTTCTTTAATCAGTTGAAGGGCTATTGAATGTAATAATCCTGCTACCAGACAACCAAAGAAAAATCAGGTACTATAAAGTATTTTTAATCAGTTTAAGGGCTATTGAATGTAATAATCCTGCTACCAGACAACCATAGAAAAATCAGGTACTATAAAGTATTTTTAATCATTTGGAAGGGCTATTGAATGTAATAATCCTGCTACCAGACAACCATAGGAAAATCAGGTACTATAAAGTATTTTTAATCAGTTGAAGGGCTATTGAATGTAATAATCCTGCTACCAGACAACCATAGAAAAATCAGGTACTATAAAGTATTTTTAATCAGTTGTAGGGCTATTGAATGTAATAATCCTGCTACCAGACAACCATAGAAAAATCAGGTACTATAAAGTTTTCTTTAATCAGTTGAAGGGCTATTGAATGTAATAATCCTGCTACCAGACAACCAAAGAAAAATCAGGTACTATAAAGTATTTTTAATCAGTTTAAGGGCTATTGAATGTAATAATCCTGCTACCAGACAACCATAGAAAAATCAGGTACTATAAAGTATTTTTAATCATTTGGAAGGGCTATTGAATGTAATAATCCTGCTACCAGACAACCATAGGAAAATCAGGTACTATAAAGTATTTTTAATCAGTTGAAG
The DNA here is from genome assembly GCF_036898095.1 of Palaemon carinicauda. Taxonomy (NCBI): domain Eukaryota; kingdom Metazoa; phylum Arthropoda; class Malacostraca; order Decapoda; family Palaemonidae; genus Palaemon; species Palaemon carinicauda. The sequence continues at coordinate 21,524,253 of NC_090769.1, forward strand.
GGCTATTGAATGTAATAATCCTGCTACCAGACAACCATAGAAAAATCAGGTACTATAAAGTATTTTTAATCATTTGGAAGGGCTATTGAATGTAATAATCCTGCTACCAGACAACCATAGAAAAATCAGGTACTATTAAGTATTTTTTAATCAGTTGAAGGGCTATTGAATGTAATAATCCTGCTACCAGACAACCATAGAAAAATCAGGTACTATAAAGTATTTTTAATCAGTTGGAAGGGCTATTGAATGTAATAATCCTGCTACCAGACAACCATAGAAAAATCAGGTACTATATAGTATTTTTAATCAGTTGAAGGGCTATTGAATGTAATAATCCTGCTACCAGACAACCATAGAAAAATCAGGTACTATTAAGTATTTTTAATCAGTTGGAAGGGCTATTGAATGTAATAATCCTGCTACCAGACAACCATAGAAAAATCAGGTACTATAAAGTGTTTTTAATCAGTTGAAGGGCTATTGAATGTAATAATTTTCACTTCATATCCTAAGGGTCAAGTGAGCATCGAAACTAAGGTCTAGAAAAACAAAGATGGAATTTAAATGTTTTTTTTATTCCAAAGTATGTATTTTGATGTGGAAAACCCTAAAATGATAACCATTTTGTGGAGAAATTATTTATTAACACTGAAATTGGCTTATATCAATCAATATCTTACTGAAATGCTGCGATTTCTCTGTGCGCTTTCTTGATTTTCAGGGCACTACTGAACCTAAGAAAACCCACCTAACCTAGCATAGGGGCCCTGTATCCCTACCTAGGCCTACCGGGCCCCCCCCCCCCCCCTGCGACCCCCCCTTAAGGCCACAGTGATTTTCGGGACACTACCGAACCTAATACAACCACCTAACCTAGGGCCCTGTACCCCTACCTAGGCCTAGCCCCTGCGACCCCCCCCCCCCTTTACAGCCACTACCTATCACATCCATCAATAAATAATTTCTCCACAAAATGGTTATAATTTTTGGGTTTTCCACATCAAAATACATACATTGGAATAAAAAAAAACATTAAAATTCGATAGGCACTCAAACTGAAAAGACCCGCATCTTTAAATAACGTCCTCATTTTCTGGTGATATATTTTTTGTTAGAATTACAATGTAGCTTTCGTGCACAATGTAATTAATAACGCCCCGTGAGTGAGCGAAGCACTGAAATCATATTTCTCTTTCGACCGTTAGTCATATTTGGGTTCGTGACGGAGATTAAAAAAAAAAAAATAGTTTTTCATGTCTGGAAAACTGCTCTGAGGTTTCCTGTTTGAAATATGCTCTCGGTTGGAACTAAACGTTTTGGGTCTTTTCGGTTTGAGTGCCTATCGAATTTTAATGTTTTTTTTTTATTCCAATGTAAGTATTTTGATGTGGAAAACCCAAAAATGATAACCATATTGTGGAGAAATTATTTATTGATGGATGTGATAGGTAGTGGCTGTAAGGGGGGGGGGGGTCGCAGGGGCTAGGCCTAGGTAGGGGTACAGGGCCCTAGGTTAGGTGGTTGTATTAGGTTCGGTAGTGTCCCGAAAATCACTGTGGCTTTAAGGGGGGGTCGCAGGGGGGGCGGAGCCCCCCCCCCCCCCCCCCGGTAGGCCTAGGTAGGGATACAGGGCCCCTATGCTAGGTTAGGTGGGTTTTCTTAGGTTCAGTAGTGCCCTGAAAATCAAGAAAGCGCACAGAGAAATCGCAGCATTTCAGTAAGATATTGATTGATATAAGGCAATTTAAGTGTTAATAAATAATTTCTCCACAAAATGGTTATCATTTTAGGGTTTTCCACATCAAAATACATACTTTGGAATAAAAAAAACATTTAAATTCGATAGGCACTCAAACCGAAAAGATCCAACGTTTTTGTAAAATAGTATTTTGTCACTGTGATATCTTTATATAATTGTTAGTTGTTCATTTGATAGTTTTAAGAGCAATGGCGAATGTTTTTATGATGCACGTGGTCTATGTTTTGCATAAATACCATCAGTGGTTTTCGAAAAGTTTTCTTATATACACAAGCCCGGATAAAGGCGGAGGGTTGATCCTAGGTTAAAAAATAAAGGCCCCTGTCTGTCTGATGTAAGTTCGCTACGGGAAATTAAAGTATATAATATTTTTTTTATGTTTATGACGGTAAAAATTAACAGATAACAGCGGTAAAATTAATTATCCCCCAGGACAGGCATTCTAAGGAAACGTACCATGAAACAAAAAATGTCTATATGATTTCTTCAAACGGCATTGATTGAATAAAAAAAAAAAACAGGAGGGCGTTTGAAATACCGTATATATATATATATATATATATATATATATATATATATATATATATATATATATATATATATATATATATATATATATATATATATTATATATATATATATATATATATATATATTATATATATATATATATATATATATATATATATATATATATATATATATATATATATATATATATGCAGTATCCTCATATACATTTATTATTATTATTATTATTATTATTATTATTATTATTATTATTATTATTATTATTATTATTATTATTATTATTATTAGCTACCACCTAGTTGGAAAAGCAGGATGCCATAAGCCCAAGGGCTCCAACAAGGAAAATTAGCCCAGTGAGGAAAGGAAACAGGGAAATAAATATGTTGACAATTTCAAATTCATACTCCAGGTTTTTTTCGATCGATTTAAGATTAATTTGTTTCATATGTCATTCTATAGGCCTAGTGTTTTTAATAACATTAAAATGTACCGCGTTTGCATTCTTAAACTACATAACTGCATCGAGCATATATAAAAACAAACATTTACTTGAACAAACGAGCTCTTCAAAAGGCAAAAAGCAAAAGTCCCTTGTTTTCATAGCTAATGACATCTTTTTCTCTGCTGTTTTTCCCAGTTACGTAAGAAGCGCTGTGTGTGATATTTCCGTTGCTCTGTCTCGCGTGAATTCTCAAGTGTTTTAGGACAGAACTTGTCCCAAGAACAATATCTAAAACTGGGGTTCTGTTTACTTATATATAGTCATGCATTCTCCATCTTGAGGCTCAATACTACACAGTATTCTAGAAGTTTTATTCCAGCTGTGACCAAATTGTGGAATGATCTTCCTAATCGGGTAGTTGAATTGGTAGAATTTCAAAAGTTCAAACTTGCAGCAAATGTGTTTTTATGTTGAACAATCTGGCTTAAGTTTCTTTTTATAGTTTATATATAGAAAATTGATTTATGTTCTTACTATTCTTAGAATATCTTTTTAAATTGTTCATTACCTCTCATATAGATTATTTCCTTATTTTCTTGCCTCACTGGGTATTTTTCCCTTGTTGGAGACCTTGAGTTTATAGCATCTTGCTTTTCCAATTAGGGTTGTTGCTTAGCTAGTAAAGATAATGTACCTTTGAAGTACACTTCAGTTAAAGTACTTAGTGGAAAGGACATTTCTGTGTCCTTAGCCAAGGAAGGAAACATGAAAACGGACGAGGAAAAAGGACAACTATAAAAATTTAAGATCAAGTGAAAATCCATCTGTCATATATAAACTTTGAAGAGAGACTTATATATATGTCAGTTTTCAAAAAAAAAAAAAATAAATATTTGCTGTAAGTTTGAGCTTCTGTTTTTAATCCAATTAAAGTTTAGATAAATCATAAAAACAGAGTTTTAATTCTTAAATGTTGTACAATAGCCAGCTGTCTTCGAAAATTTGTCCGAGATTCTTATTTTACCTTTTTGATGATCTCAAAGATTTTAGATTTTTTATTAGGTTTTCTATGACTTTGCTATCCCAACACTGCGCACTAGTATTGTGGTGGCCTATTGGAAACGTCCCTGCCTGGAGATGTGCTAGACTTGGGTTCGAGACCCGCTGGAAATCTATAGTTTCTTGTAGTGTTTTCAACCTCGCCATCCTTGTGAGCTAAGGATTAAGGTAAGGAAGCCTATAGGTCTACATGTTGAGTTATTAGCAGCCATTACCTGACCCTCCCTGGTCCTACCTTGGGTGGAGAAGCGGCTTAGGCGTTGATCATATATAATCAGTCTCTAGTGTAGAGTGTTGTCATTGTCCCGTGCCTCTGCCATTCATGAGTTACTTTTAAACCAAAAGGTTTAGGTAGAGACTATAGGTCTACGTGTTGAGTTATTAGCAGCCATTACCTGACCCTCCCTGGTCCTAGCTTAGGTGGAGAAGGGCTTGGGCGCTAGTCATATATGGTCAATCTCTAGTCAGGGCATTGTCACGGTCTCTTGCCTTTGCCATTCATGAGTTACTTTTAAACCAAAAGGTTTAGGTAGAGTCTATAGGTCTACGTGTTGAGTTATTAGCAGCCATTACCTGACCCTCCCTGGTCCTACCTTGGGTGGAGAAGGGGCTTAGGCACTAGTCATATATAGTCAGTCTCTAGCGTAGAGCATTGTCACTGTCCCTCGCCTCTGCCATTCATGAGTTACTTTTATAAACCAAAAGGTTTAGGTAGAGCCTTATAGGTCTACCTGTTGAGTTATTAGCAGCCATTACCTGACGCTCCTTGGTCCTATCTTGGGAGAAGGGGCTTAGGCGCTGATCATAAGTAGTTAGTCTTTAATGTAGAGCATTGTCAGTCCCTTGCCTCTGCCGTTCATGCAAAAAAAAAAAAAAAAAAAAAAAAAAAAAAAAAAAAAACGCAAATTCCGTATTCAGTTTTTCTTTCAGCCATGGTTAAAATATACAAATATACATTTCTATTGTCTTCCTCTTTACGTTTAATTCACGCAGTCCTAAATAATCTGTCACATGAGTAATTTATGAAGCTGTAGCGAGAAATAGCGTGTTGGACCAGACACTTGGAGACACAGGGGCACTAAATCTGTTTCTTTTGGATAGCTTACAAATGGAGCTTTACACCTGTTGCTATTTGCATGTTCTTGCAACTGCATAGCAGTTTGTTTGTCTTGTTTGTTTGTGGATGGAATGATACCTAAGTTAAGTGTGTTGCTATTTGCATGTTCTTGCAATTGCATAGCCGTTTGTCTTGTTTGTTTGTGGATGGAATGATACGCAAGTTAAGTGTGTTGTTATTTGCATATTATTGCAATTGCATAGCCGTTTGTCTTGTTTGTTTGTGGATGGAATGATACGCAAGTTAAATGTGTTGCTATTTGCATTTTCTTGCAACTGCATAGCAGTTTGTTTGTCTTGTTTGTTTGTGGATGGAATGATACGTAAGTTAAGTGCATTGTTATTTGCATATTCTTGCAACTGCCTAGCAGTTTGTTTGTGTTTGTTTGTGGATGGAATGATACGTAAGTTAAGTGTGTTGCTATTTGCATGTTCTTGCAACTGCATAGCAGTTTGTTTGTCTTGTTTGTTTGTGGATGGAATGATACGTAAGTGAAGTGCATTGCTATTTGCATATTCTTGCAACTGCATAGCAGTTTGTTTGTGGATGGAATGATACGTAAGTTGAATGTGTTGCTATTTGCATATTCTTGCAACTGCATAGCAGTTTGTCTTGTGGATGGAATGATACGTAAGATAAGTGCGTTGCTATTTGCATATTCTTGCAACTGCATAGCAGTTTGTTTGTTTGTGGATGGAATGATACGTAAGTTAAGTGTGTTGTTATTTGCATATTCTTGCACCTGCATAGCAGTTTGTTTGTCTTGTTTGTTTGTGGATGGAATGATACGTAAGTTAAGTGTGTTGTTATTTGCATAATCTTGCAACTGCATAGCAGTTTGTTTGTCTTGTTTGTTTGTGGATGGAATGATACGTAAGTTAAGTGTGTTGTTATTTGCATAATCTTGCAACTGCATAGCAGTTTGTTTTTCTTGTTTGTTTGTGGATGGAATGATACGTAAGTTAAGTGTGTTGTTATTTGCATAATCTTGCAACTGCATAGCAGTTTGTTTTTCTTGTTTGTTTGTGGATGGAATGATACATAAGTTGAGTGCGTTGTTATTTGCATGTTCTTGCAACTGCATAGCAGTTTGTTTGTCTTGTTTGTTTGTGGATGGAATGATACGTAAGTTAAGTGCGTTGCTATTTGCATATTCTTGCAACTGCATAGCAGTTTGTTTGTCTTGTTTGTTTGTGGATGGAAGGATACGTAAGTTGAGTGCGTTGTTATTTGCATGTTCTTGCAACTGCATAGCAGTTTGTTTGTCTTGTTTGTTTGTGGATGGAAGGATACGTAAGTTAAGTGCGTTGCTATTTGCATGTTCTTGCAACTGCATAGCAGTTTGTTTGTCTTGTTTGTTTGTGGATGGAAGGATACGAAGGTTAAGTGCAATTTTTTTATTGAAGGTTTTTTTTTATTTAATTCATTTGTGAGGGTTTTTCAGGTCAGTTATTTTTCTATATGCAAAGAATTTTAATAAATGCTGAAGTACCGATGCTTGAGTTTAGTGAAATACTATTTTTAAACTGATTTGTGAAAAATGATTTATTATTATTATTTTTATTATTATTATTATTATTATTATTATTATTATTATTATTATTATTATTATTATTATTATTATTATTATTATTATTATTAGCTAAGCTGCAACCTAAGTTGGAAGAGCAGGATGCTAAAAACCCAAGGGATTCGACAGGGAAAATAGCTTATTATTATTATTATTATTATTATTATTATTATTATTATTATCTAAGCTACAAAACTAGTTGGTATAGCAGGATGCTATAAGCCCAAGGGCTCCAACAGGGAAAATCAGCACCATTTAACTGAATAATTAATCGGTGCCTTAAAAAATGAAGAAACTAAAAAAAAAAAAAAAAATAAGATTTTTTTTTTTTTTTTTTTTTTTTAAAGAATACTATACATAAACATAGACACTTTGATCTCAATAATCACTTATTTACTGAATGAAAACAAGGAAAATATCGACTAGAAGAAATGACTGAACGAAGGGGACTCTCCCCAATCGTGGCAGAAGAAGACCAAAATTGGATCTGAGGGGAGATATGGGCGGAGCCTAACGAGGGGAAATTCTGCGCGCGCAGGTGGAAGGGGGCGTGGCCTACAGCTTTTTTAGATTTGAGTCTTTCAGAATCCCTCAACCAACTTAATAAAAACTTAAGTCCTGATTTCCTTCGGGAATCACAACTTGACGTTTATTGAAGTTTTCATGTTCAACGATCATTTTACTCTCTCTCTCTCTCTCTCTCTCTCTCTCTCTCTCTCTCTCTCTCTCTCTCTCTCTCTCTCTCTCTCTCTCTCTCTCTCTTATGAAAGGTATCAAATTTGCTAATTGAAGAATTTTAGAATTTTAAAAATCATAATTTATACGCCAATGCTATGAGTTGAAATGTTTTATATTAGTTAAGGAATTATTTCTGCTTATGCCTTCATACGAGTACAAAGAGAGAGAGAGAGAGAGAGAGAGAGAGAGAGAGAGAGAGAGAGAGAGAGAGAGGGAGGAAATATGGGTGTGGGTTTCGAAGGTGTTGGGGTGGAGCCCACATTAGGGGACCCACGAAGTCAAGGACTAAAATGTTGGAGGGTTGGGGGTGGGGGGGAGACGAAGAAAGATGAGGTTGAGGGTGGGGGGAAGGTGGGGGGTCTAGGGGGGTGGGGATGGGAGGAGGGGAGGAGGCTTTTTTTGGGGTGGGAAAGTGGGTGGTATGTGAAACAACTTCACATATGGATATAGGTTCATTCCCTCAGAAGCTTTGGCAAAGGCGGGAGTTCGCCTTTTAACAGTTTTATATAGAAAAGTGTTAGTGCCGTTAGAACATATATTAATTCTAATATCTTAAGAAATTTACAAAGATATAAGTCGAGTGATTCGCTAACAATCGTTTACAACTTGATAATAATTTCTGTGTTTGCGATCCGGTTGAAAATCAAGGGACTATCTGATTTTATCTCGGCTAAGAAACTCCTTGGACTTTTGGACTTTCTTTAAGAAAGGACTTCATTCCTGATGTGGGATATGTAATAATGACATCTTTCACTGACATGTCCAATTTCAGGAGTACCAGTGCACCAGACAAAATCTTACATACACACACACAGTGACTCGATTCTCCTATCACAAGGTTCCAATGATTTATATAAAGTCTTAAATTATGTGTAAAGTCTAGATAGATAGCCTTAGACTGACAGGACTTATCACAGTGTTGACTAACAGCAGAAGAGCTTTTAGTATCTCTAGGGCTGTGGTGGCCTATTGAAAACGTCCCTGACTAGGGTTCGAGTCCTGCTTAAGCTCGTTAGTTTCTTGTAGTGTCTGCAACCACACCATCCTTGTGAGCTAGGGTTGGGGGATTTGGGGGACCTGTAGTTCTACCTGCTGAGTTATCAACAGCCATTGCCTGGGCCTCTCTGGTCCTAGCTTGGTTGAAGAGGGGACTTAGGCGCTGATCATATGTATATATGGCCACTTCCTAGGGCATTGCTTTGCTTGCCAAGGCAATGTCACCTCACTTGCCTTTGCTATTTATGAGCTGCTTTTAAACCTTTAAACATAATTTAGAATGAGGAAGAGTGAAAATTGTGATAAATTAGGATAGTTATTTTGGAAGATGAGCATTGTTCATCGTATAGCTAACACACATGAGTGGAATTTTTTAATCTGAAATTTAAATATATTAATTTTTTACATTAGTTCAATCCCTATGTTATTATAGCTTTGTTTAGTCCGTTAGTATAAGATTTTATTTTTTACATTAGTTCAATCCCTATGTTATTATAGCTTTGTTTAGTCCGTTAGTATAACATGTTATTTTTTACATTAGTTCGATCCCTATGTTATTATAGCTTTGTTTAGTCCTTTAGTATAACATGTTATTTTTTACATTAGTTCAATCCCTATGTTATTATAGCTTTGTTTAGTCCTTCAGTATAACATTTTATTTTTTACATTAGTTCAATCCCTATGTTATTATAGCTTTGTTTAGTCCTTCAGTATAACATTTTATTTTTTACATTAGTTCAATCCCTATGTTATTATAGCTTTGTTTAGTCCTTCAGTATAACATATTTTTTATTGTTTTCAAAATTGTAAATTTCTGATTTGTTATCTCAGCTGATATGTAGTTTCTTATTCGTCCTTTGATAAAGTGATTAAAGTTTCGAGTTATTCAATATTAGAGAATAGATGTCCATCTGAAATATAATCTGTTAGTAGTCTGTAATGCAATATTTTTTATTTTTAATATATTTTTTATAGATTTTATCTTTTCTCTGAATTTTCAAATTCAATATAAACCCTTTTTCTACTTCAGTTAAAAATGCTAGTTTAGTTTTCTTTATTATTATTATTATTATAATTATTATTATTATTATTGTTATTATTATTATTATTATTATTATTATTATTAGCTTAGTTACAACCCTTGTTGGTAAAGCAGAATGCTACAAGCCTTAGGTTTCCAACAAGGAGAATAAAGTATCTTCAAGCTTTAGCTTTAGCTTTAGCTTCAGCTTAAATCTTTAGCATCAGCTTAGCTTAAATATTTAGTGTTAGCTTAGCTTTAATCTTTAGCATCAGCTTAGCTTAAATCTTTATTGACAGTTTGCTTAAAGCTTTAGCTACAGTTTAGATTCTACCTAGCTTCAAACTTTAGCTTCATTTTAGCTTTAGCTTCAAACTTTAGCTTCAGATTTTAGCTTCTACTTAGCTTCAATCTAAAGGATGGATTCAAATTCAAAC
>NC_090769.1:21538925-21543925 GCF_036898095.1 Palaemon carinicauda
TTTCTTTCACTCTCAGTTATTTTATTCTTCATTACTCTTAGTGTTATAACATAGAAAGATGCCAAATATATCGTTGTTATATATCTCCAAATTTGGAGAACATCAAAATATTAATGTATATGAAGGATAAATAGGCCTATTTATTGTGTATATAAATTTGTATATACAAGTCTTTAACGTATTTTTTTTTGTCTGTTTTTGTATTGTAAGCATTTTTGTGCCTGTATGTGCGTTTATGCTCGTTGGCTTGTACATATTATGTGTACGTATACGAGTGCACATGTATATTCAAACCAAAAATGCACATTTTATCTATGAATATAGTCTTTTTGTCTGCATAAGCATATATATATATATGTATATAGTCTTTTTGTCTGCATAAACACACACACACACACACACACACACACACACACACACATATATATATATATATATATATATATATATATATGTATATATATATATATATATATATATATATATATATATATATATATATATATGTATGTATGTATGTATGTATGTATGTATGTATACATGCATCATAAGCGTAGTTACCAAACAGAAGAATATTTGCATATTAAAACTCCAAGTAAATAATGGCTACCTGAAATAATGCGTGTTCTTTTTCTTGTTAGATAATAATAAAAGAGGAAAATGACAAAAGAATAATCTTGAATAATACCAGCATAATCAGATATATTCCTAGCTCATATAAATCCCTTAATGTTCACATAAAGTTCTTTTTGGTTTTTTCAAGATTCAAATATATCTCTTAAAACTACATGAGAAGCAAACAAAATTCTAAGTCCAATGATTGAAGTTCTTCTGCCAAAAGCACAAATCACACAATGATAGATTATTCCAAACCTTTTTGGTGGTAGAGAATTCCCTGGCTCGTTGCCAGAGGAAAGAGTTTTGACATTCTTGCCCCAGATTATCCTTCGTTCGGTCATTAACACCTCTTAGGAAAAATTGATTAATAATCGTAATGTTTGTAGCCAGTTAATGAGATATTTTTATTCGCATTTTTCACTTTAACTTTGCCAGAAAGACGAGGGTCGGTCTAAGCAAGGCGAGCTTTCGCTCTTAAAACGGATTTAACGGAAACTCTAGGTTAGGAACGGGAACATGCGTACGTTAAACCTAAACAAACGTACGTACAAAAGACTGGTGATACAATGGTTCCCGTCAGACGTACGTCTACCGTATACGGCCCGTACTCTCCCCGTTCAGAGCAAAAAAATGGGGAATTTCGGCTTACGGGAGTAAACGGGAGCAAGATACGATTTAACGGAAACTCTTTAGGTTAGGAACGGGAACATGTGTACGTTAAACCTAAACAAACGTACGTACAAACGACTGGCATAACAATGGTTCCCGTTAGACGTACGTCTACCGTATACGGCCTTTACTCTCCCCGTCTAGAGCAAAAAATGGAGAATTTCGGCTTACGGGAGTAAACGGGAGCAAGGTACGATTTAACGGAAGCTCTTTGGGTTAGGAACGGGAACATGCGTACGTTAAACCTAAACAAACGTACAGTTAGAATCAAAAGAACGCCGACACTCAGGGGAAATCTTTCGTCAGATGTCTCTACTGTTCCTATGACAAAACAGACAACAAGTTGCTCTTCTTACAACTTCTACGAAATGGGCGGAGCATTCTCAAACTTTAGCGAATCAGACAGTAAAGGGCCGTCTTTGTTAGCAAAAGTATACAAATGTTACAAATCGAGTTGCCATATTTCAATTCTGTATAATCATTTGACGTCTCAACTTTTCAATACAAATACTAAACACACACACACACACACACATACACACACACACATATATATATATATATATATATATATATATATATATATATATATACATATATACATATATATATATATATATATATATATATATATATATATATATATATGTGTATATATATATATATATATATATATGTGTGTGTATATATATATATATATATATATATATATATATATATATATATATATATATATATGTATATATATATATACTATTATTTTTCAATTGCTACTTTTTTCGTAAGTTGGACCAAGTAGACACTTTCCAGGTAAAGGCGGTGGGGGGGTTCCTTCAACCCCCCTGCCCCGGCCATTCCGACACTGAGCAAATAGGAAAGTCATTTCTGTTTTAGGGGTTGTGGAGACAGGATGCTTGTAGACTCATGATACAGCCTGTAAAATATTGTATCATTGCCTGAGATTTATTTGATAACCGTCAATGTTCTAGTAAATTTGGCTAACCTAATTCATTATTAGTTTATTTGTAAAATATAGCAGCAGTAGAATAAAATAGCTGCTGTTGATGGAAGGGCGATAAGTAACGAAATTTAAGTATTAACTTTGCATAATAGATAATCGATGATGGATATAATAGATACTGATGACTGCAAAGCACCTTGAATACAATCAGAATTTATTATTTCGTATCGAAAATAACTTATATTTAGGAAGATGAGGACCCTATCACATTCTGGCAAAGGGTTTAAAAAATTTGTTTTAATGACAAATCAGTCTCAGAACGACATGATTTTCAGAAATTGTCATGAAACTATGATATACCTATTTTCCCAAAATGAATTCTCCTATAATTTTTCCTGAAAATATACACGAATAGATGGCATAAGCACGAAATGATTCCCCATTCTAATACCCTGATTGTAAGTTATCAATGATTATATAATTGCTAGTAGCTTTATCTTGCGAAATTAAACAGCTTTGAGATCAAACCAACTTCTTATCAATTTCATGCACAAAGGTCTTATAATCTTGATTAAAATGGGCTTAGCTTTGTATGATAAGTCCTTATTTACAGTAAACGTGTCCGAATTAGCCCAGCTATGGGGTGCTAGATGTAGGTCTCTTGACCGGGTAAATTACGCAAGGTAGATGGGCGCTTAACAAGCGAAAAATGCATTACTATCTGTGAAGCTCTAGTTCGGGTTGTTCGAGCTAAAGCTATCCATACCAGCTCCTCAGCCTATCAGGGTATTAGTTAAACCACAATTCTACAGCTGGTGTCGTGAGTAGGAGAAAGGAAAAACCAAATATTAAAATATCTCGGAAATAAAAGTTTGATTGTCCTTTTAATCACTAACTCATACAGCCGAGGAGCGATACTCATGGATTCCTAAATATTTTCTCGTATTCTTCAGATTCTATTTCCTGAGCTTCTTCCTCTATCCCCTGATTTATTATTTAATATTTGTGCTTCTTTCTATCATTATTTATTCATTTATTTATCAAATATTATCTTTAAAATTAATGCCTTTCTGCCTTGGTGCTCGTCTTAGGGCGTCAACTTTGGTTCTTAGCTCCTCTCTCTGCCTCCATAAAAGAAATCTCTCCCAAGCGGCAGCAGAAACACCTTCACTTGACCATTCCAACTTGGAACTATTTGATATTTGTGTGACATCAAGACAAGATATTCATTAGCTGGATTCCGGAATGAGGCATTTGGAGATCTGTATTTCATTTTCCACTATCTTAGTTTTCACAATCTCCATCGAAGTAAAAGAAAATTGCATTATGAAGCATGCTTCCATGAATAAGTGGTGCCCCTCAGATTTTTTATACAATATATATCCCATTCCTCTATCATTATCTCATTTAACGAAAATATCTTAGTCGTTTTAAAGCAACTGGTTGAATTCTCCTACAGAGCATTTAAGGTATATAGAGTATAAAATATAATGATCAAACTATATCCAGCCGGACAAATGTTGGTATACGGATCCTTAAGGAAGCAAATCCTCCACCTACCCAAAAGCAATTAAAGTTATTTTCCCCCAAAATCACCCATTATTTGGATAAGCATTTGATTCTAACAAAATAATCCCGTTATTTATATCCTGTAATAACTATCTCCAATTTTGCCATTTAGTTTCGATAATTATCAAGTGAATAAAGCTCTTACGACAAAGATTGAATTAGCAATATAGTAAAGATTTTACTATATATGTTTAAGATTTTAGTTTAAATGGCAATGCTAATCCTTCAAGGCCAAGATAGCAGACGGTGAAATGACAAAGCTCAACAATGGGAATGTAATATAAATGATGAATAAAGGGAAAGTGGCTTAGAGTCTAAAGACTGAAACGGCGCATACCCCTGAATCTGAATAATTTGGGAAATATTTTACAGTAAAGTATCCTCACGTATTACGAAATGTTGCATTCAATGAATATCTATAAACTGTAAATAGTTCTTAGCAGTCAATCTAGAATTTGAAAAATAACGATAAGCTTTTGGGAGCATAATACAATCTTTTCTATTGGAAACATTGTATAATAATGACACAATATTTTGATATGCATAAATGTCTAAAAAGGAGTTTATGTGCTGTTACATTACTTCACTAACTAGAGTAAGCTCAAACCATTTGATCTCTCTCTCTCTCTCTCTCTCTCTCTCTCTCTCTCTCTCTCATTTCGATGTTTCCGCTAACAAAGACAGCCGTTTACTGTCTTGGATTTACCAAGGTAGGAGAAGGCTCCGCCCATTTCGTAGGAGTAGTAAGAGGGGCAACTCGTTGTCTGTTTTGTCATGAGAACATTAGAGACATCTGACGAGAGATTTCCCCTGAGTGTCGGCGTTCTTTTGATTCTAACTGTACGTACAAACGACTGGCGTTGCAATGGTGCCCGTCAGACGTACGTCTACTGTATACGGCCAATACTCTCCCCATCAGAGCCAAAAAATGGGGAATTTCAGCTTACGGGAGTAAACGGGAGCAAGATACGATTTAACGGAAACTCGTTAGGTTAGCAACGGGAGCATGCGTACGTTAAACCTAAACAAACGTACGTACAAAAGACTGGCGTTGCAATGGTGCCCATCAGACGTGCGTCTACTGTAAACGGCCCATACTTTCCCCCGTCAGAGCAAAAAAATGGGGAATTTCGGCTTACGGGAGTAAACGGGAGCAAGATACGTGAATGTGTGATCCCAGCAT
>NC_090769.1:21548925-21556425 GCF_036898095.1 Palaemon carinicauda
TATTTTCACTCATTCGGATGTCTAGTGGGAGCCTATTGTATAGTCTCAGGGCAGCACATTTAAAGGCTCTAGGGCCTACAGTAGACATATATCTAGGTTCCAATAATTTGAAACCATCAGTGACTATTCTCATGTCAATACGATTTGTTGGCTGCACAATATGTAGCAATTCTCTTAGATATTTTGGATGCCTGGTTCTGATAACTTGATGGGTTGCTGTACATATTTTAAACTCAATTCTCGCTTTAATAGGTTGACATGTTCATAGAATTAGATATAACGAGACTGCAGCATGGAAAAGCACAGAGAAGCGTAGATTTGTTTGAATGTATTATGCTACACTAGTGCGCAGTGTGTGCAGCACTTTCTACAGACAAATACTACACATGAAAACACTGTGTGGATTCTGAGTTACTCTAGCGTTTTTTTTTACATAACCCAGTACACTTTTTACAGATAAATACTGCTCAAGAAAGCACAGTGCTGATTCTCAGTTACACTTAGCGGCTTTACATAATCCAGTACACTTTCTACAGATAAATTTTCCTCAAGAAAGCACAGTCCTGATTCTCAGTTACCCTTAGTCGTTTCTTACATAACCCAGTACACTTTTTACAGATAAATACTGCTCAAGAAAGCACAGTGCTGATTTTCAGTTATCATTTGCGTTTCTTACATAATCCAGTACACTTTCTACAGATAAATACTGCTCGAGAAAGCACAATGCCGATTCTAAGCTAGCATTTGCGTTTCTTGCATTCCAGTACACTTTCTACAGATAAATACTGTTCAAGAAAGCACAGTGCCGATTTTAAGCTACCATTTGCATTTCTTGCATAATCCAGTACACTTTATACAGATAACTACTGCTCAAGAAAGCACAGTGCCGATTCGAAGCTAGCATTTGCGTTTTTTCCATAATCCATTACACTTCATACAGGTAAATACTGTTCAAGAAAGCACAGTGCCGATTTTAAGCTACCATTTGTGTTTCTTGCATAATCCAGTACACTTTATACAGATAAATACTGCTCAAGAAAGCACAGTGCCGATTTTAAGCTACCATTTGCGTTTCTTACATAATCCAGTACACTTTCTGCAGATAGATACTACTCAAGAAAGTACAGTGCCGATTCGAAGCTAGCATTTGCGTTTCTTGCATAATCCAGTACACTTTATACCAGATAAATACTGCTCAAGAAAGCACAGTGCCGATTCGAAGCTACCATTTGCGTTTCTTACATAATCCAGTACACTTTCTGCAGATAGATACTGCTCAAGAAAGCACAGTGCCGATTTTAAGCTACCATTTGCGTTTTTTGCATAATCCATTACACTTTCTGCAGATAAATACTGCTCAAGAAAGCACAGTGCCGATTTTAAGCTACCATTTGCGTTTCTTACATAATCCAGTACACTTTATACAGATAAATACTGCTCAAGAAAACACATTTACCCTTTGCATTTTTTTACATAATCACAAACTGATATTCGAACAATTAAAACCTCGCAAACAGAAATGCAAGCTATGTCACCCATTACATACAATAGAAAAAAAGATATATACACATGATAGAAAACCAGAGTAGATAGAAACCTGTACCAATCAAATTCTCATACGATAACAGATTACTAATGAAGAAACCGTCCCATCACAGGAAGCTGAATTGAAGTGAGACAATAAAAAGCAGCTCTTCTGGAAGAGATTAAACAGACACAGAAACTGAAAGAGAGAAAGAGAAGAAGTTTAGTGCAAGGAAATCAATTCTATTATAAAAGAGAAAAGTTATATAGAAAAAGGGGCATCAGCCATGGCTATGGAAATGGAGATAACGCAGAGGACGGTGTCACACAAGGTGACAAAGGTCACGACTAAGGAAGAGTACTACAGGTCATCCGTGAGTATAAACAAGTTGAATCCTTTTTATCCTTAGGAATCCTTCATCCTTATTATCATGTATTATATCTTCTTCTTTCTTTCTTTGTTATCTTTTCGTTTTTTGGTCGTTTCTCTTAGACGCTGTTTATTATGGATTGTGTTGCCTGCTGCAATGTTATTCACTTGTTTTGTTTTTTTTCTTGTTTTTTTTCTTGTTTTTTTTGTGACTTGTTTTGGTGATGGCATTTCGTTTGTTTGTTTGTTTGTTTGTTTGATTGTTTAAATTTTAATGATAATTTTATGTTTGTTTTTGTTTTGTTAACATTTATTGTATTATTGTATTCCTGATTTCTACTTTGCCTTTCAGATATAGATGAATAAAGTAATATATATATATATATATATATATATATATATATATATATATATATATATATATATACTGTATATATATATGCACAGATGTATAGAGGTACACAGTATGTATGTATATGTGTATATATATATATATATATATATATATATATATATATATATATATATAATATATAATATATAATATATATATATATATATATATATATATATATATATGTATATAAATATATATATATGTATATAAATATATATATATATATATATATATATATATATATATATATATAGATAGATAGATAGATATATATGTATATAAATATATATATATATATATAATATATATATATATATATATATATACAGTATATCTATCTATATATATATATATATATATATATATATATATAGATATATATATATATATATATATATATATATATATATATATATATATATATATATATATACATATACATATATATATATATATATATATATATATATATATATAATCTTATCCATGTTCTACCTTAAAGTTTATACAAATTCTTAGATTATTACCATATCATTACAATCCTATTGACCCAATGTACTATAATCATGTCATTTAAAGCACAACATAAGGTAAGTGGATTCCTCCAACATATTATTTCGGAACCCAAGGTAAGTGAGGAGTGAAAATTATTCATAATATTTTCATAAATGGCGTTTTTTTCTGGTATCGTGAGCGAGAAGTTTAAATAACTTTTTCGTTTCTAGATTGAAGAGGTTCTTAGCTCTCAATTTCATATTGTAAAACGATAAGAAGGTTGATATAATGAGTCTAAGATATTTACGAATTGAAAAAAAAAAGAGAACATAAACTATAATCCATTTCTTTTAGCTAGGCAGATTTGCACCGACTCGCCGCGGTGCCCTTTTAGCTCGGAAAAGTTTCCTGATCGCTGATTGGTTAGAATTATCTTGTCCAACCAATCAGCGATCAGGAAACTTTTCCGAGCTAAAAGGGCACGGTTGCGAGTCGGTGCAAGTGCCCTTTTATTTCGGGAAAGTTTCCTGATCGCTGCTTGGTTAGAATTATCTTGTCCAACCAATCAGCGATCAGGAAACTTTTCAGAGCTAAAAGGGCACCGCTGCGAGTCGGTGCAAATATGCCTCGCTAAAAGAAATGGACTATAGTATATGCAAGAATATTTTAGCCAGATAATGCTTTATGTTATAGAGAGAGAGAGAGAGAGAGAGAGAGTGAATCCCACGTTAACACCTCGTCAAAGTAGGACGAACTGCAACTGACAAATGAATTAATAATATCATCTGTGAAGTCATTAGCGGTACGGTGAAAAGGCTGACGCGTATAATACTCGCGAGATTCCGTCACGAAATTTTAGGGTGGGTCCTGGGACGTCTTCAGGGTGCTGCAGAAGTGATGGGGCCCCGAACCCTTGCCAAGATTTGAACATTCATTTCATTCATTTTTCATTTCTTTGAACATTCATTTCAATCATTTTTCATTTCTTTGAACATTCATTTCATTCATTTTTCGTTTCTTTGAACATTCATATCATCCATTTTTCATTTCTTTGAACATTCATTTTTCATTTCTTTGAACATTCCTTTCATTCATTTTTCATTTCTTTGAACGTTCATTTCATTCATTTTTCATTTCTTTGAACATTCATTTCATTCATTTTTCATTTCTTTGAACATTCATTTCATTCATTTTTCATTTCTTTGAACATTCATTTCATTCATTTTTCATTTCTTTGAACATTCATTTCATTCATTTTTCATTTCTTTGAACATTCATTTCATTCATTTTTCATTTCTCTGAACATTCATTTCATTCATTTTTCATTTCATTCATTTTTCATTTCTTTGAACATTCATTTCATTCATTTTTCATTTCTTTGAACATTCATTTCATTCATTTTTCATTTCTTTGAACATTCATTTCATTCATTTTTCATTTCTCTGAACATTCATTTCATTCATTTTTCATTTCATTCATTTTTCATTTCTTTGAACATTCATTTCATTCATTTTTCATTTCTTTGAACATTCATTTCATTCATTTTTCATTTCTTTGAACATTCATTTCATTCATTTTTCATTTCTCTGAACGTTCATTTCATTCATTTTTCATTTCTCTGAACGTTCATTTCAATCATTTTTCATTTCTTTGAACATTCATTTCATTCATTTTTCATTTCTTTGAACATTCAGTTCATACATTTTTCATTTCTCTGAACATTCATTTCATTCATTTTTCATTTCTTTGAACATTCATTTCATTCATTTTTCATTTCTTTGAACATTCATTTCATTCATTTTTCATTTCTTTGAACATTCATTTCATTCATTTTTCATTTCTGTGAACATTCATTTCATTCATTTTTCATTTCTCCCAAGCCCAATATTTTCTAATTTTTATTTTATTTTTTTTATTTTTTATTTATTTATTTATTTATTTATTTTTTGAATGTACATCACCTTCGGGGAAATCAATGGTTTCTTGGAATTTTTTTTTTTAAATTGTTCATTACTTTTCATGTAGTTTATTTATTTCTTTATTTGCTCTCCTCACTGGGGTATTTTTCTTCATGTTGGAGCCCTTGGGTTTATAGCATCTTGCTTTTGCAACTAGGGTTGTAACTTAGCTAATAATAATAATAATAATAATAATAATAATAATAATAATAATAATGATGTTGATGATGATGAGATGATTATTATTATTATTATTATTGTTATTATTATTATTATTATTATTATTATTATCATTATTATTATTAAGAATTCTCCCCCACAGTATAACTATAGTATGAGAGAGAGAGAGAGAGAGAGAGAGAGAGAGAGAGAGAGAGAGAGAGAGAGAGAGAGAGAGAGAGAGATAAAAAAAATCTGGCCATGAAAACAGTCATGTATATGACTCACTCATCCTCTCTCCCTCCAAAGCAAACGAAAAAAGAATTTAATTTTTCTTTACCTATTTACTCTCTTCTTCCTCTTAGAATCAAGAAATTGTTATAACTCACAGGCTGTCAGCTCTTAGAGGTTATTTAGATGTAGTCAAACATCCGGTGAAGAAGTTTTTTTTTTTTTTTTTTTTTTTTTTTTTTTTTTTTTTTTTTGTGAGTCAGAATTATCGTGATGTTCAACATCTGTTTCTTCTCTTATTTTCTCTATTTATAGATGTTCGAATTACTTTCAGTTTTGTCCTTCATATTTTATACTTGGGGTTACTGTTCTTATCTTATTTCTCTTCCTCTTATTATTATTATTATTATTATTATTATTATTATTATTATTATTGTTATTATTATTATAATTTTTATTATTATTATTATTATTGTCATCATAATTATTATTATTATTATTATTATTATTATTTTATTATTATTATTATTATTATTATTTTTATTATCATTATTATCAATATTATAATCATAATTATTAATATTGTTATTATTATTATTATCATTATTATTATTATTATTATTATTTTTATTTTTATTATCATTATTATAAATATAATCATAATTATTATTATTATTATTATTATTATTATTACTATTATTATTATTATTGTTTATCTATGATATATATTTATTTTAATGTTGTTACTGTTCTTGAAATATTTGATTTTAATTGTTCATTACTTCTCTTGTAGTGTTTATACCCTAATTTCCTTTCCTCACTGGGCTATTTTTCCCTATTGGAGCCCTTGGGTTTATAGTATCCTGCTTTCCCAACTAGGGTTATAGCTTAGCTAGTAATAATAATGATAATATCATCATCATAATCATCATCATCATCTCCTCTTACGCCTATTGACTCAAAGGGCCCCAGTTAGATTTCGCCAGTCATCTTGAGCTCTTAAATCAATATTTTTCTACTCACCAACTCCTACTTCATGCTTCATAGTCCTCAGCCACGTACGCCTAGGTCTTCCAACTCTTCTAGTGCCTTGTGGAGCCCAGTTGATACTTTTGGTGAACTAATATCTCTTTTTGATTTTAAATATGACATGTAGATTTTTATTACGACATTTTAACTGTCAATGTGAACTATACAAAGGACTTTTCTTTTGCTCAGCCATGTAGGCCTGGGTTTTTCAACTCTTCTAGTGCTTTGTGGAGCCTAATTGAAATTTTGATGAACTAATATATCTTTTATATATAACATTTTAACTGTTATTGTGAACAATGCCACGGATATATATATATATATATATATATATATATACTGTATATATATATATATACTGTATATATATAAATATATATATATATATATATATATATATATGTATATATATATTTATATATATACAGTATATATATATATATATATATATATATATATATATATATATATATATATATATATATATATAAATATATATATATATATATATATATATATATATATATATATATATATATATATATATAAATATATATATATATATATATATATATATATATATATATATATATATATATATATATATAGATTAAGTACCGGCATTTACATCGAAGACAGTTTGGCAATCTTGCTGAAGAATGAATCCAAAAACGTCCTCGGGAAATTATTGCTCTTTATCTTCGTGCCGGATGTTGGTTAGACCTGCTGACGTCAGAATTAACAAACTCAACGTACTGAACGTGTTTGATACAGACTCATATTTATATATACTAGTGTTCTCTAATTATTATTATTATTATTATTATTAAATGCTAAGCTACAACCCTAGTTGGAAAAGCAGGATGCTATAAGCTCAGGGGCCCCAACAGGGAAAATAGCCCAGTGAGGAAAAGAATAAGGAAAAATAAAATATTTTAAGAATAGTAACAATATTGAAATAAATATTTCCTATTTAAACTATAAAAACTTCAACAAAACAAGAGGAAGAGAAACTAGATAGAAAAGTCTGCCCGAGTGTACCCTCAAGCAAGAGAACTCTAACCCAAGAACAGTGGAAGACCATGGTACAGAGGCTAAGGCACTGCCCAAGAATAGAGAACAATGGTTTGATTTTGGAGTGTCCTTCTCCCAGAAGAGCTGCTTACCATAGCTTAAGAGTCTCTTCTACCCTTACCAAGAGAAAGTAGCCACTGAACAATTACAGTGCAGTAGTTAACCCCTTGGGTGAAGAAGAATTGTTTGGCAATCTCAGTGTTATCAGGTGTATGAGGACAGAGGAGAATCTGTAAAGAATAGGCCAGACTATTCAGTGTCTT
>NC_090769.1:21561425-21563925 GCF_036898095.1 Palaemon carinicauda
TCTTATATTCATATTCTTAGATAGAGGGACACAATTATTCGTGTGATGCATTTATCTGGAAACTTGAATCTTTCCTTTAACGAGGATTACCTTACACATACAGGTCAGCTATTAAGTTGCTCCAGCAAATAAAAAAAAAAAATCAATAATTTTTTGTTGCCTTTCCGTTCTTCGTCTTTTTTAGTGTGCCTTACACTTTCAAATGGTCTAATTTTCACGCTACACCCGGTCGTATTAGATATTAAAAGAATTCTATGGTACGGTGTGTTAATGCTTTTATTGGCTTTAAATCAATTTCGTTCATAGTGACCCCATTAACTACAATCCCAAAATTAGCAAGATTTTTTCATTTTCAAACGAGTTCACTGGACTCGGTGTTTACACGAGTTCCCCCTTTGAAATCCAAACAGAGAGTGGGAACATTTTTCAGGATGCATGGGGGAGGGACTAGGGATGGTATGACGTCATTAAAGGAGGTGGGGGGGGAGAGTAGGGGAGGGGGGAGTGGGAGGAAGGACTCTCAGATAGGGGCATTTGGGCGCTTGGCACACAGATGCTGATGCCTTTTGGCACTAATATACCATACCGTTATTCAGGGCCATCTCTAAATCGTTAAATTTTTTATTTTAATTTTTTTGTTCGCTTATAAAACAATTTATATTTTTTTATTATAAGTGTTCTCATAAGAATGTTCTACAGTCTGTTATCTACGAGAGAGGATGTAGTAGAATGTTGATGAAAGATGGAAACATCACGTAGAGATAATACGTCATGTTCTGTTATTGGAGCTGTGCCGGAAGGTACCCAGGCCACCACGGTCACTCTACCGAAGTTACTTAGTGTTTTCTCGCTAGATTTCCAACTCAGCTCTGGAATTATTATAACTTAAGATGGTGCATATTATTCTTAATGATCCCCACAAGTACTTATAAACAGTAAACGTACCTAGAATACTTTTATTTTCGAAATATATTAATATACGGGTTGTGACCGGGACCCACGAAATATCTCAGCTCGCGACCACGACCCACGAAACGCCTTGGCCATCGAATTCATATGACTGACAGCTACGGCATGGCCACCTATGACTAAAAATAAACAATTACAGAGAATACAGTCCCATAGCTTAAGAAATCATCCAGTGTTGTACCGAGGTTTGGAGAGTGAGGCTGGGGAGCGCCGTTATTTGAAATTCCGTTAAGATTTTAAAATCTCCATTCCTCATCTTTTGAAATGTCCGGGAATATAACCCATCCTGTTGGAGATGTGAGTACATTTTCACATTATTAACTTGGCTAATTTTTTATCATATTATTGTAATTCTAAGATTAACAATAGTACAATGAATTAGAACAATTTATCTTCGAGAACAATACAAACAAACAAAGAGATATATAGACTCGTTTCACGCTACTGTGCCATTAAAGAGAAAAAAAGTAACAGCTTATTCTATCATACTTATGTAATTCTAAGATTACATTACAATACAGTACAATGAATTAGAACAATTTATCTTCGAGAACAATACAAACAAACAAAGAGATATATAGACTCGTTTCACGCTACTGTACCACAAGACGAAATTAAGACGATGACTAAAAAAAAAAAAAAAAAAAAAAAAAAAAAAAAGAAAAAAAAAAAAAACATAGTTAAGCGTAATCTCCGAGAATTCTTTTGATGCAGAAATTCTGTATTTTTTTCCTTATTCCTTTTTCGTTAGATCATCACTTATTTTATAACTTGCAATTTGGATGTTTATTATTCCTTTGAGATGTTTATATATATGATTTATTTATGAAGTGTGAAACTAAAAATATTAAATTAGAGATAAGCAAATTATTGCATATTTTTTTTTTTGCTACCAAAATACCTGAATACACACGAAAGTAAGGAATATATTTTTATTTATTTGCAATGAAATTAACACACATATATACTGTATATATATATATATATATAAATATATATATATATATATATATATATATATATATATATATATATATACTGTATATATATATAAATAAATAAATATGTATATATTTATATATGTATATATGTTTATATATATATATATATATATATATATATATATATACTATATATATATATATAAATATATATATATTTAAATGTATATTTATATGCTGTATATACTGTATATATATGAATAGATGTGTATATATGTATATATATATATATATATATATATATATATATATATATATATATATATATATATATATATATACTGTATATATATATATATATATATATATATATATATATATATATATATACTGTATATATATATATATATATATATGTGTGTGTGTGTGTGTGTGTGTGTGTGTGTGTTAGAAAAAGAAATTAGAAAATTATAAAGGAATTAAGACTTTATCTTTGCTAAGACATATAAATACTTATTTATCTTATTCATCTATTTATTAATTTATTTACGTATCTATTCATTTAATTATTTATTTATTCATTCGTTCAT
>NC_090769.1:21568925-21576425 GCF_036898095.1 Palaemon carinicauda
GTTACTGAGGACACAAACAAACAAATTTAAATGGATAAAGAATATCCATAAGTAAATGTACAAAATAGGTAGATATATTCGTCCCGTTGGTTTAATATCATTGCCTGTGTCTCTTAACGTCTACGGATTATTATTATTATTATTATTATTATTATTATTATTATTATTATTATTACTTGCTAAGCTACAACCCAAGTTGGAAAAGCAGGATGCTCGCTATAAGCCCAGGGGCTCCAACAGGGAAAAGTAGCCCAATGAGGAAAGGAAATTATTATTATTATTATTATTATTACTTGCTAAGCTACAATCCTAGTTGGAAAAGCACGATGCTATAAGCCCAGGGGCTCTAACAGGGAAAATGGCCCAGTAAGGAAAGGAAACAGGGAAAAATGAAATGTTTTAAGATGAGTAACAACATTAAAATAAATATCTCCTATATGAACTATATAAACTTCAACAAGACAAGAGGAAGAGAAATAAGATAGAATAGTGTGCCCAAGTGTACCCTACAGGAAATCAAAATGAACAGTAAATACAATCATATAAATACAGATAGATAAATAACGAAGAAAATAATGAGTAAGCAAATATTGATATCCCGAATAATAGAAATTAAAATTTATAAAGTAATATCTTTTATGATATTAATTTTGATAATTATTATTTAAAAATTTTCATTGGAGTCTTGCATTCCTATCTATCCTTTTCAAGTTGTTTCACAATATAATCGATCATAATTACTTCTAAATATATATATATATATATATATATATATATATATATATATATATATATATATATATATATATATATATATATATTTATATATATATATATATATATATATATATATATATATATATATATATATGTTCTTATATCTGGATAAATGACTATATGTCTCTGTTCAATTTGATATCCTGTACGGTACACTCGGGTACACTATTCTATCTTATTTCTCTTCCTCTTTTTTTTTTCAAAGTTTATATAGTTCATATAGGAGATATTTATTTCAATGCTGTTACTCTTCTTAAAATATTTTATTTCTTCCCTGTTTCCTTTCCTTACTGGGCTATTTTCCCTGTTGGAGCCCCTGGGCTTGTAGCATCCTGATTTTCCAACTAAGATTGTAGCTTAGCAAGTAATAATAATAATAATAATAATAATAATAATAATAATAATAATAATAATTTCCTTTCCTCATTGGGTTACTTTTCCCTGTTGAACCCCTTGGGTTTATAGCATCCTGATTTTCCAACTAGGATTGTAGCTTAGCAAATAATGATAATAATAATAATTTCCTTTCCTCATTGGGCTACTTTTCCCTGTTGAATCCCTTGGATTTATAGCATCCTGCTTTTCCAACTAGGGTTGTAGCTTAGCAAATAATAATAATAATAATAATAATTTCCTTTCCTCATTGGGTTACTTTTCCCTGTTGAACCCCTTGGGTTTATAGCATCCTGATTTTCAAACTAGGATTGAAGCTTAGCAAGTAATAATAATAATAATAATAATAATAATAATAATAATAATAATAATAATAATAATAATAATAATAATCCGTAGACGTCAAGAGAGACAGGCAATGATTTTAAACCAACAGGACAAATATATCTACCTTTTTTATTGTCCTCACGCAGCTTAAAGCAGTGACGTAAATAGTTGACGTCAAAGACAGTTGTTGACTAGAAAACAATATTAATTTATTTTGACAGGAAATGATCAGACTCGAATTGACCAGTAAATATGAGGCCATTTAACAAAAATATCTATTTTCCTGTGTATTTGGGGAAGTGGAAATTGTTATAACAGTTGCCAAAAAACTATATTGATTTATTTTGACAGGAAATAGTCAGACTCGGATTGACCAGTAAATATAATCAAGATTCAATTTAATCATAGTATTTATATTTGTATTTTTGGAAGTGGAATATAATCGTGATTTAACCAAAGGATGTATATTTATTTTTATTTTGTGGAAGTGGAAATTATTACTACAGTTAATACAAAACAATATCAATTCATTTTGACAGGAAATTATCAGACTCGAATTGACCAGTAAATATGATTCAATTTAAGCAAAGTATCTATATTTCTTTTTATTTGGGAAAAGGAAAATATTACTACAGTTAATACAAAACAATATTAATTTATTTTGACAGGAAATGATCAGATTCGAATTGACCAGTAAATATGATTCAATTTAAGCAAAGTATCTATATTTCTTTTTATTTGGGAAAAGGAAATTATTACTACAGTTAATACAAAACAATATTAATTTATTTTGACAGGAAATGATCAGACTCGAATTGACCAGTAAATATGAGGCAATTTAACAAAAATATCTATTTTCGTTTGTATTTGGGAAAGTGGAAATTGTTACAACAGTTACCAGAAAACTATATTAATTTATTTTGACAGGAAATTATCAGACTCGACTTTACCAGTGAATATAATCTTGATTCAATTTAACCCAAGTATCTATATTTATTTATATTTTGACAAGTGGGAATTGTTACAACAGCTAACAGAAAACTATATTAATTTATTTTGACAAGAAATTATCAGACTCGACTTGAGCAGTGAATATAATCTTGATTCAATTTAATCAAAGTATCTATATTTATTTGTATTTTGGGAAGTAGAAATTGTTATAACAGTTACCAAAAAACTATATTAATTTATTTTGACAAGAAATTATCAGACTCGAATTGATCAGTAAATATGATTCAATTTAACCAAAGCATCTATATTTATTTGTATTTTGGGAAGTAGAAATTGTTATAACAGTTACCAAAAAAATATATTAATTTATTTTGACAAGAAATTATCAGACTCGACTTGAGCAGTGAATATAATCTTGATTCAATTTAATCAAATTATCTATATTTATTTATATTTTGACAAGTGGAAATTGTTACAACAGCTAACAGAAAACTATATTAATTTATTTTGACAGGAAATTATCAGACTCGACTTGAGCAGTGAATATAATCTTGATTCAATTTAATCAAAGTATCTATATTTATTTATATTTGGAGAAGTGGAAATTGTTACAACAATTACTATAGTCCATTTCTTTTAGCGAGGCATATTTGCACCGACTGGCAGCGGTGCCCTTTTAGCTCGGAAAAGTTTCCTGATCGCTGATTGGTTGGACAAGATACTTTTAACCAATTAGCGATCAGGAAACTTTTCCGAGCTAAAAGGGGCACCGTTGCGAGTCGGTGCAAACATGCCTCTCTAAAAGAAATCGACTATAGAAAACAATATTAAATTTATTATGACAGGAAATTGTCAGACTTGACTTAACCAGTAAATATAATCATGAATAAATCTAACCATAACATCTATATATTATTTTTATTTGTTACAATTGTTACTTTCTTAACATTACCGACTGAAAAGACAATGCCATTTAACATTCATAACAATACCTGTTTACCTTGTGATATTAATTCAAAAAAAAAAAAAAAAAGAAAAAAAAAACATGCAGATCCATGAATACCACTAACACTTCTAACAGATTAGTGCCAATAGTCATGTTTTAGTAATATCATTGTCATTGTTAATTTAGAGGAACCAATGTGATGTTCGAAGCTATGTGACTTAATAAGTGAGAGCTGATATGTTGCATTTCTAGCTAAGAACTGACTGTATTGCATTCATAGCTAAAAATGGCTATATTGCATTTCCAGCTAAGAACTGGCTATATTTAATTCATCACTAAAAATTGCTATATTGCATTTCTAGCTAAGAACTGACTTTCTTGCATTTCTAGCTAAGGACTCTGTTGCATTTCTAGTTATGAACTGACTATATTGCATTTCTAGCTAAGAACTGACTTTATTGCATTTCTAGCTAAGGACTATGTTGCATTTCTAGTTATGAACTGACTATATTGCATTTCTAGCTAAGAACTGGCTATGTTGCATTTCTAGCTAAGAACCAAATATATTGCATTTCTAACCAAGAACTGACTATATTGCATTTCTAGCTAAGAACCAACTATCTTGCATTTCTAACTAAGAACTGGCTATATTGCATTCCTAGCTAAGAACTGACTATGTTGCATTTCTAATTAAGTACTATGTTGCATTTCTAGCTAAGAACTGACAATTTTGCATTTCTAGCTAAGAACTGACTATATTACATTTCTAGCTAAAAACTATATTGCATTCCTAGCTAAGAAATGGCTATATTGCATTTCTAGCTAAAAACTATATTGCATTCCTAGCTAAAAAATGGCTATATTACATTCCTAGCTAATATCTGACTATGTTGCATTTCTAGCTAAGAACTGACTATGTTGCATTTCTAATTAAGTACTATATTGCATTCCTAGCTAAGAACTGACTATGTTGCATTTCTAATTAAGTACTATGTTGCATTCCTAGCTAAGAACTGACTATGTTGCATTTCTAATTAAGTACTATGTTGCATTTCTAGCCAAGAACTGATTAACCAATGTGACGTGCATTATGTAAGCAACAAAGAAACTGACTAGACAATCTATGTTGTTAATTTTTTTGTTAATCTGTTTTTATTTTCTTTTTTTGTTCAACAGGTCGTGTACCTTACGGTATGTGTCTTTACTTTATTTGCTTATCCTCAGTTTACTGACAACGTCATACTCCCAGTTACATGTTTACATCCATTAAATGTCATTGATAATGACTGTGAGTGGTCTGTATTGACAGTCCATCAATATATAATTAATTGATAATGACAGTGAGTGGTCTGTATTGACAGTCCATCAATAGAGTATGTCAATAATAATATAATCTTATTATTCCGTCCATCAATATCTTCATCAATAGAGTATGTCATTAATATATATCATTTTATTCACTGGGATATGACCTGTCATGCTTTTTTTATTTTGTTTTCGTATGCATGTTTTTGTAGGATACAACACGTGAAGTTATGTAGATTCCTGTTTTACTGTATTTTTTTCGTTTTTTTTTTTTTTTTTTTTTTTTTTTTGAACGTAGCATTTGTTTCGCGAGTCATTTACTTCACGAAGAGACGTGAGTTACGAAAATGATCGACAATCCCTCGATGGAAGAGGATCCGGTCCTTCTTGCGAGAAGAGGTCCAATATCACTGAGAGAGAGAGAGAGAGAGAGAGAGAGAGAGAGAGAGAGAGAGAGAGAGAGAGAGAGAGAGAGAGAGAGAGAGAGAGAGAATAGTATTTCAAATGTCCTCGCCAACAGAGAATCGTGTCTCCTCTGATTCAAAGGTCCTTCTCAAGAGAAGAGGTCCTGTATCACCTTCGAGAGAGAGAGAGAGAGAGAGAGAGAGAGAGAGAGAGAGAGAGAGAGAGAGAGAGAGGGGTGATTGCATTTCAAATGTCCTCGCCAACAGAGAATTGCGTCTCCTCTGAGGATAAGGAATTGAATCCTATCTTGTAAACGAGGTGTTGAATCCTCTTTTATGGGAAAGGTTTATAGTTGATTGAAGTTTCATTTTATTTTTGCCAACAGAGAATTGCGTCTCCTCTGATACTAATTAATTTGATCTTCCTTCGATAGAAAGAAATTAAAATCTTCGTAAAGAAAAGGGTTTAGTTCTTCCTGCTTCCTCTCCTATGAAAAGGTAAATATTTATGATATAAATTAGAGATATCATGAAGCAAGTTTGGAATAATGTTATCCACGGTTCAACCTGTCTTTGAATTCTACCCTTCTGATTTAGGAAAAATGTATTATATAATCTTAGATGGTTACCAAGCTATATCTACTCCATTTCATCAAATAATTACATTTGCATTATCGTATTAAAAATCTTTACTGCCATTTTGAAGGTCATAGACATTACTGCATCCAATTTCATTACTATCATAGTTAACAATGTACCTAGGCCTATTCATCTTCAATATTTTATTAAAACTATTATCAATCCCCCCTTTGATCATATTTATCAAGTCTTTTCTATTTTTAATATTCTTTTGTTGTTAATTCATCTTAACAATATTTCCCAACAACTGCCTAATATGGTAACGTCCCTGACTGGTGAACGCCAGACTGGGGTTTGAGTCCCGCTGAAACTCGTTAGTTTCTTTGATCGCTGTAACCTCAAACCTCACCATCCTTGTGAGCTAAGGATGAAGGGTTTGGGGAAGCCTATAGGTCTATCTGCTGAGTCCTCAGCAGCCATTGCCTGGCCATCCTTGGTCCTAGCTTGGGAGGAGAGGTGGCTTGGGTGGAGAGGTGGCTTGGGTGCTAATCATTTGCGTATATGATCAGTCTCTAAGGCATTGTCCTGCTTGATAGGGCAATGTCATTGTCCCTTGCCTCTGCCTTTCATGAGTGGCTTTCAAACCCATCAGGATTCAACAAACTTGAAAACTTACATCTTTCATTACTATCATCAGTTAGTGTTTTACCTTATATTTACAGAGTTCTTTGAAATCTTACATCTTTCATTTCTATCATCAGTTACTGTTTAACCTTATACTTGCAGAGTTCTTTGAAATCTTACATCTTCCATTACTATCATCAGTCACAGTTTTACCTTATATTTACAAAGTTCTTTGAAATCTTACATCTTTCATGAGTGGCCTTTAAACCCATCAGAATTCAACAAACTTGAAAACTTACATCTTTCATTACTATCATCAGTTACTGTTTTACCTTATATTTGCGGAGTTCTTTGAAATCTTACATCTTCCATTACTATCATCAGTTAGTGTTTTACCTTATATTTACAGAATTCTTTGAAATCTTACATCTTCCATTACTATCATCAGTTACTGTTTTACCTTACATTTGCAGAATTCTTTGAAATCTTACATCTTTCAACACTATCATCAGTTACTATCATCAGTTACTGCTTTACCTTATATTTGCGGAGTTCTTTGAAATCTTACATCTTTCATTACTAGCATTACTGTTTGCAGAGTTCATTGAAACATTACATCTTTCATTATTATCATCAGTTAGTGTTTTATCTTACATTTGCAGAATTCTTTGAAATCTTACATCTTCCATTACTATCATCAGTTACTGTTTTACCTTATATTTACGGAATTCTTTGAAACTGTATTCTAAGGCTCTTGTGAATTTGAAATTTGAATGCCAACCTGTAAGAAACAGACAGGACAATGTTGATTTTACTTTGTTCTAGTAGATAACTTTTCTGAGTTTTTCTTCTTCTCGTTTTAATAATGTGTGATCTCTTAACGAATATAGAATACGAATACTATATGCACTGAATTATGATGTCTAAGTATTCTTCAAGAATAATATTTATTCTGTACCAATGTCTACGATAAGGGAGAGTTATAATGTCTACGATTATTTTAGACATCGTGAATTGGATGTAAGGTAAGTAATATAATACTTGATGTTTTTCCAATTGAGAAAAGTAACTGGAATTTTATTTTTTTTATATGAATATCTGCTGTTATTTAACCTGATGTAATCTGTTATTCAACTTTATTTTGTTCTTTAAACTGATATATGTTATTCATTCCACTTGATTTTGTTCTTTAAA
>NC_090769.1:21578925-21583925 GCF_036898095.1 Palaemon carinicauda
TGAAATACCATCTATGTATAGAGTATTTTCAAGATTAATAGCTGGCGAATACTCCAAATTGTAAGACAATTAGGAATTTGATTTCGGCCGCGGCTTGCTTTAGGGTAGACCAGCGGGACGGGAAAATGGGCCGCCCCTCCTTAATTCGGTGGATGAGCTGGTGGCTCTCATATTTATGCTTTTGAGACCCCATAACTAAGATAACCAGCGGGGATAAATTCCTGGTATTTTGACATTTAGAAACTCCGTACGTTCGTGACGGTAGATAAGTGGAAGGCGTGATTTGGGGCTGGGCATAGCCCAGTTATTAGGTCAAATGTATATCTGTGTAAACAGCTGATACTTGGGAGTTGGTCCACAACTTTTTTATATGTAATGAATTTCCTTCGGTACGTAGGCCTATTGATTGTAATGTAGGTTTACCCCAGGCCAGTTGTCGAGTTATTCAGCTGGGCCTAGCCTAGGTACTGTTATCGGTAAAATTATAGTTCCAGTCAGTCCCAATTACCGTAGGATATATTAGGGTATATCTGATACTATTTATCATCCCGAAAAGTAAATGTAATTTTCGAAGAAAACGTAAGTTGCCATTGGTGAAATAGCCTTTTTATTAGAAAATGTTGGGCTGAAAGGAACTATAATAAAACTATTATTTAGTCTATGGCCATAAGTTAACAATAGACTATCTACAATGAATGTTTATTTGGATGGCTGGCAAAGGTTGTTCCATATCATCCCCTAAAATAAATGTGATTTTAGAAGAAAACTTGTTTTGCTATAGGTAAAAGTCTTATTTTTTATAGAAAATATTGGCCTGACTGGAAATATAATAAAACTATTATCTAGTCTGTGGACATAAGTTAACTATAGACTATCTCCAGTGCAAGGTTATTTGGATGGCTGGCAAATGTTGTTCCATATTTCATATCATGAATATACTTCATATGCATTGCCTATTCAGGAAGGTAGTCTGTAGGTTCGAAAGAATATTCCAAGCTATTGTGGTTTTGACAGGAAGCTAGTCTAAAGCTGCAATATACTGTAACTGCATTTGACCCTACTGTGGTAGGAATTTATATATTTTACCACAGTTCTTAATTTGATTGTGCTGTCTGGGCTTAATACTGTAATTATTTGTTTAGCTAATCTTTCTTGCGAAATCAAAATTTGAGGAAAAAATGTGATATATAGACCGTTATACCTTTTATAAGGTATTTACAATGAATTTGAAGATTTATCTTTGTAACATATTGAGAGTTTTTTTATTGTAATATACTGGTTGATATGAAGAATTATCAAACTTGGGAATGAAGTATACATATTTTACTTTTTGCCACATTGAAGTATTACATTTTTTAAAGTTTTATTGGGAATTATTTTAAATATTGTATTGTTTCGTATTTTCCACTCCTCGTTTTGTCATTCGGTGGCTAATATTGTGAAATTTACTTTCATATAAGCATTTTT
This sequence comes from Palaemon carinicauda, assembly GCF_036898095.1. Classification (NCBI taxonomy): domain Eukaryota; kingdom Metazoa; phylum Arthropoda; class Malacostraca; order Decapoda; family Palaemonidae; genus Palaemon; species Palaemon carinicauda. Next base: position 21,580,393 of record NC_090769.1, read on the forward strand.
TAACTTTTATAAATTCATTATTTTTTATTCTCTTGTACAACAAGAATAATTAGCATCAGAGAATAGGCAAAAGAAAGAAATACAGAAACAGGATACTATAATTTTGCAATATACCCGCAAGATTTTAGTTTGATCTATGAAAGTGTGTTCTAAGCACTGGGTTTGCTATTTATCAGGAAATATTTTTATATTTGTTTCTGTTTTAAAGGGCATGTTATCTAACGTAATGGATATATATTTACTTTCATAAAAGGGTTAGTTATGATATACTGTATTTTTATTGTGATAAGCTGGTAAATAGGATATATTTAATGTTGTTTATAAATATTTTTTTTTATATAATGCAGCCAAATTTTTTTTATGTATTTTATTATAATGAGGGGTGAAAGTTGTGGTTTATTTTACTGTTAATACCATGATTTTTTATACATAAGTGCTAGAGTTTTTATTCCATTACAAATAAATCCACAGAGAAAACTGCTTTTTTTCACAAATAATTTAGAACTACAGTAATAGGTTCCAGTACCTCTACCAGTACTGTACGCATTACGAGGGAGCAAATGCATTACTGTACGTTACTTTAGATTTTTAGTTTTTTCCACCTTTCATCATGTATAGTTTTGTATTTACTACGTTTTCTCTCATAACAGCACTCAGGTCATACCTTTTGCAAGATTGTGATGTTATAAAGATATTTAGTACTTTTTTGCAACATTTAGTATTGTTTGTTCAAATTATATACAGTACACTGTAAGCCGTTCTCTTACTTTACTGTTGAAATCGAGCCAAATGCTGTTGCAACCATTACCGATGTTTTCTCCAAAGTTGTGGGCATTACTTACTGGTAGTTGCAGCGTTCTTTCGTCCCCTGGCAGCACCTGCTTAATATCCTTCTTTAACTTCGTACCTCCTTGATGTCCAACATCTTCTGATGTTTACGCCATAGTTTAAATGCTGGGTTTCTTTGCAACTGCAGGCATTCATTATTGCCTAACTTCATGTATACTTCCATCCTAAGTGTTTTTAAAAGTTTTCACCTGTCAGAAATATTGCTATGGGTTGCATGATTGCAAGGTACTGTGCTTGCCTACAAGGGCCAAGATATCTTCAACAACAGAACTATTAATGCCAATATTGTATTTGATATGACAGTAGTGTTTGTGTTAATTCAGTTTTCATATCTGGTCCTTCATTTTGGGAAGAGGGTATACGTATGTGTGTTTTTGATCGTTCAGATAAATACTAGTATCTTATACAAAGGTGCAGTATATTATGTATTATTTGGGTATCGTATTGGTTTGGAATCAAGGAAAAGCTTGCTGTTTTCGTTTGTTTAAGACTTCTGAGTCATCATCATAGAAAAATATGAATTGTTTTGCTTCAATACCAGTTTTATTATACTGTACTGTATAAACTGGTAGTATTGACAGTACCGTATATATTTTCCTTTTATAGTGAAATTTTTAGAATTAAATGAGAATTACGGTACAGTATTTACTCTACTTACTGCTCTTGCTTTCTAGCGCAATATGTTTCTCCCAAGTTGTAACTGGGAAACATTTTTCCATATGGAAATTTTTGTGCTATATGAAATGTGACCAATTATTGAATAGAGTTGGACAGGATATTATTTTAACTCTGGCAAGGTTCTAGATAGATGCACTACTGTATTCTCAAATGTAAGCTATTCTTAAGAAGGGTTTGTAAGCATTTACTGTCATCATTATCAGCCGTAGCTACTCCTCTGCTGGACAAAGGCCTCGGACATGCCTTTCCACACATGTCTGTTTATATTCTTTCTATGCCAGTCTATAACCGCAAATTTTCTTGGCTCGTCAATCCATCGTCTACTGCTCGTTCCCCTGCTTCGTTTGCAATCTCTAGGGACCCATTCTGGTATTCCTAATTTCTATCTATTATCTGATATTCTCATTATATGCCCTGCCCATGACCATATCTTATACTTCATGTTGGAATATCCTCTACTTTAGTTTGCTCACTTATCCATATTGCTCTTTTATTGTCTCTTAATGTTATTCCCATCATTATTCTATATTTGTTTTTACCTCAAATATCATCTTCATATTGGATTGTACAGTACCTGACTGTGTATTGATAGTGTTTCATGGTGTCAATGCAATACATACCGTGCATATATTATATATGTACCTATTTATATTCATATACTGTACTTTTACTTACAGCATTGTGTTCTGATATGCATTTGCTAACTGGTAGGCTCTCTATTGCATTGTAGATGTGTTCCCAACTTGATATTTATCCCCAAAAGTAGTTTTTGGAGATACAGTATGTAGCATTCATGATGCTTAACTCCCTGTTATACTAGTTTTATAATGTTTATTTTGCTTAGTGATCATTAATATAAATTCTACATTTTGAAATTGTATCGCGCTGAAAACGATTACTGAAACTTAAAGAGAAATAGTTTTTGCGACTGATTTTAACAAATTTGCACAAGTTAATGACCCATCTTAGGCGTAGAACGTGCTGAGAAAACAAATTGAGGAACCATCGGATATATTCATATACGAATGCTTAACCCAATGGTCATCCTTAAGCTTTCAGAGTCATAGTCTCTCAAGTGCCATAGCCTCTGTACCATGGCCTTCCACTGTCTTGGATTAGAGTTCTTTTGCTTGAGGGTACACTCGGGTATGCTGTTCTGTCTTATTTCACTTCCTCTTGTTTTAATTTGAAGTTTTTATAGTTTATGTGTGTGAAGGATTTAATTTAATCTTGTTACTGTTCTTGAAATATTATATTTTTGTTGTTTATTCTTTCCTTATAGTTTATTTATTTCCTTGTTTCCTTTCCTCACTAAGCTATTTTTCCCTGTTGGAGCCCTTAGCCTTATAGCATCTTGCTTTTCCAACTAGGGTTATTATTATTATTATTATTATTATTACTATCCAAGCTACAACCCTAGTTGGAAAAGCAAGAGGCTATAAGCCCAGGGGCTCCAACAGGGAAAAATAGCCCAGTGAGGAAAGGAAATAAATAAATGAAGAGAACAAATTAACAATAAATCATTCTAAAATAAGTAACAACGTCAAAACAGACATGTCATATATAAACTATTAACAACATCAAAAACAAATATGTCATAAATAAACTATAAAAAGACTTATAGCCTGGCTTGTAATAATAATAGCTGCAGTGCATCTGAAAAGTTTCATCATCCTATTCCTCATTTGCAACATCTCATTCATTATTCATGGTCACCCTAATTTAGCATTCAGGTTGCAATGTTATTCAGCGGAGGTAGGATAGATATTAATAGTGAATGGGCAGGGAGGCTGGTGGTTGACACATCACTTGTTTATATACTAGCATTAGATATTAAAATGCTTTAATGCTATTTATGATAATATTGTAATTAATATTCGAGGGTACACTCAGGTACACTACTGTATTCTATCTTACTGTTCTTCCTCTTAGTTTTTATAATTTGTTTATGAAATGTTTTAATGTTTCTGTTCTTAAGATATTTTATTTAATTTGTTCATTACTTT
>NC_090769.1:21596425-21598925 GCF_036898095.1 Palaemon carinicauda
AATATTTTTAAAAACAATAACAAAATCTGTTTATATTTTCCAAATGAAGGAGCGATTTCAAGGTATGTTTACTTTTGTAAACCGTAACTTATCCTACCCATGCCCCTCTCCTTCTCCCCCTTTACTCCAATTTTACCTTCAACCCCACCTCCATTTAACCTCCTCTCCCCTTTCCCCCTTATCCCATTACCTCCGATCTGAGCGCCCAATATTCACGAACGCTCTGTAGATCAAAGGGAAGGTCGCCTGTTGCCTTTATTTGGGTGCTGTGTATACTGGCATGCTGCTGTTGGGTCTCGATAGCGTAGCCAGATTTTGGTTAGTCGGAACTAGCTAGTGTCGAGGACGAAGGATAGAGCGGTGGAGTTGTTACTAAGGCTTTTTGTAAGAGCTTGGGATTATACTAAGGCTCTGTGTAAGAACTTGAGATTGTGCTGAGGCTCTGTCTGAGAGCTGGAGATTATACGACTAAGGCTCTGTGTAAGAACTTGAGATTGTACTGAGGCTCTGTCTGAGAGCTGGAGATTACACTAAGGCTCTGTGTAAGAACTTGAGATTACACTAAGGCTCTGTGTAAGAACTTGAGATTGTACTGAGGCTCTGTCTGAGAGCTTGAGATTATACTAAGACTGTTTAAGAGCTTGAGATTGTACTGAGGCTGTGTCTGAGAGCTGGAGATTATACTAAGGCTCTGTGTAAGAACTTAAGATTGTACTGAATCTCTGTCTGAGAGCTGGAGATTATACTAAGGCTCTGTGTAAGAACTTGAGATTGTACTGAGGCTCTGTCTGAGAGCTGGAGATTATACTAAGGCTCTGTTTAAGAACTTGAGATTGTACTGAGGCTGTGTCTGAGAGCTGGAGATTATACTAAGGCTCTGTGTAAGAACTTGAGATTGTACTGAGGCTGTGTCTGAGAGCTGGAGATTGTACTAAGGCTCTGTGTAAGAACTTGACATTGTACTGAGGCTCTGTCTGAGAGCTGGAGATTATACTAAGGCTGTGTCTAAGAGCTGGAGATTATACTAAGGCTCTGTGTAAGAACTTGAGATTGTACTGAGGGTCTGTCTGCGAGCTTAAGAGTATACCAAGGCTCTGTCTAAGAGCTTGATTTTATTGAGATTATACTAAGGCTCTGTGTAAGAACTTGAAATTATACTGAGGCTCTGTCTAAGAGCTTGAGATTATACTGAGGCTCTGTCTAAAAGCTTGAAGAGTATACTAAGGCTCCGTGTAAGAGCTTGAAATTATACTGAGGCTCTGTCTAAGAGCTTGAGATTATCTAGATCGGCCCATTGCTTCCCCGAAGGCTTTAAGAAGATGTGGAACGAAGAAAGTTTGATTTGAAAATGTTGGCTACCTGAGTTGAAGCTTGAGTTCCTTGTACATATTCGTCCAGCCTGACGTTCGATGGTTTTAGATATGGTAAGAACTGTTTTTTTTTTTAGTTTATTAGTATGTTAAGAACTGCTTGGATTTGTTTCCCCGATGCATTTCGGTAACGTTTTGTTATTTGTTTTGTGAGTTCGTATTACCAGTGAAGAGAAGAGGTTTGGTAGAAGATGGTGCCTTTGATAAGGTATTGGAGAGAGCGCATCAGGCAACCGACCCCTTAATGTAAGGATAAAAGTGTGAAAGAAGATAAGGTGAAGGATGATATGGAGAGAAGAGGTTTGGTAGAAGATGGTGCCTTTGATAAGCCATTGGAGAGATCCCACCGGGCAAGCGACCCCTTAATGTAAGGATAAAAGTGGGAAAGAAGATAAAGTGAAGGATGATATGGAGAGAAGAGGTTTGGTGGAAGGTGATGCCTTTGATAGAAGGCATTGTAGAGGTCCCGTCAGGCAACCGACCCCTTAACTTAAGGATAGCAGTGGGAAAGATTATCATCAGTGACACATTTGCTTAAAGGCCTAGGATGTTACACTCGCCTGTCTGTTCAGCCCTATTGAATGTGGCACTCCAGTGCCACCCCCCCCCCCCACCCCCCGCATGGATCAGAAGCGCTTGGCTCTTAGAGAATGATAATTCAAATATCTCTCGTAATTCTGATTTCTATCGCTTCGTTATTGATGATAGTTTCATTGATCAATGACATTGAAGTATTTTGACCCTCTTTGACCCTTTCCCACTGTAGAGAGGTGAAGTAAGGTCATTGCTCCCGAGTAAGAGGTATTCTTGTTACATGAAGTTTCACCATTTGTTTTTTCATTTATAGACGCTTCTGATTAAATACCTTTCTTATAGCAATTAAAAATATTAATTTACTTGCTTTGTTTTTATTTTTTTAAGCCTATTGTGGCTCCACCCTTCAACTCGTTTGTATTTCTTTGCCGCATTTTGATCTCATGGTTTATAAATACTTTTGTTTATCTTTTCATTCACCCCATCTGTTTACAATTCCAGTCTCCCTTTCCTCTCTTCATCTCCTCAATTCCTATTCATTGTGTTGTCGCATTATCATTTTGAAATAGTTTATTTTGTGTTTATCGATAAAAGCG
>NC_090769.1:21606425-21608925 GCF_036898095.1 Palaemon carinicauda
TAGATTTTGTAGAATGAATAGTTTAAACAGAAGTACTTATATTTTTTAGAATAGATAGCTTTAACAAGTACTTGGATTTTATAGAATAAATAGTTTTAATAGAAGTGCTTCGATTTTGTAGAATAGATAGTTTTAATGGCAGTAATTTGATTTTGTAGAATAGATAGTTTTAACAGAAGTACTTTGATAATATTGAATAAATTGTTTTAACAGAAGATGAATAGTTTTAACAAGTATTTCAATTATGTAGAAGTATTTTTTTAAACAATTTATTCTACAAAATCCAAGTACTTTAGTTTTAACAGAAGTACTTCGATTTTGTAGAATAAATTGTTTTCAAATAAATACTTCAATTTTGTAGAATAAATAGTTTTGACAGAAGTATTTAGATTATGTAGAATAAACAATTTTAACAGATGTACTTCGATTTTGTGTAATAAATAGTTTCAACAAGTATTTCGATTTTGTAGAATAAATAGCTTAGGCAGAAGTACTTGGATTATGTAGAATAGATAGTTTTAACAGAAGTACTTTCATTTTATAGAATAAATAGCTTTAACAGTAGTACTTCGATTTTGTAGAATAAACATGAGCCCTTTAAACATGTCTGTAGTATTAGTATGTATCTATGCGCACAGACGCAGGCTCGTAACTGTGACGTCATCAGGATTGACTGGAACATATCTCTCTCATTTAAATATTTACAGATGCCGCGGAGAGAGAGAGAGAGAGAGAGAGAGAGAGAGAGAGAGAGAGATAGAGATAGAGAGAGAGAGAGGGTGTCTCTAAAAATAGCCCTCCCAGTTTCGTTCGTGGTCTGGTTGTTGGGATGAAGGTGGGAGGGGGGCTTGCGAGCAAGATCTGCCATGGGTCCCGGGTCGAAGTGAAGAAGGGAGACTTGTAGTTTATTTATTTCCTTGTTTCTTTACCTCGCTGGGCTACTTTTCCCTGTTGGAGCCCTTGTGCTTATAGCATCTTTTTTTTTTTTCAACTGGGGTTGTGGCTTAGCTTGTAATGATGATAATGATAATAATGATTTCCTTTCCTCATTGGGCTACTTTTCCCTGTTGGAGTCCTTGGGTTTATAGCATCCTGCTTTTCCAACTGGGGTTGTGGCTTATCTTGTAATGATGATGATGATAATAATAATAATTTCCTTTCCTCACTGGGCTACTTTTCTCCCTGTTGGAGCCCTTGGGCTTATAGCATCCTGCTCTTCCAACGAGGTTTGTAGCTTAACTTGTAATAATAATGATAATGATAATAATAATAATAATTTCCTTTCTTGATTGGGCTACTTTTCCCTGTTGGAGCCCTTGGGCTTATAGCATCCTGCTTTTTCAACTAGGGTTGTAGCTTAGCTATACTAATTTTTTTTTAATGAGGCGCATTCGCACGAACTAGCAGGGAGTGCCCTTTTAGCTTGAAAAAGTTTCCTACTAACTGATTAGTTGGAGAAAATCATTCTAACCCATCAGGTACTAGGAAACTTTTCCGAGCTAAAAGGGCACCCTTGTGAGTCTGTGTAAATGTGCCTCATTAGAAAAATGAGTATATTAATAATAATAATAATAATAATAATAATAATAATAATAATAATAATAATAAACGCATATACGTGTCTAAATTTGCTCTCATAGAAGACAGGCGAGATCTGGAAGTGTCTAGTTAAGTTTTTTTAGGTCATCAAAGCTTTTAATGTAATTAACATCAAGTAGTTTAATATGGTTGACCTCATTTCGTGCATATTTGGGTGTCTGAGGAAGCCTTTGAACTCTTCCAAGATCTGAATTTAGTATTTAGAAAAATATTTTTGTAGAATGATAAGATCTGAATTTAGTATTTGGAAAAATGTTTTTGTATAATGATAAGATCTGAATTTAGTATTCAGAAAAATATTTTTGTATAATGATAAGATCTGAATTTAGTATTCAGAAAAATATTTTTGTAGAATGATAAGATCTGAATTTAGTATTCAGAAAAATATTTTTGTATAATGATAAGATTGAATTTAGTATTCAGAAAAATATTTTTGGATAATGATAAGATCTGAATTTAGTATTCAGAAAAATATTTTTTTATAATGATAAGATCTGAATTTAGTATTTAGAAAAATGTTTTTGTAGAATGATAAGATCTGAATTTAGTATTCAGAAAAATATTTTTTTAGAATGATAAGATCTGAATTTAGTATTCAGAAAAATATTTTTGTATAATGATAAGATCTGAATTTAGTATTCAGAAAAATATTTTTGTAGAATGATAAGATCTGAATTTAGTATTTAGAAAAATGTTTTTGGATAATGATAAGATATGAAATTATTATTTAGAAAAATATTTTTGTATAATGATAAGATATGAAATTATTATTTAGAAAAATATTTTTGTATAATGATAAGATCTGAATTTAGTATTTAGAAAAATATTTTTGTATAATGATAAGATCTGAATTTAGTATTTAGAAAAATGTTTTTGTATAATGATAAGATCTGAATTTGAT
>NC_090769.1:21613925-21621425 GCF_036898095.1 Palaemon carinicauda
TGGGGCAAGCTGCCTTGGTTCAGTGGCTGAATCTTATTGATGGGAATTTGCAAATACGTTTTGTGAAAAAAAATTATATTGTGAAAAAAATTAAATACAAGCAAGAGAGTTATGGGGTCCTTTGACTGCCCAGACAGTACTACATTGGATCCTTTTCTCTAGTTACGATTCACTTTACCTTTTGCTTACACATACACCAAATAGTCTGGCCTATTCTTTACAGATTCTCCTCTGTCCTCATACACCTGACAACACTGAGATTAACAAACCATTCTTCTTCACCCAAGGGGTTAACTACTGCAATGTAATTGTTCAGTGGCTACTTTCCTCTTGGTAAGGGTAGAAGAGACTCTATAGCTATGTTAAGCAGCTCTTTTAGGAGAAGGACACTCCAAAATCAAGCCATTATTCTCTAGTCTTGGGTAGGGCTATAGCCTCTGTACCTTGGTCTTCCACTGTCTTGGGTTAGAGTTCTCTTGCCAGGGGGTACACTCGGGCACACTATTCTATCTAATTTTTCTCCCTCTTGTTTTGTTCAAGTTTTTATAGTTTATAAAGGAAGTATTTATTCTAATGTTAGTGTTCTTGAAATATTTTATTTTTCCTTGTTTCCTTTCCTCACTGGGCTATTTTCTCTGTTGAGGCCACTGGGCATATAGAATCCTGCTTTTCCAACTCGGGCTGTAGCTTAGCATGTAACAATAATGATAATAATAATAATAATTGTAATAATAATAAGAATGATAATAATGATAATAATAATAATAATAATAATAATAATAATAATAATATTGTTGTTTTTCCAGTAGCCAAAAAGTCTTGAATTTTTCTTCCATTGTCTCAGGATCCATAAAGTTAATCCAATTTCGTGCCGATACAAATGCCGGTACTTTTTATCTTAATGCACCAATTCTTGCAATTGTTGAAGCCACTTTGGGTTGAAGTTAAATTGTTGGCAAGGGTTTGCAATTGAGTGTTTTAGCGAATTTTCCCAATATTTTAGAAATTACATCTCTCTCTATCTTCATCCTATATCCACCTGGTGGTTGTAAATAGTATTAATGATGATGACATTGATAATCAATGCGTTGGTTTAAAGGTTTAAAGGTCGCTCATGAGTGGCAGAGGCGAGGTATAGTGACAGTGCCCTTGAAACTGGACATATATACATATGATCAGTGCCCAAACCCCCTTCCCACGCAAGTTAGTACCAGGGAGGGCCAGGCAATGGCTGCTGATGGTCGCACCATCTTCCACATATTATAAAGACAAAGTGTCTGGTTTTATATATATATATATATATATATATATATATATATGCATGTATATATGTATATATTTATATATATATATATATATATATATATATATATATATATATATATATATATATATATATATATTCCGGTCACGCTCACCTCTCCCCGTCCCTCGGGTAGGAGGGAGAGGGAGTAGTCATTTCCTGGTGAGAGTTATGTACATGTATGTGCAAATCTGTCTAGATATTTAGCCATCATTTTTACGGGATGCGTACACTAATATCTACACATTTTAATTGATAATAAGAAAATCACGAAGAATGCTAGAACTCTTACGAAAACGACTGTTTTTTTAAGTTATCAGAATTAAGTAAACAGACATGTATGTATGTATGTATATATATAATATATATATATATATATATATATATATATATATATGTGTGTGTGTGTGTGTGTATATATATATATATATATATATATAGAGAGAGAGAGAGAGGAGAGAGAGAGAGAGAGAGAGAGAGAGAGAGAGAGAGGTTATACCATCCTCTGAAATGCTTTGTATATTTTCATTTTGAGATAAACAAATAAGTTAGGAATATCTGTCATTAGTTTTAAATTGCTTCCATTTGGCTGTGACAAGGTGAAAGGCTTTGTCTGACGTCAGAGGTTTTGATATGCACCGAGGGGACCTTTTCTGGCGGTGTCGATCTGTCGCAGGGAGAGAGAGAGAGAGAGAGAGAGAGATTTCTTCCTTATTGATCATCTATATATCTGTAAGTTCAAATCCTTTTTCATAGCAATGTGTAATTTTCATCCACCTCCTCTCAACCCACTTCCTTTAACCCCTCTCCCTGCCTAAACCCACTTCCTTCAACCCTTCCCCCTGCCTCAACCCACTTCCCCCTCCTTCAACCCACTTCCCCCTCCTTCAACCCACCTCTTTCAACCCATTTCTATCTCCCTCAACCCATTTCCTTCAACTTACTTTCCCCTCCTTCAACCCACTTCTATCTCCTTCAACCCACTTCCCCTTCCTTCAACCCCTCCACCCCCTCAACCCACTTCCATTCCCTTTCACCTCCCTCAACCCACTTGCAACCCGCTTCCTGTAACAGTTTTTTGAAATATTATCTCTAAACACCAGACGAAGCTATAAAAACTATTACATGGTCGAGTATGATACGAATTTTTAAGGGGTCCCTCAACCCACTTCCCCTCCTCTCCTCCCCCCCTCACTCTTCCCCCTCCCTCCTCCTTTTTATATAAACAAAAGAAGTTTTCATCAACGCAAATAGAATCTCTCCCGGGGAAACACGCTTATATTTAGCATCATGTCTTCTGTTTACATTGGATCGAAGTTCCCTTCATCATCATCATCCTCATCTCCTCCTACGCCTATTGACGCAAAGGGCCTCGGTTAGATTTCGCCAGACGTCTCTATTTTGAGCTTTTAATTCAATACTCTATTCATCATCTCTTACGTCGCACTTTATAGTCCTCAGCCCCGTAGGCCTGGGTCTTCCAACTCTTCTAGAATCTAAATGCTAATGTTGATGTCACTCTGTATTATACGAGCAATGATCATCATCATTTACTCCTACGCCTATTGACGCAAAGGGCCTCGGTTAGATTTCGCCAGCCGTCTCTATCTTGAGCTTTTAATTCAATACTCCATTCATCATCTCCCACTTCACGCTTCATAGTCCTCAGCCATGTAGGCCTGGGTCTTCCAACTCCTTCGGCTATTGACGCATAGGGCCTCGGTTAGATTTCGCCAGCCGTCTCTATCTCGTGCTTTTCAATCAATACTTCTCCATTCATCATCTCCTACTTTGCGCTTCATATTCCTCAGCCATGTAGGCCTGGGTCTTCCAACCACTTTATTATTGTAGTAATCATCATCATCATCTCTTACACCCATTGACGCCAAGGGCCTCTGTTAGATTTCGCCAGTCATCTCTATCTTAACTTTTAATTCAATACTCCATTCATCATCTCCTACTTCGCGCTTCTTAGCCCTCAACTTTTAATTCAATACTTCTCCATTCATTATCTCGTACTTTACGCTTCGTAGTCCTCAGCCATGTAGGCCCGGGTCTTCCAACTCTTCTATTGCCTTGTGGAGCCCAGCTAAACGTTTGGTGAACTAATCTCTCTTGAGGACTCGTAAAATGTTACTCCGAGATAAGGGCCTCGGTTAGATTTCGCCAGTCGTCTCTATTTTGAGCTTTTAATTCAATACTTCTCCATTCATCATCTCCTACTTCGCGCTTCATAGTCCTCAGCCATGTATGCCCGGGTCTTCCAACTCTTCTAGTGCCTTGTGGAGCCCAGCTGAACGTTTGGTGAAAGAATCTCTCTTGAGGGCTCGTAAATTGTTACTCTGAGATCAGGGAGATAAATTAAGCAATGGAGTTTATATTTAGGATATGAAGGTGAACAGTTGACTCTGATTGTATTGATTATAAGTTTTTTATCTTTTTCTTCTGTCGTATTGATTTGCTTGAATGTCAGCGGACGATATTCTCTCTCTCTCTCTCTCTCTCTCTCTCTCTCTCTCTCTCTCTCTCTCTCTCTCTCTCTCTCTCTCTCTCTCTCTCTCTCAATTATACTCAGTAAATCAATTAATAAGAATATTATTATCTAAGAATTCTGTAGTAGAATAGCAGTGTAAAAGTAAGCATATAATTTCATAATCTCTTCTTTAAACTTCGAAACGCTTATTTGTTCTCTAAACTTTGAACAAGTATTTGTTCTCTAAACTTTGAACACACATTTGTTCCCTTATCTGTTCTCTAAACTTTGAACGCCTATTTGTTTCTTCGTCTGTTCTCTAAACTTTGAACGCTTATTTTGTTCCCTCATCTGCTCTCTAAACTCTGAACGCTTATTTTGTTCCCTCATCTGCTCTCTAAACTTTGAACGCTTATTTTGTTCCCTAATCTGTTCTCTAAACTTTGAACACATATTTGTTCCCTCATCTGCTCTATAAACTTTGAACACTTATTTTGTTCTCCCATCTATTCTCTAAACTTTAAACGTTAATTTTTTCCACACAGAAAATAATTTATTCTTTTTAACAAGAATCAGGCGTGTACGAAACGACAGATATATACAAGAAATATAATCACTGTATTAAAGATAACGTTCGCTGGCACCGAACACAGACGAGAGCCGATGTAAAGAAGCCATGTAATGCCTTAGGCTATATACGCAGCGTGCGTAATATCGATTACTGCGTATACACACACCTTTGTAGAAGACGTCATTAATTCTCAGGGGGAACCCGGACACACGCCCATCTTCTTAATTTGCGTAAAATGAATTTATTTCCTTCGCTTCCGTCACTGGGATGTGGTGGCCGATTTGGTAACGTCCCTGACTGGTGAACGCTAGACTGGGGTTCGAGTCCCACTCAAACTCGTTAGTCTCTTTGGTCGCTGCAACCTCACCATCCTTGTGAGCTAAGGATTGGGGGATTTGGGGGAAGACTACAGGTCTGTCTGTCATCAGCAGCCATTGCCTGGCCCTCCTTGCTCCTTCTTTGGTCGCTGCAACCTCACCATCCTTGTGAGCTAAGGATGGGGGATTTTGGGGGAAGACTACAGGTCTTATCTGTCATCAGCAGCCATTGTCTGGCCCTCCTTGGTCCTAGCTTGGGTGGAGAGGGGGTAGGGCGCAACTCTATCCACTGAGTTATCAGCAGCCATTGCCTGGCCCTCCTTGGTCCTAGCTTGGATGTAGAGGGAGCTTGTGCGCTGATTATATGTATATATGATCATTCTCTGGGGTATTGTCCCGCTCGATAGGGCAATGTCACTGTCCCTTCCAGAATGATTCTCCTCACTTTCACCGGAATGATTCTATATCCTTTCACCAGAATTCACCAGTGATTCTCCTCACTTTCACCGGAATGATTCTATATCCTTTCACCAGAATTCACCAGTGATTCTCCTCACTTTCACCCTTTCACCAAACTGATTCTCCTTGCTTTCACCCTTTCGCCAAAATGATTCTCCTCACTATCACCCTTTCACCAGACTGATTCTCCTTGCTTTCACCCTTTCGCCAAAATGATTCTCCTCACTTTCACCAAAATGATTTTTTCCTTACTTTCACTTTCACCACAATGATTCTACTCACTTTCACCAGACTGATTCTCTTTGCTTTCACCATTTCACCAGAATGATTCTCCTCACTTTCACCAGAATAATTCTCCTTGCTTTCACCCTTTCACCAAGATGATTCTCCTTGCTTTCACCAGAATTCACCAAAATGATTCTCCTTGCTTTCACCCTTTCACCAGTATGATTGTCTTTATTTCACCAGACTGATTCTCCTTGCTTTCACCCTTTCACGAGAATGATTCTCCTTGCTTTCACCAGAATTCACCAGATTGATTCTCCTTTCTTTCACACTTTCACCAGAGTGATTCTATTCACTTTCACCAGAATAATTCTCATTGCTTTCACCCTTTCACCAGAATGATTCTCCTTCCTTTCACCAGAATTCACCAGACTGCTTCTCCTTGCTTTCACCCTTTCACTAGAGTGATTCTATTCACTTTCACCAGAATGATTTTCCTTGCTTTCACCCTTTCACCATAATGATTCTCCTCACTTTCCCCAGACTGAGTCCCCTTGCTTTCACCCTTTCACCAGTATGATTGTCTTTATTTCACCAGACTGATTCTCCTTGCTTTCACCCTTTCACGAGAATGATTCTCCTTGCTTTCACCCTTTCACCATAATGATTCTCCTCACTTTCCCCAGACTGAGTCCCCTTGCTTTCACCCTTTCACCAGTATGATTGTCTTTATTTCACCAGACTGATTCTCCTTGCTTTCACCCTTTCACGAGAATGATTCTCCTTGCTTTCACCCTTTCACCAGAGTGATTCTTTTCACTTTCACCAGAATGATTCTCCTTGCTTTCACCATTTCACCAGAATGATTCTCCTTCCATTTCACCAGAATTCACCAGACTGATTCTCCTTGCTTTCACCATTTCACCAGAATGATTCTCCTTCCATTTCACCAGAATTCACCAGACTGATTCTTCTTGCTTTCACCCTTTCACCACAATGATTCTACTCATTTTCACCAGAATAATTCTCATTGCTTTCACCCTTTCACCAAAACGAATATCCTTGCTTTTTAAAGTCCCAAAAGTCTGGCGCCAGCTTATTTTGAGAAGCAAATTGACTTTTCAAAGGACCACTGAAGCAATTATACCCTCAGCGGCTATCATTTATTTTGGCATCGTGGTCGTTCCATTAGCCGAAGGTGAATCAGGGCCCCTTGGGACCACAATTAGGTACTGGGTGATGTGGTAACGTCCCTGACTGTTGAACGCCAGATTGGGGTTCGAGTCCCGCTCAAACTCGTTGGTTTGTTTGATCGTTGCAACCTCACCATCCTTGTGAGATGAGGATGGACGGGTTTGGGGGAGCCTTTATAGACTTAATTATTTAGATGAATAAACATACACATGTACCCCCTTCTGCCTGGAAAAAATGTACATATGCTTATATATATATATATATATATATATATATATATATATATATATATATCCTGAAATATGTTCATGATCATGTTGGGTATATATATATATATATATATATGTTTATATATATGTATATATATGCGTGTGTGTATATATACATATATATTCGATACAACATGTATACCCATATACTGACAATATATTATCTATAGATATTCTTATCTGCCATACGGTGTACCAATCAACCACAAATTAAACAAAAGCATATCCTACAATTACCCCCATTTTACGATTGAATAATCAAATAGCTCACATTTACAACTCTTCACACGCTCCCGTAAGTATGAGTATGTGTAAAGCCCCTACGTCATACTTCCCAGGGTAATCAATAAGGCCTGTATAAACCCCGACGGAGCCACGCCCTTGAAATTCGGACGGGAAGTCCCCTCGCTCCTCGTTGATCGGGCGCTTGCAAGTTTTGCTTTCTGACTTATTGCATTGATTTACTTGGTAATCTTTTCGTTTTGGGGTTGTCTTGGAAGATGTGAGTTCAATGGACTTGTGTAAATTCTCTCTCTCTCTCTCTCTCTCTCTCTCTCTCTCTCTCCCTCTCTCTCTCTCTCTCTCTCTCTCTCTCTCTCTCTCTCTCCCTCCCTCCCTCTCTCTCTCTCTCTCTCTCTCTCTCTGAGGGTCGTTGTTGTTTGGGCTTGAACGTTATTCGTATATCTGTG
>NC_090769.1:21628925-21644677 GCF_036898095.1 Palaemon carinicauda
TTTATTGCATAATATGTTTGTTGCTTTCTTATGTAAGGCTAAACTGTCATTGATGAGAAAAGCGCAGTTTTTATTTATTTTTTTTCCTTATTGTCGAACTGATATGAATAAAAGGGTCCTGTTGTTAACGATATCTAGGAATGAAGTAGGAGTTGTCGTATACCCCTAGGAATACCCTACCCCTCAGAATCTGCCTCCTTTGATATAGGTCCTCCTCCTCCTCCTCCTCCTCCTCCTTCTCCTCCTTCTGGAAGTGACGCCTAACAGAGGCTTTTCTCCTGACGGGAACAAATAGCTGTGGTCAGTTAGGTGGAGGGACAATAGCTGCCATCTGGCCACAAACAAAACCCAATATGGACTCGTGAACAACTCTCTCTTCACCTTTAGCTCTTCAATGTATAATCGCATCTCTCTACATCATTCAGTGCTCAAGGGAGCTCTTGATATGGGGGGCGGGGGTTGCATTAAGAATCATCTCCCTTTCTCTCTCCTTGATAGTTACCTTCCAGTTCCCCTTGTTAAATCCATCCTGATTTTTATTAATCGTTAATGATTTGTTGTGTAAATCTGACCGATCATAGTCTTACAATCTGCTTCATTGCTCTCTGCCTTTCATTTTTTCATCCTTTCCCTTTGATCTCTAATCTAAATTATCTAGCTTCTTGAACATTACTTAGCTGTAATTTTTCCCTCTCATTGTAAAACGAGAATCTTAGGGAAGCTTCTTAACTAATGAAATAACAAATATTCTCGTCCAAAGACTTTACAATAACAATCATCATCACCTTCATCATCTCCTCCTACGCCTATTAACGCAAAGGGCCGCGGTTAGATTTCGCCAGTCGTCTCAGTTTTAAAGCATTTAATTTAATTCTTAGCACCTCGCTACGCCCCGGACTGGGGGCCATTCTTTCGTTGGACAACTTAGTAATAACTTAAATAATTCTCCGGAAGGGATTGAATTTCGAAACTCATCTCTTTGTTAAATTACAAAATGATAAAATTCTTAGTCCTCATAAGAAGGTTTAATTCTAAAAGGCATATCTGCGTTAAACAACCAGACAATAATAGTGCCAGTCTTGATAAAAGGATTGAATTCCTAAAAGTGAAAAAGTATGGGTTGCTGTGGCCTGATTGGTAACGTCTCTGCCTGGTGTTTGCCAGTCGGGGGTTCAAGTCCCGCTCAGACTCGTTAGTGCCATTAGTGTCTGCAACCTTACCATTCATGTGAGCTAAAGTTGGGGGTTTTGGGGAGCCTATTGGTATCTGCTGAGTCACCAGCAGCCACTGCCAGGCCCTCCCTGGTCCTAGCTTGGGTGGAGAAGAGACTTGGGTGCTGATCATACAATATATGGTCAGTCTCTAGGGCATTGTCCTTATTGCTAGGGCAATGCCACTGTCCCTTGCCTCTGCCATTCATCAGCAACCTTTAAACCTTTGAAGAGTTGGAAGACCCAGGCTTACATGGCTGATGACTATGAAGCGTGAAGTGGGAGATGATGAATAGAGAAGTTTTGAATTAAAAACTCAAGATAGAGACGACTAGCGAAATCTAACCGAGGCCCTTGGCGTTAATAGGCGTAGGAGGAGATGATGTTGACGATGAAGAAAAGGTGTAACTGAAGACGTTAGTCAAGAAGCAGGTAGGATGTCTTGAAGATAAAGCTCACTATCTAGAACGCTATTCAATTCACTCCGGTTCAGTAATAGTTATTTGATGACCAAAGTAAAATTATTCTCCAGATGATAAGATAAGGTATGATCATAATGACGATTAGTTTTATTGTATCGCCGGTATTATTACTAATATGACTTTATTATTTTTGTTATCAAAATTACTATTGATTAACTTGACTCAAATCTATCACTAGTATTGAATCTTTAGTGTATATGCCACTGTTTTTATTATTATTATTTTATTATTATTAGTAGTAGTATTATTATTATTATTAGTAGTAGTAGTAGTAGTAGCAGCAGTAGTAGTAGTAGTAGTACCACCATCATCATCATCATCTTCGTTTGCACTTTGTGCATTTTGTATGACCCGGAGGTGGATAAAGTATATTATTGTTGTTGTTGTTGTTGTTAACCTTTTGGATGAAAATAACATCTTGCTTTTGGAGGCCATATAGTTTAGTTACATTCGTATCAGGATACTAGCAAAAAAATTAGTATTTGGTCAAGAACAGTCATTCAAATAAAGGCAGGGACAGACGGCAACATCATCATCGTTTGTTGGTATGCAAAGATCATGTTGATTACGAGCTGTGTAATTAATAGTAACGTTCATGAACATTAGAAATTTTTTTTTCTACGTTGATGGGAATAATATTCCGAGGTTTTTTTTAGTATTACAAGGAATCTGTTTCGCGTCATTTCATTCACGTCCTCAGGAAGAATGAAAATCAGCTTTAAATTTTCATTAAAATTTTCTTTAGATTTACTTTTTTATCTATATTTTCTTTTATAAGATATAACTATAACGTCATAATTATTATAATAATAATACTTTATTGCTAAAGTTTTATCATTTAAAAAAAAAAAACACGATTTTAAAAAAATAATATTGTTTGTATTAATCCGTTCGTACACTTTCACGAATGCCTAGATCTTGGACATAATAAATTGTTTTGAAATCAGATGCAACAGAAAAATAAATAGCCTGTAATATGAGGAGATTTAATATCAGTAGTCTGAAGAATTGGTGATAGAAGTGATCTCTTCAAAGAAAGCAAACGGAAAGGAGAAGAAGAAACGAGTGTCTTAACGATCTGTCCACCTGACACAATAAGCATGGCCAATGAGGGCCCCCTACTTCATATCCTTGGTTAGTCGGGGGTCGACCCTCAAACAAACACAAAAGCCTCGTATGGCTAAAGAATGTCCATTTCCAAATACATGAATTTAAGCGAGTGCAAAGTAGTTGTACCCACACGGTGGTTGTACTATCACAATTGTATTTCCTATTTGGTAAATCTCTCTCCTGACCTCTCCTGGTGCGTTGGAGGACGAGGAATCTTGTAAGCGATACCGCCTCAAAAAGGAAGTTACTGGGTGAGTAATGCCATCGGGATTTAAGGCTTAACATCTCTAAGTTTATTTTAGTTTTTAATTTTCATTCTTTTGTGGTTTGGTTTTAATTTTCCCAAAATTGTAAGTTTGTAGAATGACTTCACAGTTTTTATTGTCTTGAATGGTTACCGCATTTGTTTTTTTTTCTTTTTTGATAGTTATATAAATGATAATATAGATTACTCCCAAGCAAGCATTCAGTCTATTTTATGAAACTAAAATGTAAGTGATATCTATCAAGCATTTAAAAAAAAAAAAATTTTTTTTTGCATTATGTATCCAGAGTTTTACATTAATAATGCTTTAAATCCAGCCAGTCGTTCCTTGTTTATTGTGCATGTAAGGAATGTTATCTCTAATTTTTTGACCTAATAGCTCCATTATCTTAATAAGTCCCTTATGATGTTTATTTCATATATTGGATTTTCATGTGTCACACGTCTTTCTGACTCCTGTTAGATGTATATTGATAATTCTTTCATTTCTTGTGGCGAGAGTTGATATTCACAAAAAAGCATAGATTCATCATTTAATTTTTACATTTTTGAGTCTTTGCAGTTCCGGTAGGCCCTGCTGCTTCCTCCGGTGCCTTAGATGACCGCGGAGGTAGCAGCAGGAGGGGATTTAGCGTTATGAAGCTTCGTCTGTGGTGGATAACGGGGGAGGGTGGGCTGTGGCACCCTAGCAGTACCAGCTGAACTCAGTTGAGTCCCTTGTCAGGCTGGGAGGAACGTAGAGAGGAGAGGTCCCCTTTTATTTTTTATTTATTTTTTTTTCATTTGTTGATGTAGGCTACCCCCAAAAATTAGGGAAAGTTGCTTGGTATATGTATGTATGTATTTTTTTGGGTCTAATTTATAGGATATGTTTTAATCTAGACACCAGAACTAATTTTCATATTTCAAGAAATATATTTAACTGTATTTTATGGGTTTACTGATTTGATGGATTTATTTTTTAATTAGCTGGAATCTTTGATCCTGCTCTCTAGTATGAATAATTCTGTCTGGGTTTCTCTTGCTTTAGTATTCAGGGGTGATATCTGCGTCTCGCCTCTACTCTGAATGGCCTTGCTGGTTCCATTAAAGGTTTAAAGGCCGCTTATGAATGCCAGAGGCAAGGGACAGTGACATTGCCCTATCAAGCAGGACAAAGCCCTAGAGACTGACCATATTTCATATGATGAGCACCCAAGCCTCCTCTCCACCCAAGCTAGGACCAAGGAAGGCAAGGTAATGGCTGCTGATGACTCAGCAGATAGACCTATAGACTCTCCCAAACCCCCCATCCTTAGCTCACAAGGATGGTAAGATTGCAGAGACCAAAGGAACATAACGAGTTTGAGCGGGACTCGAACCCTAGTCTGGCAAACACCAGGCAGAGACGCTACCACCAGGTCACCACAACTCATTGCCCAAGTTTAGTCCCTATATGCCATCCATCCATCATTGTATGTTAATCCTCAGTAAATATTAGAAAAAATATTCGTTGTTGATTGATTTTGGAATAAAGGCCTTATGTAATGGATGATGGTGTTGAACCATTAAGAAATGTTTACTTAATTATTCGCCTGGTACAGAGAGTTTAGAATGTATTATTCAAAAAAAAAAAAAAAAAAAAAAAAAAAAAAAAAATACTGTCATAACAACCCCTATTTAAAAAGAATAAACTATGGTTTTGAAAAGTTGGTTACCTTTTAAAACTGAGACTTTTAAAATTGCAGTTTATCGACATAGTGAAATGAAGAAGTACATCGGGGATTTCACCGTGACGTCTAATATCAAAAGTCATTTGGTAAAAATGTATTGCTGCGAGTGAGATGGATAAAACATTTGAAAATCAAATTAAATAAAGTTTTTATAAGTTGTTCATTATCATATGTTTTGTTCCGTCCGTTATGTTTCATATTACATCTTAAAGGACAATTGGATTACTCATTCAATGATAGATGTTATACGTAATTTTTAAATCAGGGATTTTCAGGTAGAGTTCGTAACATAAAATAGATGTTCTGAACGTGTTTTTGTATGATTCTCTCCCTCTCTCTCTCTCTCTCTCTCTCTCTCTCTCTCTCTCTCTCTCTCTCTCTCTCTCTCTCTCTCTGTTACCAAGTATTGAAAAGTATGGACCAATCTCCTAACAAAATTTTACAAAATAGAAATATATAATTTGTAAAAGAAACGAAAATAATTGTTCAGCTTTAGCTACTCAAATTTATGTTCTGCATTGTTATTTTGATAGTGTTACTAATGGCAGGAAGCAATTATAATGTGTTTAGTATTTGAGGTAATATCTCTCATACAGTATAATAAAGAGCAAATGTTTGTCTATTATAGGCCATCAAATGTATGGGTATGATAGCACTCCGGGTCAATTTTTAATTTAAAAAAAAAAATTTGCTTGAATGTGAATAAAATATGACTGTGTGATATGCACTAGCCTATACAGCTGTTTTACGTGCCTTCACTGTGCAGAGGGAAAAACGGGGTGTTGGTACGTAGAGTTATTTTGTCCTAATCCCAAAGAATATTTTAATTGAATAAAATCTCTCTTCTTTTGACACAGGTAAGAAACTGATTACTCTGGTCTCCCTACATTCTCCCTACATCCTGTAATTACTATGTAAGTCTTTATTTTTTATTATTTGGAAAGATTTTTAGGAGTTCACTTTCTTATAATAAGATTAAGGAACATCTAAATTATTGTTCTTTTTCATATATTAGTGTTCTAGTTTTTATTTTATGACTCAGTAAATTATATTATGTACCCTGCATTATTGTCATTTGAATGGTTGAGCTTTGAGCTTTATATGTACAGTATGTATTTACAGTATATTATTGTATACGTATATATGTTTATAAACGTATGTATGTGTGTATATATATGCGTATACGTATGGTATAGATATATATTTTTTATATATTTTACATAACTGGTCAAACCGGACCTTTCGTACCCGATCAATTTGTTACCGGACACTTCGCTACCGGGCAGGTCGTTACTACGACCCTTCGCTACTTGGGCAATTCGCAGTATTGATATAGGAGGTAGGAGAGAGGAAGTCTTCGAAAAAGTTTGATAGGTGGCCTTGAAGACGTACTGAAAAGAAAGCATCTTAATATCCAGGAAGTGCGAGAGTGCTTGCAAGTTAGGGGTTAATGGTGCATTGTATATAGGGGATTAGATGCACTTCTGATGAGCAGTGGCGAAGAGAAGTGATGGGTATGAGGAGGTATATGGAGGGCATGGGTTCGGAAGTTTAAAGGAAGACTTGGTGTATATTTTAGAGATTTCTCAGTTTTAGTTTGAAAGTGGAGGAGAAGAAAGCCTTATAAGTTTACAAAAATAATGTGATGAACTGGAAAGTGGATTTGGGGGTAAAAGAGTCAGTTAAAAGAATATCAAAAGACATTTAAGGACTGAAGAAAAGTAGTCAAGCAGAGGAACGGTACAGAGAATAAGAAAGAGATTATAAAACAGGTGGAACAAATTAGATACTTTGGTGGGATCTAGCTATAAGTCAGGAGGGAGGTTGTGATAGTGAACTTGAAAATGGGGTAAAACCAGTCCGGCGGAGGTGGAGGAAGGTAGTGGGAGTGGTATATGATAATACAAAGTCAAGATCTATAGCACAGTAATAAGACCTATGTTAATGTATGGGTCGGAAACGTGGGCTCTAAACACGAAAAGAGAAAGCAAAATTTGAGAGAAAAGAGATGAGAATGTTTTAGTGGATTATGGGAATATCACTGCTTGAATAATTGGAAGAGTATGAAATAAGAAGAATGGCAAGCATAGTAAAGATCACAGAGGTGATGATTGCCATGCCTGAGATGGTATAGGCACATGTTCAGGATTAGGGGGGAGAAGGGGGGGGGGGGAGTTTGCTTGGGAGGAACATGTTAGAAGGCACAGATCAAGAGGGAGGTATAGAAAGAATTGGATGGTGAAGGATGATCTGGAGAGAAGAGTTTTTGTGAAATAGGATGCATTTGATAGAAGCTTCTGCATTGGAGGCCCTAGGGTTCATCAAGCTACTGTAATGCAGGGATAAGGGTGGCAACGAGGATTCGTTGCTGATGATCTCTCTGTGTAGATGTAGGAATTGATTAAGAGATTGAAAGTTTTATTGTCAAGGATCATCATACACAATTCAGCTCCTAATGGAAGAATCTAGCAGAGGCTGTTATATTGTTAGTTAAAAAAAGGCAGGCCAATGGACAGTCAAACTGTTATCAAAGAAAGCTCTCATATACTATTTTGATTTTACATATTTCTTCAGAGGTTTGGCTGGCATAAAAAAAGTTGTATTTTACACAAGGTATACTGCATATAACATTGTTTTATCATTTCCAGAGCTATTATCAATAGACACTTTTTGTAATGTTCAACTATATTTGAACACTATTCTTATATCTACTTTTTTTTTTTTTTCAAAAGGAATATAACATCTGAAAAGCTTTCATGAAATGGCAAACAATGTATGTTATTCGTTGACTCCTTTTTTCTTTTCAATGGATGCTAAAGATGTTTTATTAGCTGTGTTCATACATTTTATCTAAAATATATATAGGATAACGGATTACTGGCAACTTTTTCTATTTTTTGAAACTCGTCCTGTATGTAATCATGGATTCATATTCTTACTGCCCCAGGGTAGATAGAGGAAAATACAGAATGTTTTTTATTTATAGAATGACATGAATAGTAATGTGTTTATGATAAGTTATTGGTTGGCTTTTTCCAGGGGGGTATAATGCTTTGGCTTTCCATTGGGTCATCTTAGGTCACAGAATCAGTTGGAAGCCAAGATAGTGATCCATATTAATGATATTATCCAAAGGAATATTGTGAAAACATTTCTTAATTGTCTGTATCTAATAATTTAGATCTAGGCTATGGTATGTTTTCTAGTAATCCTGTGTTATCTTTTTTGAACAGCTTGCAGATCCCCTTCCTTTTGTATTGATACGATATCCTTGCATATTTATTTTCATAGTTTGTTCGATCACGTCACCGATAAGTTGAACGTATTAACTCCAATAAAGTCTTGTTCCTTTCCCTTTCTTGGCTATAATTCATATTTCATGCTCATTACGTGTTAGATGAAGTTATTTCTACGCACGTATATATATACATATATATATATATATATATATATATATATATATATATATATATATATATACATATATATATATAATTTCTACACAAACTATATATATATATATATATATATATATATATATATATATATATATTTATATATATATATATATATATATTTATATATATATATATATATATTTATATATATATATATATATATATATATATATATTTATACATATATATATATTTATATATATATATATATATATTTATATATATATATATTATATATAAATATTATATATATATATATATATATATATATATAAATATATATATATATATATATATATATAAATATATATATATATATATATATATATATATATTATATATATATATATATATATATATATATATATATATATATAGTTTGTGTAGAAATCACGAGATCTGACGTGAGGTGAGTATAAAATAAATGTATTTTAGCCAAAAAAGGAAAAGGAAAAATAATTGTTTTGGGGTTAATACTTTCGTCTATTTTCTTTGTTAACATGATTACGCAAGAGGTTGCTTGGAGCTTAAAATTTGTTTTAACAAAGGTTAGGCTTTTTACTGGTAACAAGTTGAATTTTGTCAGATAGAAACAAAATTTTCATGGGGAAAATTAAATTATTAATAATAGCGAAGACATGGCGGAGGTTTGCAGTGTTCATGCTGGTTTTGTATGACAGTTTATTTTCCTTTTTTTTTAAACAACCAATTTTGTGGGATTTCAATATACTTTTAGGGTCAGTGAACTTCCAAAATGAAAACGCTAATGTTGATTTACGAACTTGAATCTGTTTTAAACACCAATTTACATTTTGTGGTTCATTAAGACATATTAGTTTGATTGATGCCTTTCGGGATTAAAGGGTCAATGGTGGCTTACACATGTTCACCTTGTAATTAACATTCATGCGGTCATCATATCCGTAATGGCCGTAGGGAGAATTTTCTATTAATATGATTTTCTAGTTTTCGCTTTTTCCCTATTTGAATTTTAATTATCTTTTGCGTTGAATGGATTTTATGAGATGGTTGAGTTTGTTTTTGCATCTTTTTTTTCGTTATGTTCTATTTGTTGTAATATCTTACATAATCTATTTATTTTTATATTTGGTTCAGTTTCGATGATTTTTGACGAATTCGATGACACTTGATCAATAATGATAATTATTATTAATAATTATTAACATTGATAATAATTATTATTA
Source organism: Palaemon carinicauda (assembly GCF_036898095.1). Classification (NCBI taxonomy): domain Eukaryota; kingdom Metazoa; phylum Arthropoda; class Malacostraca; order Decapoda; family Palaemonidae; genus Palaemon; species Palaemon carinicauda. The sequence continues at coordinate 21,638,369 of NC_090769.1, forward strand.
TTATTATTATTATTATTATTATTATTATTATTATTATTATTGATGGTTATCATTATTAATAGTGATAATGATTATTATCAATATCATTATTATTATTATTATTACTGTTTTAAGAACTTTTTGATCAATTTAATTTTAACATTTCATTTCCATTGTTTTATTAAGCCTCATGTGTAAAAGACTTATTTTTCATTGGTAACAAATGGTTTTCTAACTATTAATTTAGCTTATGTCACTCACCTACATTCCGTTTCCTCAGATGAGATTAACAAATGCTTATAGTTTCTATAACCAGTATTTATGCTATTCTATTAACCAGCATTCATTTTCAATACCCTTAAGCCCAAATTATTCAATATACCCGGCGATATGGGGTTTATAATTATTTGTTGGTTTATAGTATTAATTAGTTCTATTGCTTACCAGATGTAATTGTTTTCAATATGGAGAAGTTACTTTTTACACCCTGTGACAAACGCGTTTGACCATGTTATTTACGGTCCAATTTACAGCGTTAAGGTTTCCCCATGTAGACAATATTATCAATTCTACAGTACCCTCATTGCTTTATTCACTTTAGTCAATCTATGCAAGCATATCAAGTAGTATTTTAAATGAATGTTACTTCCTAACCTTACTTAACTACACATCTTTTGACCTTGTCAATCTATGCAAGCATATTAAGTAGTATTTTAAATAAATTTACTTCCTAACCTTACTTAACTACATTTACTTAGTTTTCTTTATGGTTAAACTCCTAGGTTTTGGCAGGTAAAGAAAAACACTCCATCATTTAAGCAATTACACAGAAGTACTTTATTTTAGAATTGGTGTCTTTTAAGAAAAAATGTAGATTAATTTGAAGACACTAAACTATGCTGTGTAGGAACTCAGGAAATGCTCACATTTCACTGTCTCATACATAAATCATGCCTTAAGAATCTGGCTGCTTGGTGACAGCCTTAAACAATCGTACAGATTCATGAGCACAAGCATGCTGTAGCACTTTAGGGCCAGTAATGAATATGTTGAGGTACTGATTGGTTGAATATTCAATTTTTCCAATTCTAGTACATTTACCTCACATGAGAGTTAGTAAAAGTGAAAGTGATATGTGTCATAAGTCGGAAAACCAAATTTATGTAATAAGCTGGGAATGCATCCGTAAGCAAACAGATTTTTGAACGAAATTGAGCATGAAAGGAATTTAGCTCAATTTATCTTATTCAAGGATGATTACAGTTGATAACCATTCATGAATCGCTTGGTTTAAATGTTTACGACCTTGCACAAAGATTTAATGCGACTGTAGATACGTTTTATATAGCCTTTGCATCCTTACGATTATGGTTGATCAGTGTGATCATTGCCGACTCATATTTCATGGGTGCCCTGCTCAAAGCATGGAAGATTCCACCGGCGAGCACAACTTCCCTGTTCTTGTGAGCGAGGACTTGTGGTTTGGTTTGCCAATAGTTCTACCTTTAGAGTCATCAGTAGCCATTTCTTGATCCTCCGTTGTCGTAGCTTGGGTGGATATGGCATTGAATGTTGATCATGTGTGTATATATTTGATCTTTAATCACTGACTGCAATGTACCTGTTCCTTTCTCCTCCCCATTTGAGTAACTCTGTACAGTGGAATGCAAGCTTGCCTTGATGACTGTCGTCAAGCATACTTTTTTCTGATGTCTTTGTAAGCAAGCTATTGTGCAGTGTTATTTAGAGGTAGTAGGTTGGCCTAGGCACCAACCGCCCGTTGAAATACTACCGCTAAAGAGTTATGGGGTCCTTTGACTGGCCAGACAGTATTACATAGGACCCTTCTCTCTGGTTACGGTTCTTTCCCTTTGCCGACACAGACACCGAATAGTTTGGCCTATTCTTTACAGATTCTTCTCTGTCCTCATACACCTGACAACACCGAGATTGCCAAACAGTTCTTCAGCCAAGGGGTTAACTACTGTACTGTAATTGTTCAGTGGCTACTTTCCTCTTGGTAAGGGTAGAAGAGACTCTTCAGCTATGGTAAGCAGCTCTTCTAGGAGAAGGACACTCCAAAATCAAACCATTGTTCTCTATTCTTGGGTAGTGCCATGGCGTCTGTACCATGGTCTGCCACTGTCTTGGGTTAGAGTTCTCTTGCTTAAGGTTACACTCAGGCACATTTCTATTAAGTTTCTCTTCCTCTTGTTTTGTTAGATTTTTATAGTTTTTATAGGAAATTTTTATTTTAATGTTGTTACTATACTTGAAATATTTTATTTTTCTTAATTTCCTTTCTTTACTGGGCCATTTTCCCTGTTGGGGCCCCTGGGCTTATAGCATTCTGCTTTCCCAACTACTAATAATAATAATAATAATAATAATAATGATAAACAATTTATGTTTTTTATCCGTTTACGTAAGTTGTCTGTTTTATTTTCATGAAAATTATTGAATAGACAGGTTTTTCTCTCCGGGTTACTTGCAGCAAAAGAGTGGGCATAACCAAGGTTGAGAAAAAGAAACTAAAAATGCTGTCGAAAAGGTAGACCTTAGTAGAGGAACTGGGTGGAACAGACCTTATCGAAATTTCGAAGGCGCGGGAAAGTTTTTCTTATAATAACATATAAGGAACATGTTAATGCTTATCTCCATAGAGGAAGTATGAGATGTAGTGGCCTGACAGGAGTTTCATCGAAGGATTTCTCTTCTGTATAGCATGACACACTGCAAAGAATGTCCTATTAAAAAAAATTAATTTACCTGTAAACATTCTTCTACTCGTTGGTTAACAACTAGTAGGTTGGCCTGGGCACCAGCCGCCCGTTGAGATACTACCGCTAGAGAGTTATGGGATCCTTTGACTGGCCAGGCAGTACTACATTGGATCCTTCTCTCTGGTTACGGTTCTTTCCCTTTGCCTACACATACACCGAATAGTCTGGCCTATTCTTTAAAGATTCTCCTCTGTCCTCATACACCTGACAGCACTGAGATAAGGGTAGAAGAGACTCTTTAGCTATGGTAAGCAGCTCTTCTAGGAGAAAGACACTCCAAAATCAAACCAATGTTCTCTAGTCTTGGGTAGTGCCATAGCCTCTGTATCATGGTGTTCCACTGTCCTGGGTTAGATTTCTCTTGCTTGAGGGTACACTCGGGCACACTATTCTATCCAATTTCTCTTCCTCTTGTTTTGTTAAAAGTTTTTATAGTTTATATAGGAATTATTTATTTCAATCTTGTTACTGTCCTTAAAATATTTTAATTTTCCTTGTTTCCTTTCCTCATTGGGCTATTTTCCCTGTTGGGGCCCCTGGGCTTATTAGCATTCTGCTTTTCCAACTAGGATTGTAGCTTAGCAATTGATAATAATAATAATGATAACAATATATTGTATTAGAGATATGATCTTTATAAAATGTAATGTATGTAAAATGCATTTTGGAATGAAAAGTATTTATGCCACATAAATTTTAGCTCTTGCATTAACTTTCAAGGTCATCTCTGCCAGTGACATAATTATTTTCCTTCAGTGATATTGATAAGCATTGCCATGGATGTGTCTTGTGGGGGGGGGGGGGGGGTAGTGAGCCACAATGAGCTTTGAGAGGAAATGTCACGAATGTCACTATTTAAAAAGAAGGTTATCAAGTGTGTAAATACACACTCAAACAAACATGCATTCAAATACTGTATTACAGTCTGATCCTCTAAAAATATTCATATATGTAAATTTGCATTAATGTGTTGATGATGATATAATTGAACGCTGTTGCCATCAATCTTATGATGTTCCGGCTATAAGTTCGAAATCTGTATTACCCATCACACGAGATACAAGGTTTTGAGAGAGATTTGTTCGCGGAATAATTTTCGACAGGTTATTAACTAGGAATGTCTGGACTCTGTGTTGTTCCTAATATAATCTCCTTTTTTCCTCCCCGAACCCCATGAAGAGAAGCCAGTGGATGCATTGATCTGGTGATTGTATCGTGTTTTTGAGGATAACTCCATCAAGGGGCGTCCCTTTGGCCTGCGGGGGAAGCATGATGAAACGTCAGTATTCTGAGCCAAATCTTGTAATGAGGTGTCATCGTTTCGTTACTCTCTTTTGGGAAAGAAAGGTGGTGTCCCGGTTCTCCCGTCCTACCTTAAAGGCCTATTTCCAATGGAATGGACATGTAGATTTGATCCTTACCATCGTGACACTATAATGACTCCCCCTCCCTCCCCCTGTCTTTCAAGGCAATTCCGCCAAAAATCTCGGCGTATCGAAGTGTGCGGCAACTGTCAAACCAGGTTGCCGAGCACCACAATACGAGGTCATCATATTACTGACGTATCATGTAATTTGTCGCAGCATTACATTTACATGTCATCGGCATACAGAATATGCTTTTTAACATACGGCTGCGTCCGTCAGGGGAATTTCCTTTGCCCGGAGCTGCATTTTTTATGCCATCGATTTTGGATGCATGAGGTCTAAAATGCAAATAAATGCAGACCACATTTAGCCAGTGAATCCGTGTTTTTATTTCCCCTTTTCAATCATTTTCGGATACAAAACGGACCATTTTCCTCCCGAAACGGCCAAGTGGTCGTAAAGAGTTGTAAACAAGGGACGGGTAGGGGGAGGGAGAGGGGAAGGGGTGCTTGTTCCTTCTCTTAAGTTTCTTTATTCCCCCTTCCCGCTTCCTTCTCCTTTCCCATCTCACCCCCAATTCAAAATCGTCGCCGGACACGTATTGATTTTACAATACGTCTCGCTGGTGCGTTTCATTCTAAGCAGGCCATTAAATATGCTAAATAAAAGTCCTATTAAGTGTAATAACGACACTATTTGACAAGATTTATGTTGGGCGCTGATTTCAGTGGGCGCCTAATGGTGCGTACAACGTTAGCCTGTAGAGGGCCTCGAAGCCCCTCCGTCAGTGCCTTCCTCCTCCCCTCCCCACTCCGAAGGGAACAACCTTCTTCTTCTTTCCTATCCGTTCAAAAATTAGGTCTTTTTCAACTTCCATTTTTCTACTCTGCTTTATTTATATAATTCTAAACTTATACAACGTTATTCCATGACAATTTAATTCAACCGTTTTATTTTTCTCATTATTTCCTCTTAGAATTAAACTCCAAACAGAAGAGAACTGAGAATGTTTCGGAATTTTGAAATATAGCGAAACATTTTGAAGATTTTGCGAAAGGGTTGTAGTCAAGAGGTGCTTCCGCCTTCGACAACTATATCCTCTTGCTCACCCCCCCCCTCCTCTGCCCATAATTTTTCACTCCCTCCCCCCTTACCCCTACCTCACTCCCTCACTCTTATCTTTTTATCACCCAAATATATTGTCACTGCAAGTATTTTTTACACAGATGAAAATTTTATTTTTTTTGGTTCCTACTCGCGAGGGATTACCCGTAAATTTCCGGTATCCTAACACACACGTGTGTGTGTGTGCATATATATATATATATTATATATATATATATATATATATATATATATATATATATATATGAGTGTGTGTGTGTGTGTTTGTAAATGTATATATTACCTTCTTTCAGCCTTATTAGTCCTACTGTAAGCAGGGTCGGCCGCTCGAGTCGACTTTTGTCATTCATTTCTATTCCTTGCATCTTCTACCCTCAGTCCCACAACACTGTTATCCCTCCTCACTTTCATCCATCTGATCTGCTGACGTCCCACACTCCTCCCCAATTTAGGACGGTCTTAGCTCTCCTTATTGGTTCCACCTCCTTCCATCTTATTACTATTACTATTACTTGCTAAGCTACAACCCTAGTTGGAAAAGCAGGATGCTATAAGCCCAGGGGCTCCAACAGGGAAAATAGCCCAGTGAGGAAAGGAAACAAGGAACGATAGAATATTTTAAGAACAATAACATCTAAATAAGTATTTCCTATAAAAACTTTAAAAAATTTGACAAAAGAGAAAGAGAAACCAAATAGATTAGTGTACCCGAGTGTACCTTCAAGCAAGAGAACTCTAACCCAAGACAGTGGAAGACCATGGATAGAGGCTATGGCGCTATCCAAGACTAGAGAACAATGGTTTGATTTTGGAGTGTCCTTCTCTTAGAAGAGCTGCTTATCATAGCTATAGAGTCTCTTCTACCCTTACCAAGAGGAAAGTAGCCACTGAATAAGTAGAGAACATTATTTAACCCCGTGGGTGAAGAAAAATTGTTTGGAAATCAGTGTTGTCAGGTGTACGAGGACAGAGAAGAATCTGTAAAGAATATGCCAGACTATTCGGTGTATGTGTAGGCAAAGTGAAAATGAACCGTAACCAGAGAGAAGGATCCC
>NC_090769.1:21645177-21752677 GCF_036898095.1 Palaemon carinicauda
CGTTTTTTTTTTGTTTTTTTTAGGCAAGTTAGCTTAAATTGCATTTATTTTACTTGTTTGGTTTCGTTGTTTCGTTTTTTTTTTTAGGCAAATTAGCTTAAATTGCATTTATTTTACTTTTTGGTTTCGTTGTTTCGTCTTTTTTTTTTTTAGGTCTGGACAATTTTTGGATGGGTGACCCCTTAAAATTCTAGACGTCCTCGATACATATTATTATTATTATTTTTTATTATTATTATTGTTATTATTATTAATTGCTAAACTAAAACCCTAGTTGGAAAAGCAGGATACTATAATGCCAGGGGCTCCAACAGGGAAAATAGCCCAGTGAGGAAAGGAAACAAGGAAAAATAAAATGTTTTAAGAAGAGTAACAACGTTATAATAATTATCTCCCATATAGACTATAAGAACTTTAACAAAACACGAGGAAGAGAAATTAAATGGAATTGTGTGCTCGAGTTTACCCTCAAGCAAGAGAACTCTAACCCAAGACAGTGGAAGACCATGGTACAGAGGCTATGGCACTACCCAAGACTAGAGAACAATGGTTTGATTTTGGAATGTCATTCTCCTAGAAGAGCTGCTTACCATATCTAAAGAATCTCTTCTACCCTTGCCAAGAGGAAACTGGCCGCTTGTTTCCTTTCTTCACTGGGCTATTTTTCCTGTTGGGGCCCCTGGGCTTATAGCATCCTGCTTTTCCAACTAGGGTTGTAGCTCAGCATTTAATAATAATAATAATAATAATAATAATAACCCCTTAGGTGAAGAAGAATTGTTTGATAATCTCAGTTTTGTCAGGTGTATGAGGACAGAGGAAAATATGTAAAGAATAGGCCAGGCTATTCGGTGTGTGTTTGTGTGTGTGTGTGTGTGTGTGTGTGTGTGTGTAGGCAACGGGAAAATGAACCTTAACCAGAGAGAAGGATCCAAAAAATATTCCAGACGTCTTCGATACATACAACTCCTTTGAACATCCTGTGGCTAAGGAGAGCTAAAAACAGCATCCCAAATTAAATTGTAAATCATGAATTGATACACTTTCAGAGCCCCCCCCCCCTTAGTGTTCTTTCAAAATCTTCTATGAACTACACCTAAAAAGATTTCCCATTTAATAATATTATCTCAATATTACTTTTATTGAAAAATTATATTTTATATAACTGTTTTTTTTAAATTTTCTCTCTCTACTTTGACTGTCTCTTCTAGACTCTTCGGCACTGTTGCCAGATGGGTTAGTCTAAAAATCCCCAAAACTCATGATTAGAAATCCCCAAAACAACCGAGAAATCCCTAATTCCACAAATATATTTTTCTTCTAATCCTGTAACTTTACTATTATATAAATTATCCACTATACTTCATATGAGTGCAAGCAAACTAACTGCAACAAAATGAAAATTTACTCATCTTAGTTTTTTCGTCATAGAAATTTGTACAGGTTATCCCCACCAGACACCCAAAAATCCCCAGAATCTAGGGATAAATCCCCAAATCTAGGGATAAATCCCCATATCTGGCAACATTGCCCTTCGGTTCCAAACGAGCCGGAAGTTCCTTTCACTTTATTTTCGGTCTCGAGCGAAATCTTGGCACAGGGTTCCTCTTGGTCCCGGGGGTCCACGCCCCCCTTAACCCCCCCTGTGGAGGGATAATCATTTCTATGGGGGGCGGGGGTGTTAGCATGCCCTTCAGATACCGGGGAAGAATATAGACGTAATGAAAAAAGAATGAATAAAGAATGAATAAATGTATAATAAACAGATGATTATGTAGAACGAAAAGAGGAGATGTTTGTGTGTGTCTTATCAAATTGGGGTATCCTGTCTAGTTTCTTTTATCATTGTTACTTTTTTTTTTTTATTAAAAACATCACATGCTAGCTATATTATAGTTTTTTATCATTCATTTTATCAACTTTTTTTTTTTTATTTAAAATCAACATCACATACTGGCTATATAGTTTTTTATCATTAATCATATCAACTTTTTTTTTTTATTAAAATCAACATCACATGCTAGCTATATTATAGTTTTTTTATCATTAATTCTATCAACTTTTTTTTATTAAAATTAACATCACATGCTAGCTATATTATAGTTTTTTTATCATTAATTCTATCAACTTTTTTTTTTTTTATTAAAATCAACATCATATGTTAGCTATATTATAGTTTTTTTATCATTAATTCTATCAACTTTTTTTTTTTTATTAAAATGAACATCCTATGTTACCTATGATTTAGATTCTTTTGTCATAATTTTATTATTTTTATTAAAATCAACATTAGAAGTTAGCTGTATCATAGTTTTTTATCATAATTTTAAAAAATTTTTTTTTTTTATTAAAATTAACATCACAAGTTAGCTATATCATAGTTTAGTTTATCATTAATTTTATTATTTTTTTATTGAAATCAAAATTAAAAGTTAGTTATATCATAGTTTCTTTTATCATAATTTTTATTATTCTTTTTATCAAAATCAGCTTTAGAAGTTATGTATATCATAGTTTATTTTATCAGTAATTTTATCACATGTCAGTTTATCAATTTTTCAACTGACAACGTCAGCACCCTCTCTCAGTGCAGTGTCCCGTATCTACTATATCACCTCATCAGATTGTCATTGTCAGCATCGTATATTACACGACTGACAGCATCTGAATTTACTACATTATCGACGTCAGCGTACTCTTTCATGTGAGGATGGGTGTCAGCTTTCGTATTTCACGTGTCTGGCTGACGTCAGCATCTTTCAAATCGAGGATTAATAATTTTTTTTTATGATGGCCATTTTTTATTGTTAGTTCCTGAAAATTCGTTTTGTCTTTTTTATTTCCTCACTGGGCTATTTTCCCCTGTTGAAGTCCTTCGTCAGCATACTCTTTCATGTGAGGGTCGGTGTCAGCTTTCGTTTTTCACGTGTCTGGCTGACGTCAGCATTTTTCAATCGAGGATCAATCATTGTTTATGGTCATCTTTTATTGTTAGTTCATGAAAATTCGTGTTGTCTTTATTTCCTCACTGGGGTATTTTTCCCTGTTGGAACACTTGGGCTTATAGCATCCTGCTTTACCAACTAGGGTTGTAGCTTAGCTAGTAATAATAATAATAATAATAATAATAATAATAATAATAATAATAATCATCATCATCAGAGAAATATGTCCTCAGGAATGTATGATTTGTAAGAAAATTAGTCGTTGGTGCAAATTCATATCTATATAAACTCTCTCTCTCTCTCTCTCTCTCTCTCTCTCTCTCACGTTGTAATAACCGCTATGCGCACCGACCTTGGATGGTGTTGAACACCGTTGAGATTAAAGTTGCCCTCCAGACTGATATTCTCTCTCTCTCTCTCTCTCTCTCTCTCTCTCTCTCACTTATGTAATTGACCTTAATTTGGTCACTATGCACAGGAATTTTAACAAGTAAATCAAAAATTTCTTAAAGCTTACCTCACATTTCTCACCTTTTTCTCATCTCCAGACTGATTTTCTCTCTCTCTCTCTCTCTCTCTCTCTCTCTCTCTCACTCTCTCTCTCTCTCTCTCTCTCCTTATGGATATTTATTTTTATATATATGGTTCTATAACTTACGTAATTGACCTTAGTTTTATCATCATGCACAAATATTACCCAAGAAAAATTCGTACACCTTATTACCTTCCTCACCTTCCTGACTTTCCTCACCTTCCTCCTCAGCTTCCTCACTTTCCTCCTCACCTTCCTACTCACCTTCCTCACTTTCCTCCTCACCTCTATCTCACCTTCCTCACTTTCCTCCTCACCTCTATCTCACCTTCCTCACTTTCCTCCTCACCTTCCTCACTTTCCTCCTCACCTTCCTGACTTTCCTCCTCACCTTCCTCACTTTCCTCCTCACCTTCATCTCACCTTCATCCCCTTTAGGAGAATTTCCAGGTAAAACCACCCGTGAAAGCGAAAGCTATTATTCCCAATTGCATATCATCATTGAAAATGTTTTCGAAGGAAATTCCTTACCTTTAAGTACACTTTATATCAAACTAATAATATAAATTTATCTCTTGTTTAGTCATTAATTATAGTTATAACAGTTACCTTTGTACTTTATTTAAAGGCGTGTTTGTAGTTGACCTTTTAAGTTTAATATCAAATTGTTATGTTAGTGATGATGAAAATTGTAGCAGTTTATCGAAACCTTGATATAAAGCACAGAGAGATTACCGCTTCGGTTTCTAAACTGTAATTTAGTTAAGAACTCTCTCTCTCTCTCTCTCTCTCTCTCTCTCTCTCTCTCTCAATTCATAAAAATTTTGCAAAAAGTAAATTGCTGTTCGTGGAGATTTTAGGAATTTTTATGCCCCAACCAAAAATAATTGCACCAAGCAAATTATAATCAGTTAGATCAATAAAACCAGTGTCAAATGCTTCGTGAATTATAAATATTTCCATTTAAATTTGCTATATTTAGAAATCTAACGCATAACTATAGTCAATTCTTTTTAGCGAGGCAGATTTGCACCGACTCGCAGCGGTGCCCTTTTAGCTCTGAAAAGTTTCCTGATGGCTGAATTGTTAGAATTATCTTGTCCAACCAATCAGCGATCAGGAAACCTTTCCAAGCTAAAAGGGCACCGCTGCGAGTCGGTGCAAATCTGCCTCGCTAAAAAAAATTGACTATAGTTGTTTTGATAATACATGGAATATGAGTATTGATTGAGGGTACACTCGGGCAGGCTATTCTCTCTTATTTCTCTTCTTCTTTTATTTTTTGAAGTTTTTATAGTTTATATATGAAAGATGTTAGCTGATGTTGTTACTGTTCTTAAAATGTTTTATTTTAATAGTTCAATACTTCTCTAGTAGTGTTTATTATCTTATTTCCTTTCCACACTGGGCTATTTTTCCCTGTTGGAGCCCTTGGGCTTATAGCATCTTGCTTTTCAAAATTGGGTTATTACTTATCTTGTAATGATAATGATAGTAGTAATAGTAATAATACTGATAATAATGATAATAATAATAATAATAATAATAATGATGAGGATGATGATGATGATAATAATAATAGTAATAATACTGATAATAATGATAGTAATAATAATGATAATAATAATGATGATGATGATAATAATAATAATAATAATAATAATAATAATAATAATGATGATGATGATGATAGTAATAATACTGATAATAATGATAATAGTAATAATAATAATAATAATAATAATAATAATATTGTATATTTTATGAGGAAATAAATGGAAATATTAAAAAGACGCTGAAAAAATTAGTTTTGGAAGGAACTTCTAAACTATTGTTGGACTACTCTTCGTGTTGAACAGCGGTGAAATAAAAAATTAATTATTATTGATTCGCTACCGGGGGCACTTATGACGTCAGTCAATGGAAGATTGAACTCTCTCTCTCTCTCTCTCTCTCTCTCTCTCTCTCTCTCTCTCTATTGATCGACGTATCTGTTAAACGACTATTTGAATGTATTGAAGAATAGCGAGTAGACGAAAAAGAAAGGTTTAAAACTAAAGTATTAATATTTTTATTCAGGAAAATATTTTCTGTTTTTAAATTGCAGTAGGAGATTTTGTGGAGGTAGAATATTTTTATTATGACATAATTTCAACACCTAATATATATATATATATATATATGTATATGTATATATATATATATATATATGTATATGTATATATATATATATATATATGGATAAATATCAACACAACATCGTGTTCAAATAGAAATAAATTTCTACCTCATACTTGGGATCGAACACAGCCCCTTCTAATGAAAGGCCAGGTCGAAATATATATATATATATATATATATACTGTATAGTGTATATATAAATATATATATATATATTATATATATATTTAGATATATATATAATATATATATATATATATATATATATATTTATGTGTGTGTGTATGTGTGTGTGCGTGTATGTATATAATGTATGTATGGTTTACCTTTATTCCATAGCCAGTAACCCATAGAGTATCCCAAGCAAGAGCTTTTAAAGGGCTGTCTCCATCCACCGTAATAAACATTTAATCTCTTGACTGGCAATTTAATTACTCTAATATAGGTGTGTTAAGGTCATGGGTGGCGATGAGTCCTTTGTCATTACTGTGGTGTTTTATTATTATTATTATTATTATTATTATTATTATTATTAGCTAAGATACATACCTATTTGGAAAAGCAGGATGCTATAAGCCCTGGGGCTCCAACAGGGAAAAATAGCCCAGTGTGGAAAGGAATATTATTATTATTATTATTAGCTAAGCTACATACCTATTTGGAAAAGCAGGATGCTATAAGCCCATGGGCTCCAACAGGGAAAAATAGCCCAGTGTGGAAAGGAATATTATTATTATTATTATTATTATTAGCTAAGCTACAACCCTGGTTTTGGAAAAGCAGGATGCTATAAGCCCATGGGCTCCAACAGGGAAAAATAGCCCAGTGTGGAAAGTAAATAAGGAAAAAACTATAAAAAGAAGTTTAAGAACAATAACATTTAAAATATTCTTTCATATATAAACTATAATAACTTAAAAATAACAAGAGGATAAAAACTTCAAAATAACAAAGAGGAAGAGAAACAAGATAGAACAGTGCCCGAGTGTACTCTCAAGCAAGAGTTAGAATAGAAAGGATTCATGAAGACATTGACGCCAGACAGTCTATAAGAAATTTGCGACAAACGCTATGTATTGAACCGCTGGTGGTGTCTTTGGCCCCGGGGGGGGGGGGGGGGGGAGTGCTAAGAACTCACCAACGAAGATTGATCACCGCGTCTGTGATCGGCTGAGCCGGCGACACCTTAAAGCTCCGATCCTAAAGACGACTTCGCACCAAATGCCATGAAATAACCTTGCCTGGCGATTGCCGTACCGGGGTTCGAGATCCACTCAAGCTCGTTAGTGCCTTGTAGTGTCTGCAACCTCACCATCCTTGTGAGGTAAGGATTAAAGGTGGCATTGGAAGCCCATAGCTCTACCTGCTGAGTCATCAGCAGCCATTGCTTGGTCCTCCCAGGTTCTAGCTTGGGTTGAGAGGGGGCGAGGGCGTTTGGCAGTCTCTATGGCATTGTCCTACTAGCTAGGGCAATGTCATTATCCTTTTCCTCTACCATTCATGAGTGCCCTTTAAACCTGCTGAGTCATCAGCAGCCATTACCTGACCCTCCCTGGTCCTAGCTTGCGTGGAGAGAGTCCTTAGTCGCTGATCATACGGATATTTGGTCAGTCTTTGGGGCAATGTCATTGTCCCTTGCTTCTGCCATTCATCTGTGGCCTTTTAACTTCCTCTAGACAATCTATTAACTATGGCATTGTCAGTGTCCCTTACCTCTGCCATTCATGAGTGGCCTTTAAACCCTTGAAATAGCTCTAGACCATCTACTATCCAGGGCCTTGTCACTGCCCTTACCTCTGCCATTCATGAGTGCCCTTTAAACCCTTAAACTAGCTCTAGACCATCTCCTATCCAGGGCCTTGTCACTTCCCTTACCTCTGCCATTCATGAGTGCCCTTTAAACCTCTAAACTGGCTATAGACCATCTCGTACTAGCTAGGGCAATGTCACTGCCCTTACCTCTGCCATTCATGAGTGCCCTTTAAACCTTTAAACCATCTCCTACTAGCTAGGGCAATGTCACTGTCCCTTACCTCTGCCATTCATGAGTGGCCTTTAAACTTTTAAACTACCTCTAGAGTCCACCTACTATCCAGGGCCTTGTCACTGCCCTTACCTCTGCCATTCATGAGTGGCTTTTAAACCCTTAAACTAGCCCTAGGCCCTTCCTTCGTCACCAGACCGTAATAGCGACCAGGGTCGTCCCTACAGTACACCGAGGGGGAAGTTTGAAAGCAAATCTTCGTTTTTACATCTTGCGGTCGCCTTCATGTGGCACCTCAGTAACAGCAGTTATTTCCTTCGTACTTTTTTAATTGAAGTTTTTCCTTTTTTTCCCCTGACCGATTCTATTAGATCCGAGGTCGCATGCCCGTTGTGGCCTTAATTGAATCTTTTTTTCTTTTTTTTTTTAATTCAGGAAGTTACAGCAGTTGATTGTATTAACCGTTTGTATTGTGTTATAGAGGTGATATCGTTTGGAGAATTCTATATATATATATATATATATATGTATATATATATGTATATATATATACACATATATATATACATATATATATATATATATGTATATGTATATATATACATATATATATATATATATATATAAACGGATGCAAGTGGAGGAGCATGTCTGATACCTTTGTTCTGCAGTGGACTAATAACGGCTGATGATGATGATATGTATATATATATATATATATACTGTATATATATATATATATATATATATATTTATATATATATATATATGTATATATAATTTAAAGACACTTGCTCTTTAGTATATAGTATATACACATTATTTTTGTAATAGTAACAAATATTTTTAAGGAAATTACTTTAAACTAGCATGCCAAAACGTTCTTCTATATAATCCTTTTCAACAATAGAAAATCAATTTTGTAAAATGCATGAAACAACCTTATGTCTGCAATGTAACATGAATATCTCTCTCTCTCTCTCTCTCTCTCTCTCTCTCTCTCTCTCAAGGAAATTACCTCTATACGTTTAATAAGAAATAAGTCTCTCTCTCTCTCTCTCTCTCTCTCTCTCTCTCTCTCTCGGAAATTACCACTATGCGTTTAATAAGAAATAAGTCTCTCTCTCTCTCTCTCTCTCTCTCTCTCTCTCTCTCGTTAATTACCACAATGCGTTTAATAAGATCTCTCTCTCTCTCTCTCTCTCTCTCTCTCTCTCTCAAGGAAATTACCACTATGCGTTTAATAAGAAATAAGAGTCTCTCTCTCTCTCTCTCTCTCTCTCTCTCTCTCTCTCAAGGAAATCACCACTATGCGTTTAATAAGAAATAAAACTTTTATTACAGTAGATTTTGCAATCGTTTCGACTCCAAGAATGTCTGCCATTTAAACATTAATTATAACAGCGTGATAAATAAATCTCATTTTTGAGTTTAATATCTTCCCCGATGGCCAAAGGTGACCGACTTTTTGCCCTCGTATTGAGAGATTGCGCAGATGGTCATGTATCATTTTACCTTTGCCACGCATAGAGGAGGTTGCCAAGTACTGTTTATTACGTTAAATGCGGTTTAAAGGGCTCCTTCAGCCTCGCTTTTAATTCATCATCCGGTGTTCCACAGGGTAGTGTTCTTGGCCCATACTTTTCATACTATATACACATGACATGTGGTTTGGCCTAGAAAACAAGCTCTTTGCATATGCAGATGATGCTACTCTCTTTGCATCAATTCCTTCCCCTGAATGTAGATCTGGGGTTGGTGAACCCCTAAATAGAGATTTAGCTAAAATTAGTGCATGGTGCAAATTATGGGGCATGAAGTTGAATCCTAATAGAACTCAAAGTATGATTGTAAGTAGATCAAGGACGGTGGCTCCTCAACATCCGGTTCTCAGTATTGATAATGTTTCTTTAAATTTGTATGACTTAAATTTTTAGGTGTGATTCTCGACAGCAAATTTACTTTTGAGAAACACATTACGTCTGTGTCTTCTTCAATTGCACAAAAAATTGGCTTATTGAGAAAGTCTTACAAGATTTTCGGTGATCAATCTATTCTGAAGAAGTGTTTTAATTCTTTCATTCTACCTTGTTTTGAGTATTGTTCTCCTGTCTGGTGTTCAGCTGCTGATTCTCATCTTAATTCGTTGGACAGAAACTTACGGTCTATTAAATGTCTTATTCCTGATCTAGATATTAATCTTTGGCACCGTCGTTCAATTAGTTCATTATGCATGTTGCATAAGATTTTCATAACTCTGACCATCCTTTACATTCAGATCTCCCTGTACAATTCTATCCTGTTCGTAATACTAGGCAGGCAGTTAATTCTAATAGCCAGGCCTTTTCCATCATGAGGCTCAATACTACACAGTATTCTAGAAGTTTTATTCCAGCTGTTACCAAGTTATGGAATGATCTTCCTAATCGGGTAGTTGAATCAGTAGAACTTCAAAAGTTCAAAGTTGGAGCAAATGTTTTTATGTTGACCAGGCTGACATGAGTCTTTCTATAGTTTATATGACATATCTGTTTTTTACATTGTTAATAGTTTATATAGAACATATCTGTTTTGACGCTGTTACTGTTTTTAGAATGATATATTGTTAATTTATTCTCATCATTTATTTATTTCCTTATTACCTTTCCTCAATGGGCTATTTTCCCTATTGGAGCCCTTGGGCTTATAGCATCTTGCTTTTCCAACTAGGGTTGTAGCTTGGCTAGTAATAATAATAATACTCATTTTTTAATGAGGTGCATTTGCACCGACTCGCAGCGGTGCCCTTTTAGCTCGGAAAAGTTTCCTGATCGCTGATTGGTTGGACAAGATAATTGTAACCAATCAGATAGCAGGAAACTTTTCCGAGCTAGAAGGGCACCCCTGCTAGTCGATGCAAATCTGCCTCACTGAAAAGAATTGCCTATAGGAACATCATTGTTTCTATGCGCCTGTTCTCAGATTCTAGGTTATATCTAGAATATATATTTCTCTATTTGCATGTACTGTTTATTTTTGTTTATTTTTTTTAATATTGTGTATATATATTTTGGAAAATTATTGAGTTAAAAGCTCTAGATAGAGACGACTGGCTTAATCTAACCTAGGCCCTTTGCATCAATAGGAGATGATGATGATGTATATATTGTTATTTCTGTTTATTAATTAAGTTTTATTTTCGTGTTGCCTGCGTTTTAATGATATATATATATATATATATATAAATATATATATATATATATATATATATATGTATATATATACATATATACATTTATATATATATGTATATATACATATATATATATATATATATGTACATTTATATATATATATATATATATATATTATATATAAGTATATATATACTTTTATATATATAATATTTATATATATATATATATATATATAAATGTACGTATAAATATATATATATATATATATATATGTACATTTATATATCTATATATATATATATATATATATACTGTATGTGTGTGCGTGCGTGCGCGCTGTACATTGAAAAGAGAGAGTTTCCACCCACGTGTAAACATTGATTGGAACATTAACCTTAAAGCGAATGGCAGCCACAAAGTTATTTTTGTCAAGAACAGTCATACACAAAGTTCAAGTACGGGTCACTCATCTCTCATCATGAAGAGAAAAAAAATATGATTGATGGGTGATTTTCTCCCTTTTTTTCCCTGCGTGTTAAGGTTCTTTGCAAGCAAGCCCTTTTGAGAGAGAGAGAGAGAGAGAGAGAGAGAGAGAAGGATTTATATTACGACGACACCAGGGCATGACTACTCCCTCTTTACCCTGAGAGAGAGAGAGAGAGAGAGAGAGAGAGAGAGAAAATTATTTCAATTACAACTTTATCAAGGTTTGATTACTCCCTCTCCCCACTGAGCTTGACAGGAAAGAAATGTGTATATATATATATATATATATACATATATACATATATATATATATATACATACATACATACATAAATAAATATATATATTCATACAAATATATATATATATATATATATATATTTATATATATATATATACATATATATATATATATATATGTGTGTGTGTGTGTGTATGTGTGTCAGACACTTGCTCTTCATTATATATAGTAGATTATCACTAGCCAAGCTACAATCTATTATTAACGGACTCAGAAACATAAGGGGTTCCGAATTGAGATGTTCCCACGCCCGTGAACCCGCCCCGCTACTCGGAGGGGCGTAGTATGTAATCACCAGGAGGAATTATAAAGGAAGGAAAGGGGATGGGCGGGGAGGTGGGGGAAGAGATGGGGAGGGGGGGGAGGAGGTGGGGGGGGGAATTGAAGGGTGGGTCTTTGGAATTTCGGTAGTGAAAGTGTTGTCATTTTGTTTTTATTTCCGATTCCTTCCTTCCTCTGGTGGGGAATTAATTCCCCCAGAGACGTGTCGTCATAATTGAAATCATTCGAGTTAGTCTCTCTCTCTCTCTCTCTCTCTCTCTCTCTCTCTCTCTCAAACAGATGGTTTTACTCCCGGACACGATTTTCATGTGTGTTGGTGTTTGCGGGTAGCAATATACACACTGTATATTTATTCAAGGGTCCGAGTTCCTCTCTCTCTCTCTCTCTCTCCTCTCTCTCTCTCTCTCTCTCAAACATAAAACTAATCAACCAAATTCATAATCACCTAACATTATTATATTCACTTGATGCAAACCTCTCTCTCTCTCTCTCTCTCTCTCTCTCTCTCTCACTTGTGTATTTTTCTCTGCTTACATCTCTCTCTCTCTCTCTCTCTCTCTCTCATATGTCTGTGTTTGCTGGTAGCAATGTACATGTCGATTTATTTATCCAAGACCCCGAGTCTCTCTCTCTCTCTCTCTCTCACTGGAAATGAGCAAAAGTGGAATCCCCCCCTCTGTCCATGACCTTACGCATTGACCCGAGTCATCTTGGCTCCTACCCCCTCTGCCCCCCTTAAAGTTCGCTTCACTCTCCTTTTCATACCATTTACTTCTGGCATTCATCGTTTATTATGATAATTCTCTTCTATTCTCTTCTATTCTTCCCCTTTCCCTTGTTCGGAAGTGATTTTTTTCTTGGATAGGAGATTCATGTGTTCTGGAGTGAATCCTTGGTGTTTTTTTCTTTAATGTTCCATGGGAGTTCATGGAATCGAGGTCATTGTGCAGGAAGGGTGAGAGAGAGAGAGATATGTGACTCACGGTGCTTGATGAGAGAGAGAGAGAGAGAGAGAGAGAGAGAGGGAGAGAGAGATGTTTGCATCAGGTAAATATAAAGATAAAAGGTGATTATGAATTAGATTGATGATTGACTAGTTTTATGTTTGAGAAGAGAGAGAGAGAGAGAGAGAGAGAGAGAGAGAGAGAGAGAGGGTGTTTGCATCAGGTAAATATAAAGATGAAAGGTGATTATGAATTAGATTGAATAGTTTTATGTTTGAGAGAAAGAGAGAGACAGAGAGAGAGAGAGATAGTGTTATGTCAGGTTGATTACATGAACATGCATTCATGCTCACCCTTTAGCGCACGAATACGAGAGAGAGAGAGAGAGAGAGAGAGAGAGAGATTGAAACGAGTTGCATCGACAGTCAGCCGGGCCTTTCCCAAGGATATTAGTTTCTCCTAAAAGGAATTTGTATTGTATTTCTTGTTTCCGGGTCAGTCGTCCTTCGAACTTCACGAAAAACGTTGCAATTTTCCCCCCAGGTTTAAAGGTCGCTCATGAATGGCAGTGGCAAGGGACAGTGACATTGCCCTATCAAGCAGGATACACCAGAAGATGCATTAGCAACTCTCTGGTGGATATACGAGGTGCCTCACACTGAGGGACCTGGGGGAACCCAAACAAAAAATAAGGCAATAAGGCAATGACCTAGAGACTGACCATATATACATATGATTAGTGCCCAAGCCCCCTCTCCACTCAAGCTAGGACCAACGAGGGCTAGGCAATGGCTGCTGATGACTCAGCAGATAGACCTACTGTATAGGCTTCCATAATCCCCCCTTCCTTAGCTCACAAGGATGGTGAGGTTGCAGTGACCAAAGGAACTAACGAGTCTGAGCGGGATTCGAACCCCAGTCTGACGTAAAGGGCCTCGTTTAGATTTCGCCAGTCGTCTCTATCTTGAGCTTTTAAATCAATACTTCTCCATTTTTCATCTCCTATACTTCACTCTTCGTAGTCTTGAGCCATGTAGGTCTGGGTCTTCCAACTCCGTTTAGTGCCTTGTGGAACCCCTTTGAAAGTTTGGTGAAGAGCATGCCCAAACCATCTCCAACTACCCCTCTCCATGATGAAATGAGCCGTAACCAGAGAGAGGGATCCAATATAGTACTATCTGGCCAGCCAAAGGACCCAATAGATCTCTAGCTGTAGTATCTCAACGGTTGGCAGTTGCCTTGGTCAACCTACTACCTACATGTAATTATAGGAACCGTTTTCACTTTGCTAGTGATTCGAACTTGGTCTCATCCCATTTCTTTTAGCGATGCAGATTTGCACCGACTCGCAGCGGTGCCCTTTTAGCTCAGAAAAGTTTCCTGATCGCTGATTGGTTGGACGCGATAATTCCAACCAATCAGCGATCCGGAAACTTTTCCGAGCTAAAAGGGCACCGCCGCGAGTCGGTGCAAATCTGCATCGCTAAAAGAAATGGACTATAGTTCCGTGATAGCATAAATCTATGTTCATTTAGTTATTTGTGGCAGTAACTAGATGCGGATGTAATGGGGGTGGGGGTTGGGGGGGGGGGAATGCGTGGCCCATTGTCTGAATGCGGATCTGACTGCGGAAATGAGCGGTCGGAACAAAAGCTACAGTACCCTTCATGGTAGTCGAGTTAGGTGGGATAATAACGATTACGAGGAAAATTCTCTCTCTCTCTCTCTCTCTCTCTCTCTCTCTCTCTCTCTCTCTGTTAATATTCTACGTCTCAGCTCTCACTCTCTCGCTCTCTGAATATTCTACAACGCCTTAGCTCTCTCTCTCTCTCTCTCTCTCTCTCTCTCTCTCTCTCTGTGAATATTCTACGTCTTAGCTTTCTCTCTCTCGCTCTCTGAATATTCTACAACGCATTAGCTCTCTCTCTCTCTCTCTCTCTCTCTCTCTCTCTCGGAATATTCTAAGTCTTAACTCTTTCTCTCGCTCTCTGAATATTCTACTACGCCTTAGCTCTCTCTCTCTCTCTCTCTCTCTCTGTGAATATTCTACGTCTTAGCTCTCTCTCGCTCTGAATATTCTACAACGCCTTATCTCTCTCTCTCTCTCTCTCTCTCTCTCTCTGATTATTCTACAACGCCTTAGCGCTCTCTCTCTCTCTCTCTCTCTCCTCTCTCTCTCTCTAGAATATTCTATTACGCTTTAGGTTATTGTACATTTCGTATTTATTTCCCAAACAGGGCCTAGGTTTTAATTTAGCTGATGCTTATGGCATTACGTACTTCACTTACTTTAAGGTCTGCTTTCCTGGTTCTATCACGCAGGGGAACCCTATTCATCACAAGATTTACACGTTCATTTTATTGTATGCATTCTTATACAACGATGTGAAACATTGACCATATTTTGAAACGACAAAATTTCCCGCAAGATAGATGGCGCTAGTAAACGTGCAGCAGCTTTTCCCCGAGAAAGTCTTCAGTTTCTTCTTGAACGAATGCAATCTTGCTTCGAAACATCCCCTTATTCATATGTATTCAATGACATTTACGCATACGTATGCGTAAGCATAAACCCCTCATGTTTATGTATTCAAGTATTGATGCCGTATTGCGTTAATGTAATCACCCATGTAATCAACCAAGAACAGGTCTCTTGAATTCACGTAAACATAAATTGATTGACCTGATTTCTCTTCTCCCGTAACAATCAGAAGTCTGATTTCTGTTTGCTATTCGTGATATGAACAATTAAAAGATGTTATTGTCTTAAATCCTATCTTTTTCTTATATGTTCCCCTCGGCAAAGGGGGTCAGACCCTGCTGGGACAAATGCCATTGACTTTCGAGGTCATGACCTTTTGGCACAGGTCGAGGGCGAAGGCTTTCTTCTTCTTGTTTTTCTTTTTCTTCTTCTTCTTCTTCTTAATGTCTTTGTATCCTTATGAGGAGGGTCCTGTCTTGCAAGCCCGTTGCTGCATTATTATTATTATTATTATTATTATTATTATTATTATTATTATTATTAGCTAAACTACAACCCTAGTTGGAAAAGTATTATATTATTATTATTATTATTATTATTATTATTATTATTATTATTATTATCTAAACTACAACCCTAGTTGGAAAAGTATTATTATTATTATTATTATTATTATTATTATTATTATTATTATTATTAGCTAAGCTACAACCCTAGTTGGAAAAGCAAGATGCTATAAGCCCGAGGGCTCCAACAAGGAAAAATAGCCCAGTGAGGAAAGGAAATAAACGATATATGGAGTGATTAAAATTAAAATAGAATACTTTAAAAGCATTGACAACATTAAAACATATTTAATTTATAAACTATAAAAGGACTTACGCAAGAGAGTAATCGTGGGGTCATTTTTCCTCCCGTACGTAAGCTCGTTCATGAGGAAAGTATATTTTATAGATTATTATTTTGTCTAGCTGTGATTATAATAAGATCATGTTTTCTTGTTCCTTTTTATGAATTAATTATTGATGAACCAGTCCCTCTCGCGGTAGGATTAGCAGTCAGAAATAATATATATTTATATCTAAATGTGTACACTCTAAGTATAATACATAATACAGTCTTTGGTATCTGTCCACCCAACTAAGTCTAATTTTTCTTTAAGTAAATAAAATAGAAAAATTTTAATACTAACAATAAACAAAATATCAGATCCCCTGTTGGAGCCCTTGGGCTTATAACATCCTGCTTTTCCAACTTGGGTTGTAGCTTAGCAAGTAATAATAATAATAATAATAATAATAATAAAAACAACAACAACAATAATAATAATAATATACAATAAACAAAATATCAGATCCCCTGTTGGAGCCCTTGGGCTTATAACATCCTGCTTTTTCCAACTTGGGTTGTAGCTTAGCAAGTAATAATAATAATAATAAAAACAAAAACAACAACAACAATAATAATAATAATAATATACAATAAACCAAATATCAGATCCCTTGTTGAAGCCCCTGGGCTTATAACATCCTGCTTTTCCAACTTGGGTTGTAGCTTAGCAAGTAATAATAATAATAATAATAATAATAATAAAAACAACAACAACAATAATAATAATAATATACAATAAACAAAATATCAGATCCCTTGTTGAAGCCCCTGGGCTTATAACATCCTGCTTTTCCATCTTGGGTTGTAGCTTAGCAAGTAATGATAATAATAATAAAAACAACAACAACAACAATAATAATAATAATAATCTCTAAATAAATTGACCTCCTCATATAATTATCCATGAATAAAATTAATGAAGTGAAAGAAATCGCAGGATAGTAGGCACCTGGCCATGAGCATATGATAAGCTCCAAAGAAGAGCTACGTGACGTAGCTCTTCTTTGGAGCTTATGTTCATTCAATAGACTTTGGACCTTGAGACATAGATGCCAGATGGGTAGTCTAAAAATCCCCAAAACAACACAAAAATCCCCATTTCCAGAAATATATATTCATCTGATTCTGTAAACTTTACTAATATATAAATTACAATAAATAAAAAAGGACCACGAGGACTAAAAAAAAAAAGATTGAGGTCTTGTGAAGTGGAGAGAGAGAGAGAGAGAGAGAGAGAGAGAGAGAGAGTGAGAGAGAGACTTATTTTCACAATTTTCTGGCCAAAAATCCCCGAATTTGTACAGAATATCCCCATTGGACACCCAAAATCGCCAAATCTAGGGACAAATTCCCATATCTGGCAACACTGCCTTGAGAGCCACCTGTGTTTACATTTGTCAGGTGACGTCGGAGATAAGAGGAGATAATATAGGCATGAAGATGACAATGATGATTAGTCAGAAGGAAATGGCGGAAGTTGTTGGCAAGGGGTTAAAATTAATGTTTCTACGTGCGGGGTTATTATTATTATTATTATTATCATTATTATTATTATTATTATTATTATTATTATTATTATTATTATTATTATTATTATTATTTGTTGTTGTTACTGCTTCGTTAATTACTTTTGCGAAAATATTTTCACAATACCCTGAGGGCTAAATAAATATTTTTACAAATAACATATAATCTTAATAATTAATAAGAGTTATAGAATTTTGTGATAGAAAGATGATTCTTAAAGTTGATAGTCATTTATTAATTGTATAATGTATGCCAAGGAAATTTTAAAATGATTAATTTTTTATTAATTAATTAATTGATCATTTCATTTTATAATTAATAAAAGTAGAATTTTTAATAGAAAGATGATTCTTAAAGTTGATAGTCTTTTATGAATAGTATAAAATATGTCAAGTTAATTTTTAAAATTATTAATTTTTAATTAATTAATTAATTATTTCATTATATAATTAATAAAAGTCATATAATTTTGAATAAAAAAAATCATTCTTAAAATACTTAGTCATTTATGAAAAGTATAATGTATGTCAAGGAAATTTTTAAAATTATTAATTTTTAATTAGTTAATTGATTATTTCATTCAATAGTTAATAAAAGTCATAGAATTTTGAATAAAAAAATCATTCTTAAAATACTTAGTCATTTATGAATAGTATAAAATATGTCAAGTTAATTTTTAAAATGGTTAATTTTTAATTAATTAATTGATTAATTTATTATATAATTGATAAAAGTTATAGAATTTTGAATAAAAAAATCATTCTTAAAATACTTAGTCATTTATGAATCGTATAATATATATCAAGGGAAATTTTAGAATAATTAATTTTTGATTAATTAAATTGTTATTCCATTCTATCTATTCTTCTGGTAGATAATCTTTTAATTAATAAGTCATAGAATTTTGAATAGAAAGATGATTCTTAAGATAGAGTCATTTATGAATCGTATAATATATGCCAAGGAAATTTTAAAATGATTATTTTTTAATTATTTATTTAATTCTTTAATTAATAAAAGTCATAGAATTTTTAATAGAAAGGTGATTCTTAAGATAGAGTCATTTATGAATCGTATAATATATGCCAAGAAAATTTTTCAAAAATTAATTTTTAATTATTTATTTAATTCTATAATTTATAAAAGTCATAGAATTTTTAATAGAAAGATGATTCTTAAAATACAAAATCATTTATGAATCGTATAATATATGCAAGGAAATTTTAAAATAATAAATTTTTAATTATTTATTTAATTCTATAATTAATAAAAGTCATAGAATTTTTAATAGAAAAATGATTCTTAAAGTTAATAGTCATTTATGAATCGTATAATATATGCCAAGGATATTTTTAAATCATTAATATTTAATTAATTAATTTATTATTTCAAAGTTGTAGAATTTTGAATGGAAAGATGATTTTTAAAATACAAAATCATTTATGAATAGTATAATATATGCCAA
This sequence comes from Palaemon carinicauda, assembly GCF_036898095.1. Lineage (NCBI taxonomy): Eukaryota > Metazoa > Arthropoda > Malacostraca > Decapoda > Palaemonidae > Palaemon > Palaemon carinicauda. The sequence goes on from NC_090769.1 coordinate 21,664,374, forward strand.
GGAAATTTTTTAAAAATTAATATTTAATTAATTAATTAATTTATTCCATTCTATTTATTCCTTTCTATTTATTCCTTTGATTAATGATCTCTGTTTCTGTCCACAGGAGATGGCGGGTGCGAACAAGCTTTTCGGGAAGGACATGGGCCAGTATGAGGAGTTGGACATCGATGACCTCTTGGAGCAGCTCTCCCCCGAGGAGTTGGAGATGCTTGCTGGCGAGGTCGACCCTGACGTAAGTTATAACTCCAGGAGTCTGAGGTCGATTGAGTCTTAGGTCGCTTTTCATTTGACCTTCGACTGGAGACTTTTAATAGTTTATGTTTTTTTTTTCTTAATGTAATAATTAGGAATCTATAATAAAAATATTGAGAGAGAGAGAGAGAGAGAGAGAGAGAGAGAGAGAGAGAGAGAGAATGGTTAATATAAGTAAAATATTTTGTGAGAGAGAGAGAGAGAGAGAGAGAGAGAGAGAGAGAAAGGTTGATATAAATTAAATGTGTGAGAGAGAGAGAGAGAGAATGGTTAATATAAGTAAAATATTTTGTGTGAGAGAGAGAGAGAGAGAGAGAGAGAGAATGGTTGATATAAGTTAAATATGTGAGAGAGAGAGAGAGAGAGAGAGAGAGAGAGGTTGTTCTAACTACCAGTAAAGTATTTGAGGGAGAGATAGATGTTCGTTGATACAACTACAATATTGAGATGAATATTTTACCATTTGTTATAAGATTGATAAACTTTATTAATTTTCAAAGCTTTGCAGTTATAATAGTGATAAAAACCATAGTAATTATGTTGATAATAATAGTAAAGATAATGGCAATGACCAATAGTAATACAATACCAGTACTAATAATAACTATTGATGATATAAATAACGTAATAAAAATGCCAATTTCATTACTGGACTTGCCACTGATTGCTACTATCTTCGACAGGACACTCTGATTCCTCCCAGCGAGCGCAACAACTACAAGTGTGAGAAGGAGTCCACAGGTCCCCTCGACCGCAAGAAGCTGATCAACCACATCAACGATCAAGCCCTTAATGAACCTGACAGACCGGAGCTGGTTCCATACGTCCCAGGGGTTGTCAGAGGCAAAAAGGTGAGCAGTACTGTAATGAGACTAAGGGCACTTTGATGTTATGAAGTAAAATATGTTATTTACCTCCTTAAATGATGCCACGTTGATGTTATGTACGTCCTAAAATGATGCCACATTGATGCTATGAAGCACAGTACATTATGTACGTCATAAAATGATGCCACATTGATTTCATGAAGTACAGTACATTATGTACGTCCTTAAATGATGTTACATTGATGTTATGTGTATCTTAAAATGGTGCCACATTAATGTTATAAAGTAGAGTATGTTATTTACTTCTTAAAATGATACAACATTGATGTTATGAAGCACAGTACGTTATGTACGTCCTAAAATGATGCCACATCGATGTTATGAAGTGCAGTGCATTACGTACATCTAAAATGGTGCCACATTGATGTTAGGAAGTACAGTACATTATGTACATCCTAAAATGATGCCACATTGATGTTATGAAGTACAGTACGTTATGTACGTCCTTAGATGATATCACATTGATGTTGTGAAGTACAGTACGTTATACTGTATACGTCCTAAAATGATGCCACATTGATGTTCTGAAGTGCAGTGCATTACGTACATCTAAAATGGGGCCACATTGATATTATGAAGTGCAGTATGTTATTGTACATTAATTTACAGAACATTTCAGTACGTTACAGTACATTACTGTACGTTGCTGTACTTTACAGCACATTTGAGAATGGCCTGGCTTGGAGGTATTCTGTTCTGTAATTTATAGAGTTAAATAAGTATATAAGTTTTTGCAAAAGAACAAATATAAATTATATCATTCAAGCTTAGGCTATTTCAGTACTTATCTCTTGAAAAATATTGAAATTGAATATAATGTACATTTTCACTTGAAAAATATTTTTTGGGTATTGATACCTGCTGAAGAATTCTTTGTGGTTCATTCTGGAAGATATGGGAATATTCTAAAGGAAACTTCTTAGATGCAAAGGCCACTGCATATAGTTCCAAGGGGTCTAACAGGTTTTTGATATATAATATAGGCATGTGGTGAAGGGTTTTGAAGTAGAATTATCATATGAAATTTTATATCTTATCACTTTTACCCCCAAAGGACGTACTGATACGTTTCACAAAACACATCCCTTTACCCCCATGGACGTACCGGTAAGTCCTTGCAAAAAACTGCTATTTACATTTTTTTTTTTTTTATTTTGATTATTTTTTTTTAGAAATTTCAGGCATTTTCCAAGAGAATGAGACCAACCTGACCTCTCTATGACAAAAATTAAGGCTGTTAGAGCAATTTGAAAAATATATACTGCAAAATGTGCTTGAATAAAAAATAACCCCTGGGGGTTAAGGGTTGGAAAGTTCCAAATAGCCTGGGGGTAAAAGGGTTAAGTAAAAACCAAGAAGTTTTTATATGGAAATAATTTTGTAGTTAAAGAAAAACATCTCGAAAGGTATTTGCTGGAGGCTGCAAACCAAACTTCTTGTTAATTCCTAAGTTATTTTACTTTCTTCCTATTGAATTTCAAAATCACACCTTGGGGTGGATGAATTAGCAAATAATCTTGAAAATGAGATAATTTAGCTTTATATTCTGTTCGGTTTACGTACATTACATCCTTACTAACCAAGGGTTTCAGATCTTGATTATAATGGCTTTAAAGATCATTAGTCAATGTTTTTTTTTCACAATCATTCTGAATTTGAAGCTTTGTTTTATTTGAGTTCCACCAAGCATAATGTATCTTTTCATATAAGCATAAGTTGCATACAGACTATACCAAGTAAGGAGTTTCTTACTTATCAATCATATAAAAAGTACAGTATACAATGTATATGCATTGAAGATATTTTTATGTCAGTGCAAAAATTACGAGAACTACAAATAACTGATGTTAAGGAAAGGGGGACACTAAACAGCTTTAAAATCAATAAGAAATTGTTTGATAAGACCTAAATGTGAAAGGACTTGAGGGTAGCATAACTGATAGTAAAGAAAGAGGGACACTAAACTGCTTTAGAATCAATAAAAAAAGGTTTGATAAGATCTAAATGCGAAAGGACTTGGGGCACAGGTAGCAATATTGTGTGGCAGTTAGGTTTAAAAGATCAGCTTCTTTTGCAGTCATGCTCCCTTGTTTAGTGTTTATCTATATACATATTTTTTTTTTAATAATTTAATGGCCCAGTGCTGGATTCTGGAAGGCCCTTTCTGACCCATGTGCAACTGGGGGAAATGCCCTCCACTTGCACCATGAAATAGAATAGAAGATAGAGAGCAAGGTGGAAGAAAGGAAGAGAGAACGGATAAAATTGAAAAGATCATAACTGTATCCATTTGTTTCATAAATTCACATTGTCTTTCAGAAAGCATCATGTTAATTCAGCTTGCATGTTGTTTGTGAAGTATCGAAGGTAAACTTTCATGGATCTCTAAGGCCGTGAACTATTAAAATAGGCTTGCCATTTCTGCCGTTTAAAGTTATGCTACTTTTTGGCACATGCATAACCGTGTTTTCTAGGTTGAAAAAAATGGCTGATATAAAATAAAAAGAAACTGCATATTGTATTTCTGTAGGAGAAAGCACTCAAACTGCTTTAGAATAAGACTTATAGAAAAACCCAATCTAAAGTTTACTTATTCAGTACTGTATATATTGGTCTATGGTGATTTTGAAGAATGTAAATATATTGGATGACTAGTAATTAATGGATTTATTACTTTTTACAGTGGATTCCACCTCCACCACCTGAACCAGAAGAAGATGATGATGCCGTTGCAAAGCCCCAGGAAGTTGAGATTGATTTAGATGAAGAAATCCAAGCTGTTTTGGATAGTGCCACAGAGGATGAAATTGTTGATCTTGCTGGTAATTTTATAGCTTCAAATAAGAGCTTTTTCTTTCTTTATTGATGATGATTTTATTCCATGTTGAGGATTGTCGTGGCCGATGAGGTAACGTCCCTGATTGGTGAACTGCAGACTCAAGTTTGAGTCCCGCTCAAACTTGTTAGTTCCTTTTGTCACTGCAACCTCACCATCCTTGTGAGCTAAGGATGGGGCCTTTGGGGGAGCCTATAGGTCTATCTACTGAGTCATCAGCAGCCATTGCCTGGCCCTCCTTGGTCCTAGCCTGGGTGGAGAGGGGGCTTAGGCACTAATCATATGTATATATGGTCAGTCTCCTGGGCATTGTCCTGCTTGATAGGGCAATGTCGCTTTCCCTTGCCCCTGTCATTTATGAGCAGTCTTTAAACCTTTAAATTTAGTGCAGTACAGTACAGTAATCCTTTGCCATATTGGTCTCTCGGTACATTACGGATTTATAAATATATTAAAGTTCCTCAAATTCCAAACATTTGGCGATACAAAAACAAAACCAACTGAAATCATAAATCTTAGATATTGTTTCAAAATTTCCTAATGAAATACAGTAATAAAACCATATATGATTTAATGTAGTAAGCAAGACGACATTAACAATATGAAACGGGACAATTTGTTGACCCTTGCATCTGAAAATTGTAGGTATGCGAGTTGGGTACATCCTACCCTAGGCCACATTTTTTTTTAAATTTAGCTTGCAAACAATTTGACTTACAAACATTGTTAGAACCTATTAATTATGTAAATTGAGTAATTTTTGTATATGTAAATCTATATTCTGGACTCCTCTTTATATTGTGGGTTTCTGAGGGCAGATAAGTTTTATATTTTTCATATTTTGATTATTTTTTGTTAGAAAATAGTCATTGTTTGGCTTATAAAAGCTAAAATTTATAAAGATAATTTGAAAAGTGTACCGTTGATTTCTGTATGGAATGTAACATACCTGATAGCCAAGGGATTACTTTATATCCATTATAAAGAAACAGATGTAGTATTTTCTTTCATTAAATTGTTTGTAAGAAACTGAAAAAGAGTTAATACAAGCTTGAAGAATATGTATCTGAATAGTTATGAATAATTTCTATTTAGAAGAAGCATTATCACCAAATATTTTCCTGAGTATACTATGCTATATAGTAGTTGGAATTTTAGGGTTCTGTTATTAGCTCTATGTACTAAATGAAGGTTCAGGTTTTTATAAAACATTTGAGAGATCCCATATTGCCCAGAAGCTGTTATAACTTTATTCTGAACAAGGGCAGACCTACGATATACAGTAACGCATAGTTACGTGCAATGTACGTTGGCGTTAATGCATAGTTATGTGCAATGTATGTTGGCATTAATGCATAGTTACGTGCAATGTACATTGGCATTAATGCATAGTTACTTGCAATGTACGTTGGCATTAATGCTTAGTTATGTGCAATGTATGTTGGCATTAATGCAGTTACTTGCAATGTACGTTGGCATTAATGCATAGTTACGCGCAATGTACGTGGCATTAATGAATAGTTACGCGCAATGTACGTTGGTGTTAGTGCATAGTTACGCGCAATGTACGTTGGCGTTAATGCATAGTTACGCGCAATGTACGTTGGCATTAATGCATAGTTACGCGCAATGTACGTTGGCATTAATGCATAGTTACGCGCAATGTACGTTGGCATTAATGCATAGTTACGCGCAATGTACGTTGGCATTAATGAATAGTTACTCGCAATGTACGTTGGTGTTAGTGCATAGTTACGCGCAATGTACGTTGGCGTTAATGCATAATTACGTGCAATGTATGTTGGCATTAATGCATAGTTACTTGCAATGTACATTGGCATTAATGCATAGTTACGTGCAATGTACGTTGGCATTAATGCATAGTTACGTGCAATATACGTTGGCATTAACGCATCACCTTTTTCTTGAACAGCTGTTTTAGGTTTCCATTCCATGATGAGTCAAGAACAGTACCATGCGTCACTTTTGAATAAGGGTAAGCCCATGGGTGTAGGCTGGGGAGGAGTCACAAAGGCCACCAAGTTCAAGCCTCTTCCTGTAGAACCTCCAAATGATACAGATCCCGAAGAAAGTATCAAGAAGTTGAAGGACGATGATCCCAATTGCAAAGACCTTAACTTCAACAATATTAGGGTAAGGAAAGTAACAATGTTGGTCGTGATGATAGCTAAAGTAATATTGATTAATATTTTTTTCTAATTTGTCTCATAGAATTTGTTTTTACTTTTTAGTGGTATTAAACCGGTTTCAAGTAATATATTTTTATGCTGAGAATATAGACTTTTATTTTAAGTAGTCTGAACTAGATTTAAGGTGCTCATTCAAAAAATAGATCATATATTGGAATAAAGTTTTGTGAGGTCAGAAGATTGCTATTCTTATAGAATTGGCAGTCTCCAAAAAGGCTTTTGCTAGAGTTTTAATACAGTACTAGTGAACCTAATCATTACGTACCTGGTAAACATTCTTAATGTGTTTCTATATTTTCAGAACATGTCTGATGAACAGATCAAGAGATTGTTTGAGTCCCTAGAATTCAATACCAAACTTGAAACTTTAAGTATGGCGAACACCGGAATCTGCGACAGACATATAGATCCTCTGGTTGCTTCACTTTGTACGAACAATGCACTTAAAACGCTCAAGTAAGAACCAATTTGATTTATCTTTATTTTATATAGAAATTATTTTATATAATATGAGAGATATGTGAATTTATTCAAAAACCAATTCTTTAACAGGTGAAAAAATATTAAAAAAACGCTAAAGGTACTCGGCAAATTATATTTGTTATAGATTAACTTAACTAGGTCATTGATTCAGGTTTCTAAGCTTATAAGACTGACCTAGGGAATTAGTCCACAAGTGACAAGTAATGTAGGAAAACTGTAGAATGATTTAAACCATAAACTTTAATGTAAAACTATCTGAGAAATGTTAAGAGCAAAAAGCTGTGGATAAACCTCTGAAGGAACAGGATATAAAAGCAGGCCGAGTAACATCAGACTAATATGCTGTACAAACTTTCTTTAACAATTGAATTCTGAATCTCATAAATTGAATTTTATTTACATCCAGTACACTATACTGTACTGTAGTAATTGTGTGATATCTACTAAAGTATTGTTCTATGTATGATTAATGTTTGTAAGGAAAAACTTATTATGTGTTATGAAAATATAAAGTTTTGATTCAAAGAAAAAGTAGTACTGATTATTTTCTGTTATCAAAATAGCTTAAAGGGGCTTCACCATGGACTAAAATTAAAACCTGAAGAGTATATCTCAAGGTTATCTGTTTGTTCCTTTAGATTAATCTGTCTTTGTGTCAGCACAGTGGTGGTAGGATGTTTTAGAATCTATGAGGCTTGATGTGGACATTTAAACTTGGTCCAGTCAACCTAGTGAGATTGTTATGGGTATCACAAAATGAGTATGTGTAGCCTACTGGAAATCTGTAACTATGAGTTGCTTTAAGTATATAATCTATAAAGGAATCTTTGTATAATATGATTAGTATGTTTTCAGCGCTATTTTCTTGATTAGAATAATAGTATGTCATCAAATAAAACCATTTGGAGATTGGTTAGGCTTAGTACTCAGCCATCAAGAATTATGCCACTGCCATTTTAATTTATTTTAACTTAGTGTTGCAATGTACTGTAGTTCTCATAATACAAGAAAACTTGCTAATGTATATCCTCAATTTTCAGTTTGGAAACAAACAACATTAGTCCAGCAGGTATCGTTCGAATCATGGAGGCACTTCTCAAAACACACACCATAGAAGAAATTCGTCTTGCAAACCAGGTAATTTTTATTGTTGTTATGTTTAGACTATGTGTAATGTTGTACAATATAATGAATTGATACTTCTGCCCTACATCATTAATTAATAACAGGAGATCTGCCTCAACTCTATTTTCTTCCTATCCCGGATTTTCCCCCTTATAAGGTGACTTGTATGTCCTGTATTCATGTACTCTACATGAAAGTGTACTCAATACTTACTATACATTCATAAGCTGCAGGAAGTACAGTAGTGTACACAGAGCACTTTATACTATTTTATGACGTAGTAACTGACATAAGGTCAGGTAAAACGGCTTAACGTAGATTTTATTTTTTTATTCAATACAGTACTTAAGGGTGAGTGATGTAAAGTTGGAACTGACAAGTGTCGAACTAACGTAAAGAGGGGTATTACAGTACTGTATATATACATTATATTATATTATAGTATTTAATATATATAAGAAAATTATAAATCTAGACAGCTATCTATTTTAGATTTTTGTTCCTAATGATTATTTATGTTGCAGCGAGCGAGCGTTTTAGGCAACAAAATTGAAATGCAGTTAACAGACATCATTGAGCAGAACCCTACTGTTTTACGAGTGGGCATCCACTTCGAGTTCAACGATGCCCGCAACCGTGTATCCAGACATCTTCAGAAGAACTTGGATACTTGTGAGTATGACCATGTGGCATCTAGCGTCCTTCGCTAAAGTTGTTGTAGAGAAGAGCATAGTCTCATCACAACATCATTTTTTGTTTTGTTCTCCATTGAACTAAGAACATTGCTACAGTATAGGATTTTAGGATAATGTACTTTTAGTTAGCAGAATTTCAGGTTTGTTACATCTCCTCTAGTGTCATCAGCAGAGAAGAGGGATGAATAACTTATCCCACAAAAGTCTAATCAAATTTCTATACAAAAGATATTTTTTGTAGTTTACGGCTTATACTAATTTATATCGTGGCTTGCCATTGAGTTCAGCTAATCTGCATAAGCTTCTAACAAGTTAATATCTCTGTATTTTTCTCTGAGGCCAAGGTCATGAGTGTAAAAGATACAGCTAACTGAAAATTACATTTGTAAAGCAATGTCAAGAATTACACTGTTAACGTGTGATGGTGTGAGGGCACCAGCTAGGACACACTTACAGTTATGTAATAAGCAAGGCTAGTAAGTATTAGGAACTATTATGCCAATAACTGGATTGTTAACTTCCCTTAGACTTCATAAAGCAATATTTGATTTATTACTGTCTTCTGTAATCTCGTTTATCTAAACACAGGATAGAATGCAATTTTGCTTTACAGTCTCTTTCAACTTATACATAAGTCTACCCATTTTATGCTTCTCTTCTGGTTTTAATCTACATCTCTCTCTCTCTCTCTCTCTCTCTCTCTCTCTCTCTCTCTCTCTCTCTCTCTCTCTCTCTCTCTCTCTTAAACTGGAAGGGATTGTTTTTTATGGAATGTTCACATATCCCTAAGAACATCTTATATCCAGAAGCAGAATTGTATAATCACTGAGCAGTGTGTATTGAATCCACTAAAACCTGGTGCCCTGTAAAAATGCTGAAGGAACCTTTGTACAGTATGTTATTTTGAAATTGTGTCTACCATGTGTATTGTGTTTTATTCATAGTATGGTACATTATATTAACGACTTTAGCCGTGCAATTTAGTTTGTGTATTCATTCACTTATCAAAGTTGTGAACTTCTGGTTATGTCAAGTTACATCTGAAATATCAGGCTTGAGTAGAATTGGTTTTCTTGTATACAGTAAGGAATACTGTATTAGGTAAAGGTTAGAGAACAGTGTGTCAGGGAAAGTTCTCCACCTCACTAACTCGCCCTTCAAAATCCAACATCGTATCATGCCTTATGTAAACTGATACATGATAGAGACCTTGCCATTTAAGGAATTGCCTTCTGTAACACAGACAATAGCATGTAATTTATACCTTTCTCTTGTAGATGGTAGATCTACTACAGAAAGCCATTTCTTCTTCTTAAACCCTTGCACCGCTGTGTTACCTTGAGATGAATGGTTACCTATCATTATTTTGCCTTTTTTTTCTCCCTTCATTTTCAGCTCTGCATCGCCCACGTGCTTATACCTCAGAATTAGACCGCAATTTTTTTCTTAAGCATTTCTAATCAAATTAGATCAATAATATCTTTGTTGTAATATTTTGAATAATCATGACCTTATTTTCATAACTTATTTTTATCTTCTCTTTTCTCTCTATACTCTGTGCATTGCTGTTTCTTCTCTCCCCTCCTGATAAGAATCTTTACTAACTTCGGTAACGAAAATTAATCGTAATCATCACAGAGGGAACAGGAAGAACATATGAATTTGAGGGACATATGGCTTGTTGCGCTTTTTTTTTCTCTCCTTTTCAGCTTGAGCGCGGGCTTTTAATAACTAGTGTAGCGTAGACTTCTATTCTCCCCCCATCCATATAAGGTTGGTGACTCATGTGGGGACTAAGCGTGTTTCAAAACCTAAAAAAAAAAAAGTTTGGTTTTCTAATTATTTTTCCTTTTTACCCTCAGACCCTCCTTTTGCAGGTTTAATAAGATTTAATGTTAAATTTGCAATGTGACAGTTGTTATGAGATTGTATAAAAATGTATTTTCTTTTTATCCATTGTTGCATGTAGTGGTTTGGGTCTGATGGTATGAGTTTGTTTTTATGTGCATGAAATGGGCAGAAAGTTCTATTGTTTAAGAATAATGATGGCTCTCCTTTCAAGCATTTTTATTCCCACAGAGATTAAAGCTTGGATACATTGTTTATGCATTCCTGTTTTACTTATGTTCTGTTAATGATTGAAGCCTGTTTTCCCCTTTGTAAAATGTGAATAGAACCTTTCTTTTTCAGTGGTATCAGCAAATGTATACCTTTATGCCTGTACTTCTACACCCTACTTTGTTTCTTGCAATTTTTGTCTTGCATTGAGGGATGAGCTTGCGCCTGCAGTTGTTCAAAGTGAAACCCGGAATGCATTCATCCGTCACCCTTTTATACAGAATGGTTAGATTACAGCCGCATCGCATACGCAGAGGAAGAGGAGGAGATGCTTTAATTGCTTTGAATAACTCCTCCACAGGCCTTATTTATACCAAACCCCAGAAGCTCGACAGAAGGAAAGAACCCATTATAAAACTGCCCGTATCTTTCGTATTTGCAGTCAGAACAGGGGGTAAACCCCGAAAACCAAATAGAGCCATGGCTCTCCTCAGAAAAGGCTTTGAATTGGTGTGCCGAAGAGGACAGAAAGACAAATAAGGGAAACTATTCCACAACACTAGAGGACGGGATCTATAGGAACAAATGGTAGTATTTACAAGGTACTGTGCAAGAGAAAGCCTGCGAGTAATTAAAAAAGAAAATCAAAAGAAGAGCTAAAGCCAAAATTTTGGTTGGGCTTATTATCATAATTATTACTGCACTTAATGCATTTATTACTAAAAAAAATATTACCCTATTATTTTGTAGTTTTATTTTTTTTGGATGTTGCTTATCTATTCTTTTGGGCAGACAGATGATTTCCTCTAACGTGTGGGCATAACCCCCATGGGCAGCATTCTATGGTGTTTTGTAGAATAGGATGGATCTTTTTCTTTCTTTTTTTCTTGATTTTCTCCAGTTTTGGGTAGCACGAGTAATTTTCTTCTTCATCTCTATTTCTCTCTACTTCTATGTGCACTGGCAGTTCGTGTTGGTGTCAAAGTGCGCAGAGTCACGTCGAGAAAATCCGTCACTGAAGCTGCTAGCCTAAGTTTCGTCCTGCCTTCTAACCCACCAGAATCCCCTTTGCCTCCCATGGAGGAGGGTAATGAACTCCCTCCCATTAACGGGGAGGATCACGATATGGAGGACTTGCAAAATGAGATGGCGTATGAGAATGAGGAGTAGGCTTAAAGAGGTGACTATGAAGAAGAGATGTGACGAGTACTCGGCCCCGAGTTCTCGGTCACACTTCTTTTCACAGTAGCTCTGCCAATCATGGTCAAATCCAATGAAAGCTGCTGTTTGTGGAGCGGAGCAGGAAAATCCGCAACGGAAGTTTGGCTGACACATAGAGAGAGATGTGCTTTTTTTTTTCTTATTCATATGTAGTTCCTTCAAGGTCTGTGTAACAGAATGGCAAATTTGCTAGGATGATAATATTTCAGTCATATATGCTTTCGTGATAGTCAGCTTTTGACACAAAAGTTTTTACATAGAGCATGAGTGCGAAAAAATTACTCTTGTTTTACCCTAAATATGCATTTTTATTGCTGTTATTTAATCAGGTTTTCTAAATATATATATTTTTAGCATCAAAGATTAGCAATAAGAATAATGGGGCTCGTTATCTTTTTTATGCCAGCGGTCCCTGTGTTTGACCATGAATGGCTTGGAGATTTGATAGCCGAGTGGAGAATTCCGTTAACAAGTATAGAGCATAGGTCAAGCAATATGAGACAGCAGCATAATTCCATTGCTAAGTTTCGAACCCTGCCTTTGACTGACTTAGTTTACACAGTATTTACAGTAGAGATTAAAACCTTTTTGATAGATATTAGGTCATTTTTATCCATTTTTTGTAGCTAATACTCCTGTTATTTTTAATTTGTTGCAACCAAGTAATGCAAATACTTGAAGCTTAGAAATTATTTCCAGAGTAATTGACTCGATTAATCATTTTCAGAGGAGTTAACTGTATTTCATTGAATGTTTCCATGTTCATAACCATTTTACTCACATAAATTTTTTGCTTTAGTGGCTGGAATCTTAAAAAGCCATCTGAATACAGTGCAGAACTGTTCAGTACAGTATACTCCTCCTTTAATGTAAAGTGCTGTTCATAACATAATTCCCTTTTTGTGTTTTAGATCTCTCTGTATGTGAAGCTCATGTCCAAACTATGTATATTAAAAGAAAAAGGTGAGGTTTCGAAATTTGTTGGATCATAGTGCCTGATGTTATATACAGTATGTGAGGTCTTCTGTAGAATTCTGATTGGCACTTAAATGTAGATCTGCAAGTTTAGATGATGACAAAAACATAGTGATATGGATTATGTCAATTTGTGTATGGTCCGAGTGCCAGCAGTTATGTGAAAATATGATGTACAATTGTTCATGTCTCCTACGCCTCATTTGTTTGCTGATTTTCTATACATCGTTATTTGACAGTCAGATAGATAGATAGGTTGGTAGATAGATAGGTAGAGAGATAGATAGATAGATATAATACATACTCTGGCTGGAAAAATGTATATGTAGTCGCATTTTTTTTCAGCTATTTGCTCAGCAAGTAACAAATAATTTGATGATGGTTAAATCGCAAATTTTGGTTGTTTATAAAAGCAAAACATGAATACATTATTGATATTCACTAGTGATGTTCTTTTATGAATGTTGTAAAAAGATTTAGATTTTTATTGGAAAAATTGTTGATATTTTTTTTACCAAACTTGTGATAATTTTTGGTACAGTATACAGTATATTATTTTTGACTATGCTTTAAATACATTACTGTACTGTACTTATAACATATTTTCCATGGTATATATTTTTTTTTTTTTAATATTGTTCGGAAAGTTGTTCATTCTACGACTATTGGAAAGAAACACAGAATTGTCCATAGGAAATTTCAGTCCTCTTTTACTTGCTCATTTACACTTGAAAAGGGGTGGAAATAGTGTGGAAAAAATGACCTTCCATTATGCAGAAAACTAACTTCCTCCATGAAGAACCTCCCATTTTACCTGTCAATTATTCTCACTCATGATCTATGGCTTTTGGACAGTAGGCTAATTTTTATAGTTTGTAATCCTCCCCTCAAACATCAATTTGCAGGAAATAATTGTAGGTATTTTCTTGCTAATATTTCTAGTGGCAAGATGGCTTAAATTTTTTTGTTTGTTGCAAGTTTTGAAATATTTTTATGATCAATATCATTCAATTGCATTATTTTAATGTTATTACTGTTCTTAAAATATTTTATTTTTCCTTGTTTCCTTTCCTCACTTGGCAATTTTCCCTGCTGGAGCCCCTGAGCTTATAGCATCTTCCTTTTCCAACTAGGGTTGTAGCTTAGCAAGTAATAATAATAATGGCATATTTTGCCTTATTCCTCCTACAGAAAAGTTGGAAGGACATTATGTTTTAGGTATGGTTAGTTTGTATATTTTTTTTACAATGTTTTCGCTTATTCATTAGCCATGTCACTCAAGAGGATTGTGTGTGGATTTTTATAAACTACTCATCAAAGATGGGCCTTGACTGGCAACTAGTAAATTGAGTGATTTTCTCCCTTGGTTTGAGCCAGAGCCACATGGGATATTGCAAATGGTCTTGGTATACAACACCGCTGTGTAGTAAATAAAGTAGCGTGCAGACTTGGCTTTTTGGTACTTTTTACAGATGAAGACAATACCATAGACCAAGAAAACCACTGAAAACTTGCAATTTTATTGATAGTAAAAAAAATATTCCAGGTACTGTAGTAACAATAGATATGGACCTATTATTCCAACTTGTGGGTGATTGAAGTTCAATTTCCTCCCTCTTAAGTAGTTATTTTGCTTGATTTACTTGAATTATATTCAATTCAGAACAAAAATTTGTTTCCCTCATACTTTTTACTGTATACTGTTTTCCCTAGAATTCAAGAGAGAACTTTTGACAGGTGAAAGGGAATTCTCCATGAAAGAAAGTGTTTTCTGTCACCACTTCGCCACATCAAGTATACGTTTGTCATTGTTTCTCTCACCTTTCAGATGTGAATGCATTGTAAAATAAGAGGATTTTACCTGGATTATTATTTTTTATTCGTAATAATTTTGACCGTCCGAAAAAAAACTTTTATTCACGTTTTTCAAGTGTTAAGAGGTGGATATATGGTGTTTTGTATCTCTGCTTCTCTCTTATGAAATACTTCGATGTTCTCTCTCCGAGGTGAACATTTTGGGAAGTCTTTCATGTAGGTGTTTTACCATTAACTATATTAATTATGTTTTCCCTTATATTCTTATTTTGTATTGTTAGCTAAATATTTATACTGTACTGTAGTAGGTTTTTTAACATTGCAAGACATACTGTTTACTAACATTTTTTTCCCCTTTGTGTTTATTCCATTGACAAGCATTCTTTGAGCAGCTCGTTTTATTAGAAACCAACAATGTAATATGTATTTTGGCTAACAGTTAACAAGAAGTGTTGATATGTATTGCTGTAGGTAAAACTAATCTTGATTTTTGTGTTTACAGGGAACATCGTCCATTTACTAATTGCATGACTTCAGGTGTTGCCTTTTTGGGGAAAGAAACTTTTTTTTCTGTCAACCACAGTATATAATAGGCCATGAAAAACTTGCTTTATTCTGCAGACTTCTGTGTGATTGGCTTTTTAGTCATTTTAGGATGTAGTTATTAGTACAATAAAGTCGGCACTTTTTCCGAGTAGTTGCAAGTGCTATTGCCTCACGGGTGTTAGAATTACAACTTCATTTACCTATAGCTTTTTCTTTCCATTACTCTTCAGTACATTGTATTATGGTATTACAATAATAATAGTATAATGATTCTTTATTCTTGGGGTAATTTGGTAGAAAAAAAAAATGCAGTACTGTACAGTGACTTCTTAATTTACTAGAGGCTAATGTTCTGAGTAGAGCATGCGATGTCTTTTTTATGTAATGTAAATTAACTGATTCCATAAAAATTAGTTGCCATTACAGTAGCTGTATTCTGTGGCTGCATTATTACCTCCTTGTGGGTATATAAATCTATTATAAGAAATCTATATATAACTGTATAATAATCAATTACAGTATATTTTTTTTTGTATTGTAAATGAATTTCATTGTACAGCAGCTTTCAAAAACGTAAAACTGTAATTTAATTAGGAAAATGAGCTAGGGCTTTACAAAAGCCTCTGAAAATCTTGTATTATGTTGATAGTCGTAAAGTAGAAGAGTATATTGCTAACATTTTTCTTTCAAGTATATCTCGCTTTGCCCTACTTTTATGTAAATTAAGTAAAGTACTCCTAATGACTGCTTTTTCCAGTGATCAGAAAAAGCACAATACATGCGTTAGTCATTATTAAAAAGCAAATATTATGGTTGGTAAACCACTTTATTTTAAAAGTAAGAGGAACAATGAGAAAAAATCTCCTATTGTTTCTCTTTTTTTTATGTTGGCTACCTCGTAAAATTGGGGGAAGTGCCATGGTAGATAGATGTAATTGAAAATACCAAGGACGTAATATATTTAATTTCGTAACACTTTTAATCTTTAGTTTGCTTTATTCTAAATGGAAGTATATCTCAAAGTCACTGTACAGTCAAGATTTTGGCAAGAATTCTAAGATATTGCTGGTTTTGAATGAACATAGGTTTATTTTCATATATCACAAGTGAAAATCACATAATAGATTCACATTCATATAATACTAGCGAGGCACTATTCTTTACAAGATAATAAGATTCACTATTAAGAGAATAGATATGTTATTTCCAGCAAACAAAGGCTTAATTTCTTGTTGTAGGATGTACCGTAACGTAACTTTTGTATTTCAGCATTAAGATTGTATTGGTCATGAAAGCAAGTGTAGGATGTATTTTTTATTGCCATTTTACTTGTGATTTTTATGAGGCCAAACAAGAATGAGTTAAATATTTCAAGGCAACACTTGAAGATAGTTTTATTTGATGGTTTACAAGCATTTGGGATGATTCTCAAAATTTTTTATAGGTGTTATAGACTGACACAAAGGTACTGTTTGAAATGTCTTTCTTGAGAGCACCCTCTTTCCTGTGAGCATTTTGCTAATGTTGAAACCGTGTATTAACCTTGACCTTTTCAGTGGAGGAATTTCAATGACAGTTTTCCCTCCTGTCTGTTTCAGTCCGCCTTAGCAGGATCGGCGCTTCAAAAGAGCAATAGAAACTTCCTAGGTAGTACTAGCATATCCTTTTACGTACACTCTTAAATTCACTTAGCTTGATGTCTGTAACTTATACTTCACATATGCACTCCAAGGGTATTGGTGGTTGTTGGTGTCCCAGCTTCTGTAAATATATGAATGTGTAAAATTTTTATCAGCTATCTTCATCCCTTCTACATAGCTGTTTATTTTGTAAATACAGTATACTGTATAAATGATAATGGATCCTGTACTGTCACTCATAAACAGTCTCTTGACTACATGCATTCTTTTTGTTTTTTGTCAGAAGCTTGGATAAAAATTTCACTTGGTAGCTGAATGTATATATCATCCAAAAAGAATGTAAATAGCTTCTGTTTCCTTTTGCTCTTGTAAAGGAGACTTAAAATCAAGCTTCCTAAGGTTTATGGGGCACGTTCGGTCGCTTGGGAAGGTGTCTTTGATTTTTAAACTCTCGTTTTTCTCTCATTATGATGGCCTAAGATGTCTGCTCTTTCCAGTAATTGTATGATTATGCTTTAAAGTTTTGTATACTTTTCCTTTGTAACTTCTTTCCATTTCTGATCTTGTAGATTTGATTATTTTATTTATTTTGCATTCTTAATTTTATGTTATCAATAAATATATATACATCCATAGTTTTGCATATTAAGTACTTGATGATCATTTATATACTTTAATCCCATTAGAGTTTCTTATCATTTTGTCGTGTTATATTATCATTGTTATTTTTTTAAATTCCTTTCTTTTTAGCTTTTATAATTGTGTGGAGTAAAGTACTGATAAACTTTATTGTAAGAGCAGTTTCTTGGGCTTAATGAATATTGCTTCAAATTATTATTTTATTAATGTAGATCACAATGCACTAGCTCTTTATATGTGGCTTCAGTAGTTGTCTCTTGATCTTTTGGGGATTTCTATAAATAGCATTTTGATTTATCCATTATTTTACTTGGCTGCAGTTATGGGTTTCTTTGCTCTTCTTTTTCATATCATTGGCTAATTGCTCCGAGTAAAAACCTGATTGTAAATATTAGAATTTGTGAAAAAACAGCTTCGGTGGTTGGTCTTCCTCCTTTTGACACCCAGTCTTCATTTATTGACTGCATTGCGATGCAAAGCATTATGTTCAGAGGCCGCAAAGCATCAAGTGCTTTCTTAGTAACCTAAAAGAAAATTTGCTGCAAGATGAAGTTACTGGTATACATTTTTAAATACTGTACTGTAATGTATTCATATATTGGAGTATCACCTGCATTGCTTGCATGAGAATCATATATAGTTCATTTCCAAAGAGTACAAATGATTGCTTTATAAATGCCTTACTTAGCCTCTCGTATGGTTAGACCAAGTCCCAAATTCAAATGAATGTACCGGGGTAGTGAAGTGGTAGCATATGAGGCGACTCAAATGGTGTGCAATATCTTATTGCTTGATTTCCATGAAGAGTAATGATAACATCTCTGCCAACAGCATGCAATCTAGCATGGTTTGAGACAGACTCTTCCATTACCTCCTAGCTTGCAGGCTTTATGGGGTTGGAAGTATTGGAGAAGTAGCACGATTTGAGCTCAACAAAAGCCAGTTTAGAGCAATTTAAGAAAAATTAAATTTTTCATATTTTGTGAAATTATAGTGTTCTGTTAATTTGAGTACTGTATAGATTTGAATTGAACTATTTAAACTGGTAGCTCAAAGAACCACCATTGTTTATTGTATCGCCTTTTATTACTAAAATTTGTATTCTCCATTTCCTTTATGGAAGGCTCCTTTGTGATTATATCTTTCCTACTCAGCATGAAGTAGACCAAGACACAATTATTCAGGTGAGTAGGCTAAGTGCTCTCCCCAGAGAGCGAACTTACTTTCAGCCCTTGGTAAGGATTACACTTGAGCTTATAGGGAACTGGCCATTATGAGGATCCACTCATGCTAACTAAAGGTAAAAGAAGTAAGTGTTTGTCTGGCAATACTCTTTGCTGAAGGTTACATTTGTTGAGCACATGCAGAACATTCTTAGATGGCAGCCATACAACTTTCAGAAGTTTTGGCCAAGCAAGTTAAAGATGTTAGGAGCTGCCATAGGGGAGTCATATACCTTTGAAGTCTAATTGCCTTCTGCTCTAAAGTAAACATCTGTAAGAATACTACTTACACAGCTTAGTCAGGGTTAACACAAATATCTAACTTTGATGAAATGGAGGATTGTCAATATGTATTTATGTTGTGAAATCTTCCTTCTTACGGAGGTGTGGCCTAAAAGATCTTTTAATAAGGAAGACTCCTCCTCTGGCCTTATTTGTTTCTTTAGCTAGACGGCACCCAAGTTGTTCATGTCAAGGCCCAGCGCCATGGCTCGGGTTTCTTAGAGTAGCCGGGCAGGATAGGAGTGTATGGCCCCATACAATTAGGTTCCCCAGCTGATAGAGGAGCTTTGGCACCCTCCATCACCCTTCCTACCTGAATGGTGGAATTCTACTCCTCCCTCATCCTGCAATACTTCGGTAGAGTAAGTCGAGAGGATGGTACCTCTCGAGGCTGTCATGTTCCTGCTTGCATTGGAAGACCAATTTAAGATCTGAGGGACCTTCCTCTTGTGGCATGGGGCCATGGTTATCCTCCTGCCCTTATCAACAGAGGGAAGAGTACATGCTTCTCTGTCTGTCTCTGCCATGATCAGTTATGCATTTTTCCCCTGTTATTGTTGGCCTTCCCGGGCATTCCTCAACCGCTGATTACATTCGATGGTTTTGTCCTTGGGACAGAACAGTTGTATTAGGGAGTGGGAATGAATCACTGGAGCATCCTGCCTTACCCTCTATCCAGCTGGATATGGGGATACTTTGGATTCATCTTCCCATAAGACACTGAACCTCATAACCGGTGACGACAGAGGTGGAAAATCCTGAGATGGAGTATTCCCCGAGTACAACGGTCTTGGGGAAGCAACATTAGAGCTACAGCTACCATGATCAGATGTGGTGGCATTGTCCTGAATCGAGTTGACGATCAGATCTGTGGATCTAAGAACTCTCTCTCGAATCCAGCCTGTCAAACAAGTTATTGCCCCACCCAATTTTTAGTCGGAAAAGGTTCTATACACCAGTGCATGCTGTCATCTTTGCAGGTTGACCCGTCTGTGTCTGCACTTACAGGGTTATTCTCCTTGGAGATTCAAGGCAGAAGTTATGTCCTACTCAGCAGCCCTGGAATTGTCTTCCATGACCTCCCTCCAAACTGTCTGCTATCTTGATAAGTAGTCGGGTACAGCGATGTACTTCGCAAAGTCAACGTGGTTATCAACCTCACTATTTGGAGAAATGCAAGAGTCTCGTGCTCTGGTGGAAAGGCAGTGACCATCCTATCACACCAGTGGGCCAAGTGTTTTTAAAGAGAAGGGATGCTTTTTTTTCCCGTTTATAAAAAAAAATTGGTACAGAGCCCCTATCTAGCTTTCAAGAAGACCCTTCAGTCTGACAGGTGTTGAAGGCTGGTGTTTGGAAAGTCCAGACCACCTTCTCAGCCTTTTATCTACGAGAGTATGGCCACAGGTCCCTTGGCATGTTTGTGCTTCATCCTGTGGTGATTGCTCAAGTAGTTGTGTAAGCCAGCCCAGCTCCCACATGTGACAGGAATTGTCTTCCATGACCTCCCTCCAAACTGTCTGCTGTCTTGATAAGTAGTCGGGTACAGCGATGTACTTCGCAAAGTCAACGTGGTTATCAACCTCACTATTTGGAGAAATGCAAGAGTCTCGTGCTCTGGTGGAAAGGCAGTGACCATCCTATCACACCAGTGGGCCAAGTGTTTTTTAAAGAGAAGGGATGCTTTTTTTCCCGTTTATTAAAAAAAATTGGTACAGAGCCCCTATCTAGCTTTCAAGAAGACCCTTCAGTCTGACAGGTGTTGAAGGCTGGCGTTTGGAAAGTCCAGACCACCTTCTCAGCCTTTTATCTACGAGAGTATGGCCACAGGTCCCTTGGCATGTTTGTGCTTCATCCTGTGGTGATTGCTCAAGTAGTCGTGTAAGCCAGCCCAGCTCCCACATGTGACAGGAAGTATCTTGTCTATGGTACCATATAGATGTAATTCTGGAATTAAAGATTGAACGACTGGCTCTTCATTTCTTATGTCCCCTCTCTTGATGCTAGTAAGTCACACTTCTGAGCTTCCTTCCTCAATATAAAGAAGCATCTCCCATATCCTCCCTAACAAGAGGGAAGGTAGTGGAATACATACGCATTGATCATCATATGCTAGGTAAATTATTCCGGACTGATATCCCCTTCGGGGGAAGGGCTTCCTTAGTTGACAGCATACAATTCATCTTGGACAGTTTTCTCATCCTTATGAGAGACAGACAGGAAGGTCCTGGAGTTATCTCCTTCACTCCCTTACAGGACCAGGTTGATTGACACTTTAGGGAAGGAAAAGAACCAACCATTTCAGTTCTAGTTGACTTCCAATTTAAGGCATGAAAGGTTTGTAAAGACGTTTGAACTAATAATAAATGCTTTAAAGTAATTTGTAATTTTCTTAGGTATACAAACCTGAGTCCTTTTAAGTTGAACTTTGCCTCTGAGTCCTAAGGCAAAAGGTCAGTTAAGATCTTCCAATAGGTCGAGGGGTGTGGCTTCTCTCCAACGCTCAACGCTCACCACCTGTCATTAACTACCTTGTTAACGAATTCAACGGCCATTCCAGATTGCGCTGAAAAAAAGTCTCCTTACTTAAAGGACTCTGATTTGCATTGCTTGGAAAGATACAAATTAATTTTAAAATTTTATGTATTTTTTATTTTCCAAAGTAATTGACCCAAAGTTTTTTGTTATATTTAGATGAAATGGTGCCTGAAATAATGGATGTTGTTGAATGAGTACGGTACTGTATGTTATAATGCAATAATGAATCTCAAATAGCGTGTCTGGCTGTTGGGAGGGTAAATTACCAGTATTTCATAATTCTAGTAAAGTAATGGTTCATAACAATAAAAAGTTCAATAATTAATTGGTAGTTAATATTTGTTGTAAATGATACTTCATGAGTAGTTCTCTATATATTGACTGATTTTTATATATAGATTAGCAAAAGAAATATTTCTTTGATATGACTACTGTACTACAATTCATGAAATTGCCCGAATTGGGATTAATCTGCATAGAATAGCCAATTCTTCTCACAAACGTACTTTAGATTAAGGGAAATAAAATGCATTATTTATTTTCCATTATTTATTATATTTTTCTTAGAGGAATATTGTTTATTACCGTAGTTTCATGTCAGCATATTGACATACAGGATTTTTACAATGTTATCTACCTCACATAGCCAGGATAGTCTAGGTTACGGAACTTCCTATAATCATATCGTATGGTAGCTTGATTCTAGTTGGAGTTAAAGGTGAATTACAGTAAAGGGAAAATAAGATAAGATTGGTATGTCTGTACAAACAGTATGTACGGGAAGGGTGTTAACAGTAGGGCAAGTCCTTGAGCTTCAGGTAGGAACTGCAACTCAGTTTTTTAATTATGAATTTTAGCATCTCCACTTGTTGTAACATTTGGGTATATGAATCTAGATGCATCATACCCTTTAGAGGTTTAATACTGATTAAAGTTTGTACGAGTGTACATTTCCATTGTTAACTATGAGTTCAAGAATCCATGACAAGTATTTTTCATAAAAGGTTATTAGAATCGTGTATGCATGGATTTATTATAGAAAGTAAAATATTAAAGGGGGGTATCATTTGTCTTTAACATTATTTATAGCTTCCTTTGCTTGAGGCCAATTACGAGTCCATACAGACTCCTTAATATTGCAGAGAGATTCAGAGTCGAGTGATGTTTTCCCTCACATATGATGTTCTCTTTTGTATTATGTCTTACTCTTCCCACTGTGTTTAAGTTGAAATCCATCCTGTTCATTTAACATCAAAAGTAGTGTATAGCTTAGTACTTACCTGCTTAAAACTACTCATTTGCTGTATTGTGCTGTTTTTATTTTTATTTAAGATACCTAATCTAATAATCATCAGTTAATTTATAGGGAACTGTGCGTTAATTTGTTTTATAGAACTGTAGTGGAATAAGATCACCGTCTATCTGGATGGCCCTTTTATATTGTTAATCATATGGTATTTCATATTTACTGTTTATTTATTTCTCATTTTAATGTACTGGTAATTGTGATTACATTGTGTGTCTTTTTACAGTACAATTTATGTACCGTATTCTTTGGTACCTTATAATTTAGTCATGTCTTTCCATTCCATAATCTTACAAAAGTCATATTTGCTTAGTTTTAGTTAGTTCAACTTTTCTGACTACCAGTGTTTAGAAACTGTATTTATTGTAAATGTAACTAGGTTGTTTGGAATAACTAGAAGTTAGATTTTAAGAGATTCCTGAATAAAACAGGAAAAAGTTAGAATACATCTGTATTTTTATATCAAGTTTTGTCAAGTTTGTCACCAGTCTCTAGTAGCTTTTTGGTAGGTGTAATTAGACATTTTACACGTAATTTTAAAAGGAATACCAGAGATATCACAAAAAGCAAATTCCCAAATATTTACGATAATTACAACCATCCAAATGGTGAAAAATATCGGCTTTGTTTCATTCCAGTTCTTGATACATAAAGTTATTATCGTTATTAATTCCTTTTGAAGTTAACGTTAAATTTTATAAGTACAGTATGACAAACTGGAGAGGACTTAGGAATCATGACTAAAAGCATTTTTTCATGCCGTAAAGATTAAGAGAATTAAGGGAAATTCTAATAATTAGTCTTTCAAGTCTATGTGATGTCTATGAAAATGTAGCCTTCCATTAAATGACTGAGAATATCTAGAATAACGATAGTACTGTAGATATATTTTATCAGTACAGTACTATGGTACTGCAGCGTAGTAGGATTTCAATGGAAAATTTCATGTTTCTAGTTAGTATTATTAACCCTTTTACTCCCAAAGGACGTACTGGTACGTTTCACAAAACTCATCCCTTTACCCCCATGGACGTACCGGTACGCCCTTCCAAAAAAATGCTATAAAAAATTTTTTTTTCATATTTTTGACAATTTTTTGAAAATATTCAGGCATTTTCCAAGAGAATGAGACCAACCTGACCTCTCTATGACAAAAATTAAGGCTGTTAGAGCAATTTAAAAAAAATATACTGCAAAATGTGCTGGGGAAAAAATAACCCCTTGGGGGTTAAGGGTTGAAAATTTCCAAAGAGCCTGGGGGTAAAAGGGTTAAGAGCAATTGCAGTAGCATTTTTATGATAGAAATTCTTGTGGTAGAATGAGATTTTTTTTATTGAAGATATAGATTGACACTATAGTAATACTGTATGGTAATGTCGTAGCATACATGATGTGAAATGATATTCAACTGGTCTAGCTCATAACCTGACGCATATTTTTTTCATTAAATTCTTTTCTCTGATTTATTATGAACATTGTTTTGTTGAATTTTTGACACTGACATTCCAGGGTAAATGGTAATGATTTTTCTTTTATTTAGGTATATATTTTTGTAAGGCTATTGTAGTTTATCCTATATCTCGGTTAACAATGTACATTGCATAAAACACAAACTCTTTATGGTTTATGTTGTGTATGATGTTACTGTGATTATTTTTGATCGTTTTCATTTTACTATATCCAGACGTTTTAATTACGACTGCAGGACAGTTTTAAAGTTTTCACCATTTTTTAAATTGCTTTTTTAACTTTGCTTGAGTTTGTTTTACGGTAACTTAAAATTTAATTATTAATAATTAGTACGGGGATTATATTATTACTTTCAATGCAACCTGTATAATGGGATTTTCAGTTACAGTAAGTAGATAAAATTATTGCTATGTAAATTTTAATGTTTTATAAGGCTCTGGTAATAGAAAGCTATGTGAGGCTATCCAAGTTAATGGGTTCCTTGTATTTATCTTCTCGGCTTTTTGATATTCAAATATATATTTTTTATGTTTGTATAAAAAATTGGGATTTTAAGAAATTTTAGGATAATCTGCAATCCAGCTCCAACAGATTAATTTTGCATTTTAGGTCCTGTTAAATGACATAATAGTCTGTTCCTACTT
The DNA here is from genome assembly GCF_036898095.1 of Palaemon carinicauda. Classification (NCBI taxonomy): domain Eukaryota; kingdom Metazoa; phylum Arthropoda; class Malacostraca; order Decapoda; family Palaemonidae; genus Palaemon; species Palaemon carinicauda. Next base: position 21,689,219 of record NC_090769.1, read on the forward strand.
TTATACAAATATTTCATACTTTAAAATAGTTTGTGTCTTCAGCTGAGCTGAAATGGCTATTGAAATTGGTAATGAGGTAGTTAACGCCTATTAAAGGCTTCACTTTTTACTTCGACTGCAACCAGTATGGATATAATGTTGTGACTTATCCAAGGCTCTTTAATCTTACTCTTGGTTTGAATGGTGATATTGCTTCTTGTATAGTAATGGAATAAAGAATCCACTTGTATGTTAGACATTGCTTCAGTTTAGAACAAACAGGCAATACATCCAGTCATTACTTGCAGGCCTAACTGTTTACAATAAGCCCCTTTTTACCGAGTGTAGATCGTGACCCGCCTTAATCCGGAGTTTGTGTTGGGCAGTGAGAAGATCAGTTCTTCCCGAGTGTTATTTTCAGCAAGAACTTTGCACTCTTCATTGAGTTTGCATTAGCTGAAGCTTCTAGGTTTACTCGCCTGGTTTAGACCTGGGGAGTGTTTCAGGAGCAAGGAGAACTTGAATCCACTTCAGGGAGTTTTTCAGAATTGTGGAAGTATATAATCGCCACATTCTAACTTGTGCTGGAAACTAGCTGGCATGCAGTCTGCTGATGATGAGTAACCTAAGGAAGGCTTGCCTTACTTAGATCTTGATGTCTCGAGGGAGTCAATAGCTAAGGCTACTATGCTTTGGTGTCCCCAGTGCCAGTACTAGTGGTGACACCTGTGTTTCAGCAGTGAACCCCACCATAGATAATTGAAGGCTTCAGGGGAGGTAACCCTATATGTCCTGATGCCTGCCCCTTGTATTTAGCTTCAGTGCCATCCCCTTGTGTTTGTCACACCTACTCTATGCCTGTGACCAGTGCCTTGGCTACCTTCCTCTCTCTACCTGTAATCCCAACCCTGTGTTGTGTCAAGGGTACCAGCAAGTGTGCCTGCCACTTACCCTGTGGCAGTGTCCTCCCGTTTTGTGGTTCCTGTCTGAGCAACCCATGTGGTTCTCCCCTTGGGGGAGCTTCATTGATAATAAGTTAATAGGTTGGCCAAGGCACCAACCACCCGTAGAGATACTACTATAGAGTTATTGGGTCCTTTGACAGGCCAGATAGTACTACATTTGATCCCTCTCTGTTACGGCTCATTTGTCCTTTGCCTACACATACACTGAATAGTCTGGCCAACTCTTTACATATTCTTCTCTTTCCTCTACACTTGATAACACTTAGATAACTGAAAAACTCCTCTTCACTCAAGAGGTTGGACAACTACTGCCCTGTAATTGTTCAGTGGCTATTTTCCTCTTGGTAAGGGTAAAAGAAACTCTTTAGCTATGGTAAGCCGCTCTTCTAGGAGAAGGACACTCCAAAATCAAACCATTGTTCTCTAGTCTTGGGTAGTGCCATAGCCTCTGTACCATGGTCTTCCACTGTCTTGGGTTAGAGTTCTCTTGATTAAGGGTATACTCAGGCACATTACAGTATTCTATATTCCCTATTTCCATTCTTCACTGGGCTTATAGCATCCTACTTTTCCAACTAGGGTTGTAGCTTAGCAAGTAATAATAATACCAATCTTGAAATCTATTATTCATAGCATCTCTGCTTGCAGATTCTCATGAAGTTATAATGCAGAGGGAGTGACTCATTCCTCTTTCGCTTCCAACTCACCTTCCTCCTCATCTTTTCTTTCGGTTCTGATAACTCGTATCTAAGAAAAGTCAAAGAACTCAGAAAACCCAGTTGGTCACATGTAGGGATCTAGTGGCTTCTACCTCTCCCTCCAGGCAAGTGGGATGAGGATGACCCCTGGGTGGTTCAAGGCCCTGTATCACAGCCAATGTAGTCATGACCTAGGTTCGCCTATCACCCAGTAGACAGTTGGGACAGATGCACAGCCTCATGTCTACCTTCAATCGGGTTGTGATGGATGAGCTTAGAGTGCAGTCCTTCATCTTTCTACGTAAACTATGCTCTGCTCCTTTCTCTAACCAAGTATTTCTATGACCCGTGTTGAGAAGAGGGCTGGCTCCTGTCGATGGTCAGTTAGATCTTGACTTCTCTGCTTACAGAACCTAAGGAAAAAGTTAGTAAGTAGAAGTGACTCGATCCCCTTCCTCTAATGATTCGTCTCGGAAGAAGTTCAGACGTAGTTTTGCAAGAATAGCTCTTCTTAGAGGGCTGGAAAACACCCAGGTGGTTCCCAGTACCTGGCCCCTTTTGAGCCGGTACGTCAGTACCTCATTCCCAGTACAGTATCCCTATCAAGGCCTACATCCTGGGCAGTTCTGGAAGGAGGAAGAAGGTAGGTAGTGTGGGAAGCTGATTTCAGCATTCCCTCTCTCTCTCTCTCTCATGGTAGAATGAATACCTAACATAGGCCATCCTGCGCAGAGGTATAGTATTTCATTACAGAGTGCATCTCCCAGTGTGGGGAAAGTAAGATTCCTTCATCAACCAAGTACCGGCCCAGCAGGAGCCTGCTAGTCATCTCCTTTGCTCCCATACATGACCAACCAGTTCAGTTCTGTGGGGAGGACTTTCTAACCAATAAGAATTTTTTTATAGTTATACAAACCTGGGTCCTTTGAAGGTGAACTTCCCACCTTAACCACTCCGCTCAATTCTGAGCCGAAGGTTTAAAGTGAAGAGTCTTTGACAGGTGTATGGGCGGGGTTACCTCATTAATAATTTCAATGACCATTCCAGCTCTGCTGAAGACATTCCCTACTTTTAACATTTGTTATATCAACATTGAAATAATGAGCTACAGCAAGTAAGACATGAAGTTTCTTTATTTGGTTTTAATTTTAAATCCCCTCAACAGTTTTGCTCTTTCTGGATCTCTCATTAGGCCTCTAAGCCTGTAGATGCATTCAGTGGTTTTCATCAAGTAATTTGCAGTAGTTGTGTTCTTGATACATTTTTTTAATTCATATTTTGTATCACAAGCATTAAGTTTAATAATTTTGTACATATAGATAGGTGTAGGTGAATCTAATTTTATCGACGTGAATAGTGCAAGTTTTGAGAGCCTCTTTTTGTTTTCTCATTTTCTTTACTGAATTCTACCCAAGAGAAAATAAAAGCTATTTAGAAGTTTAATCTGCAAAATAATTCATCTAAATCCAGAGAATATTTTTTTATTGATGAAGTATGACTTGCTTGAGATGAAGTTTTCAACATTTTGTTTTTCCCAAAATTTAATAACCTTAGTGTATGTAATTGATGAACCAATTAATACTGTATTTTTTTTTTTATTAGAGGGGGATTTACATGGTAAAAGATATACTTATTATATGGTTTGTAAAAACATATTTAAAATAAATCACATATTGTACAAAACAAGTTAATGATAATTTACATAAGAGTATCTTTTACTTTACAGTTTAGAATATAGTACATACAGTGTTCAGAATTTATCATAATAGGATTACAAATAGGTTGTTCCAGTTCGTATAACTGTCACATAATGTAAAGGATGATGTAAATTAAAATATAATCAAATTATAGTCGTTACCTTTTGAAGAGGTTGAGAAACTTTATAGAGATTATTATCAATATACAGTTTTCTTATATAAAAAACTACAACTGTATTTAGTGAAGATAGCAATTGCAGCACATGCGTGGTAAATCTGTTGTTTTCTGACTTGACAAAATAGCTGTTAGTTTACTGGTTTTAGGTTTCCCTTCTTAGTCTTGTGAACTCTGAAAGACAAAATATGTAGACTTGAAATAAAATTATAGTTGTTACCTTTTGATGAGGTTGAGAAACTTATAGAGATGATTATCAGTATAAAGTATTCCTATATTAAAGACAAAACATGTAAACTTGAAATAAAACACACAGGGACATTATTTAGGTTTGCTATCTATTTCTCTACTATATTTGGATTGTATTAGATTGCTAGGGCCTGTGAGGTTACTCTGCTGTATCCAATGTATTATATAGCCAAATCTTAAAATCTATAATGGCATAGTTATTTTCCTCTTATAGACTGAATTTTGGTAGGTATGAAGTGTTAAAATTTCTCGACTATTTTTTTCGCTCGGTATATTTTTTCCCCGTGTATGTTTTCGCCTGTCATAATTTGATGTCATCATTGCACACATCCATGCATTTATTTATTTATCACAACTCCATTAATTATATATAATGCATTAATTTGCATTAGTTATTCCCAGGAATAGTCTCATATCTGTCAGACAAATGAAAGTAGTCTCACCATACACACACCCCCTTGACCCATACGTATATACAGTATAATAAAAACGAAAACCCTCACTTCCTAATCGCTGTAATCACTATGTACGTTAGAATTTTACATTTATAGTCGCAGTGAAGTATTTTCTTCTTCCAAGAAGGCTATTCACTTCATAAGAACCTCCCTTCTATATATACTTAAGGGTTCAAGAGGTTTGCAGACTTAGCCTATTCAAGGCTGCCATAACCCCTAGCATAACCATGCGATTTACTTAACCCACATCGTGCAAACAAACAAGTTAATAAAACCTCAAGATTCCACAGAAGTAACAACACAATGTACTCAGTGCTAAATACCCTCACGTGCCACACTATTGGAACATACATATGGCCCATTTCCAATACAGTACAGTTTAGCACTCAAGTTATCAGTGTGTCTCATGTGAGACTTCCAGTCAATACTCGTGCAATGTAATCATGATTAAGTACTTTATCATTAAACAACTTATTTACTGTACAGTACAGTGTCAATGTATTTATTTAATATGACAAATTTAGAGAAAATTTGAATTTTTCCTAATGATACAAACCTTTAGCTATTTATTAGGGGTATTACTTTTGGCGGTGCTGAAAGGACGAGCCATTAAAATCTAGCGAGGGTTAACTACCCACCCCACTAATTAGTGGGGAGTAGGGGGGGATTCTTGGTGGGCCAGGAACTCAATTGTCCTGGTACCCGAGAGGAGGAAGGTTTCCATCGTCTTCCTGGTGCTTTCCTTGGAGAAGTCTTTGGTCTGTACCAGGACTCCCAAGCATCCTAACCATAGATCTAGCCATGAAGTAGCCTGCATGGCATACTTCACGACCTTTTCTTGGTTGAGGATCTCTGCCACCGAGAACGCGACTTGACGGCCGGAAAGTCTCTCTAGGGAAACCCTCTTTGTCAGTTCTTCCAGATAATGGTGAAGTGGAAGAGCTGGTCAAGGCTCATCCAAGATCCCGTAATACCTCTTTTGCTGAATGCGAGGAGGTTGGAGGAGCTTGGTGGACGAGCCCGAATGAAGGGAGGAGGAGAACTCGGAGAGCTAGGCGGCTATCTTATTACGGGCACTCTTTAGCCCCTGAGACCAGGGCAAGTCTGCACTGGACTTAGTGGGCTTCTGAGTGCTGAAGACACAGTCTAAGACTGTGTCTTTGCCCTCCTGAGAAACAATCTCTGGGTCAGATAATCCGTTGAGAGCCCTCATCAGAGTCGGAACCTGCCAGAAAGTGTGTTCTGACTTCTTCTGTTCGCCTTCTTAAGCAGGACTGGCAGTGAAGTCGCCATCATCCACCGCCGGGAGCTCATCTCGGGGTGGGTTGTGGTCGTCTCTAGGGTAGCTGACTGTCCTGACCCCTCTACAGGTCTGGCGGTCCTCGAAGAGGACTTAGGCAGCGTTTTGGAGTCTTTTGACTCCTTGCAAGGAAGAAGATATGCTTCCAGCATGAAAGGCCTGGATGGTCTGGACTTCCTGGAAGCTTCTGAAGACGTCACACTACTTTCACAAGGCAAGTCTTCCTCCGAAGGTGGTAGGGGGGGAGGGGGAGACTGGAAGTGGTTCCTCGCCTTACTCCCTTGGCAGTGGTGGCAAAGAGCCAGGAGAGCAGGGGGAAGGGGAACCAGAAAGGTTTGACTTTGTCCTCGATGGCCTAACAGGCATCAGCTTTACCCTACATGAAGATTCAATCTCAGGAACTCCTCTTTTCCTCTTCAGTGGGGAGACAGGCGAGGTCTTTTGCCGTGCATCTGCTGCAACTGACAAATGCTGAGGATTTTCAGAGGCTTCCGAGGTGCGGGCTGAAAGGGCAGGTCCAAAAGCTTGCACAACTTCTCTAACGATGGCTCCGAACCAGGGCTGTCTGCTGACGCTGGCGCTGTCTGAGAGGTCCCCTGAAGGGAAGAACACCGAAGGTTCCTTCTGATGAGTCTGATCTGGAACCACTGATCTACGTGGGTCTGTCTTAGGTGCCGGTAGTTTCAGAATCTTAAATTCCCCAGGAATGCCCTTTCCCTGGCAGTCGCACTGTTATGCATTTACGGAGAGGGGAATGGGGCGACGGTGACCCATGAAGTGGGAGTCTGCCCTTCCTCAGAGAGAGGACCGATGATCTGGAGGGCGATGACCTACCTCTCCCCTCCTGCTCCTTCCCTCTGTGATCACCTACCTGTGTCTTCATGGGATGTTGTAACTTCTTGGAAGTTGGTGGAGGATGGTGGCCGCTGTCTTTCGTCTGTGTTTCAAAGCGTTGAGTAGCCTTGGGTTGCTAAAGCACTGGTGAATGCCTGCGCGTTGGTGAGCGTAGCCTTGATGGGGAAGGCTGACGTGGTGGAGAGCTACGGAGCGTAGGCAAATGATGACGAGCAGGTGATCGTTGATGAAATGGTAAGCCGTTTTGAGCTGGTAAGGGCTGACGCGGAGGCACCTATTGAGGCGTTGGATGGCGTTTATACTGCACTGCTTGATGACCTGTGGCAAACGCCGATGCTTAGGTGAACGCTGACGAGCGCTTATCGTGGGAACATCCGTAGGCAATTTACGAGAGGTTGGGTGGTGGACAGCAGGAACGCATCCGGACAAATGATGTTCCTACGTGATGCATTGCTCCAGGGAATGGTGGTGAGCAGTAGAAGCCCGACGCATTGGCAGACTTACGATGAACAGAGCCATCGTAACGAGCAGGCGATTGATGAACAGGTGATTGACATGCAGGCATTTGACGAGCCAGCGATTGACAAGTCAGTGAACGACGAGTGGTAGGATGTCGGAAACCAGGAGAGTGAGCACGAGAAAGACAAGGAGGAGGTCGGCGAGACGAAAGTTGACGAGCAGCTAGATGATGGTCAGGCGATGGGATGTGTCTTTCAGAAGGACGAATATCCTCCGAAGGGGATTGCGAGTGATCCTCTGGCGGGGAGTCCTGAACCGAAGTTCGAGGACTAACAGCAGCATCAAAAGGAGAAGGTCCGGGGGCAAGTAAAGGTCGGGAACCAGAAGACATCGTACGAGAAGGCTCCTCCATGGACGAGGGCTACATGGACGAGACTAACAAGCCAAAGAGGCATCTCTTCACCGATAGTAAAGGAGTACCTCTAAGGCGAAGATGAGGGCGAGGAAAACAGGCTCTATGACCACGATGATGCCCCATGGGGGCCGGTGGATCAGCAAGTTGACCGTCAGCAGCAGTCCTCCGAAGAAGAGTCTCTTTTGAGTGAACTCCCTTGGGAGGGAGAAACACTTGCAGGAGAGACATGGCTAGGACTTAGCTCCCCCCCTAAAAGGATGTTCAGCAAGGGGGGAATTGCAGTCTTCAGCAACGGCGGAGGAGGCAGGAATGTCGGCAGGCAGGGCAGCAGATGAGTCCTCAGACATAACAACATCGATGAGAGCCAAAGGATCCACTTCTGACGTTGACAAACGCTGCAAACTATCACACTGGTGCAGCAGCTGCAGCAGGGCATCCTTGGAGGACAGACCCGGTAATCCCAAGGACAGCCAAACCTGAAACAGAGGAGAAAGTGACATGGACCCCCCGGGGGAGAGGCGAGGCCACTTCGCTAAGGGAAACAACACCATCTCTCGAGGACCGACGTTATCCAGGAGTTAAGCGGCCTGCGCCCCTGCTCGACGGTCCACCGGAGGAGGCCGAATGAACAGGAACTTTGGAGGAACATCGGGAAGCGGAAGAAGAAGCCTTGGGTTTCATCTGCTTTGAAGTAACATTCGAAGAAGAAGCCTTGGGTTTGATTCGAAGAAGCAGCCTTGGGTTTCTTCAGCTTTGAAGTAACATTTGAAGGAGTCCCGCCTAGACTTCTTACACCGTCGCCCAAACCTTTCCCACTGGGAGGCAGACCACTCCCGACGCTCATTACACTTGTTCAACCGATCACACCGTTGACCCCTACAGACTGGGCACAGGCTGTGAGGATCCGTGTCCTTGGCGGACATAAAAGTACCGCAGGTGTGGTCCTCAGGACCAGGGCATGTACGCATGGCCGCAGGAAGAAGTCAACACACCCAAACGCTGAAAAGAAAATGCATAAACAAATTAAATGGCAGTCAAATAAATGCAAGAAGAAAGAGCAGCAATACCCGGTCTCCATCGGAGTCAAAAGCAAAGTGAGCTCAGTCACAGGTGAACGGGGGAGGCATGCTACCCCTGCTAACTAGTGGGATGGGTAGTTAACCCTTGCTAAATTTTAATGGCTCGTCCTTTCAGCTTCGCCGAAAGTAATACCCCTAATAAATAGTGTATAAATAGCGTAGGTTTGTATTCCAGTTACGGAACAAATATACTTTGTACATATATTTAAAAAAAGTTTATGAAATGCATCTACATATTATACAACTGTACTATGAAAGAAAGGGTCTGTTATGCACTAATCACACTGTGAAAAAGGAAACATTTCAACAAAGAGTAACAGTTGTACTCCACTCTACTGTGTCTATTGGGGTAGGCTTCAAGATTTAGGGTTTCTACATATTTTGTTATAGGTATGAAGCCCTCTGCTTCTCCAGCTCAGAAAGACTTACACAAGCACCTTACTTAACTATAGATTTTCAACTACAGCATTCCTTTTACAAACTCATAAGCTATTCGAGATATGGGTTTCTGCCTTGTTACAGTCCCCAAGTATATTCTATTGTACCATACAGGGTTGCTAAATACACTGAAACATTCAGCATCCTGGCTAACTACCTAAATAGCAAAATTGAACATATCCATTAATGATTAATGAAGTGATTAAGAAAAAACTTTTAATAGCATAAACCAATTTTTTCTCATGAAAATAAATAAACTGAGTCTTAGATCTTGCTGCCAAGCAGTCAAAAAGTGAGAATATTAGTTAATAATGTACATAATTTAGGGTCCATAGTGTGTGTTTTGGTGAGACTGCCTTTTTTTGTATGCTTGAAAGATAACATACCAGTGATCTTAGTTCATCATGATTGTAATATTATGAATATCTATATACATTATCATATAGATTGATTAATATCTATATACTTTATCATATAGATTGATTAATATCTATATACTTTATCATATAGATTGATTAATAAGTTTAAAAAAATATTTTTTATATTTTTTTTTCCTTCTTTGTGTATCGCTAAACAGTCACATCCTTATGTTTGTTTTGTGCTTCAGTATAGCATGATATTGGTAATGGTGTCCTATCAGTTTCCTCCATATATTCTCAGCTGAAAACTCAAGAGGTTTCAACTTCTTTCTTTTTTTTTAACTACGGATAGTAAAAACTGCACGGGAAACTCGCCTATTTTACACAATGTAATAGAATACATCAGGGTTTTCTCTCATACCACATAGAAATGCTTTACAAGAATTTTTATCTCTTTTCTATGGACTGCAAGATAGTTTATGTTATACAGGCTACAATTAGACCTTATTCACTGGCTATTTATACTTTATCATGTATGTTAAAACCTATTTATTTGTGCTACCGTAAGTATGAAAATTCTGTATATCTTTTCATTCTGTATAGTGACTCCATTTAGTTTTTCTTAATAAGTGCAGTCTATGTATTTACCATTGATTTTATATGACTGATAGACCCTCCCAAACCTATCATTGAATCATTAGGTCATCTATTTCATACAGTGCATCACTGTATGATGCGATCCAGATTTTCCGTTATGATTGTAGCTTGGAAATAATGAATACAAATTGTTATGTTTGCTTACTAAATGCATCGCTGTTGCTGGAACGATGGTACAGATAATTAAATCTGCTGCAAAATGCACGTCTTAACATCTCGATTCCTTCATTTTGGTCGGCGTCTAATTTTAAACTCTGAAAAGAAAAAACAAATATATATAATTAATACAGTCTTATCATTCTAAAGCAAATCACACATACCAGAAACATTCATTCATTTTCTACTCCATTTTTATAAATATTTCTTTTGCTATGACTTATGAAAATAACTTTTTCAAGAATCAGATCAAATAAACAAACAAGCAATGTAATATGTTCATTGTATAAACACTGATGAGAACATTGAGGGTTTGGGAAGGTGTACAGCTATCAAAATGTTATATCGTGATATATGTGCATGGTAGCTGGGCATGCAGTTTCTGTATATTTAACCTAAGGTTATGGTAGTACCTGGAGCATGTTAGGGTATCACAATTACAGTGTATATTATTAACTAAATGTTATTTGCTTGGTACTAAAGGTGACTGGTCATATCAAAGCTTTTGTGTTTAAATGAAATATGTGCTGTGGCCTTGAAGCATTCTTTAAATTTCAACAAGTTACATCGTCATAAAATACTCACTCTACAGTTATAACCTAGTATGCTAGTAAGAAATGCAATGATTTTTTTTTCTATCAATATTCTCTCTTCTTACTGCTTTCAAAACCTGGTCTTTGGTATCTTGCCAAATTTGTCGATAATTTTTTTGTTTTCTTAATTGTTTACAGTAATGTATTTCTAAGTAATTTTTACAATATCTCACATAAATTGTACTTTCACTGGATGATGATTTATTCTTCAGTTTGAAGTGAGATGTACATGAACAAGTGTTGCTTAGTGTCGCCATTACTTTATGCTATATTAATCGTAGGTCTGTATATTTTTCAGTCCGTGAGGAGCGGTATTCACGTAGTTATAAGAGCTGCACCAGTGGCTATCCATTTCTCCCTCCATTTATGCGGCTACCAAGGAAATACCTGGAGGAGGAAGAGGAGGATGAGGATGAAGAAGAAGAGGATGAAGAGGAGGGTGAGGAGGAGGAGGAGGAGGAGGAGGATGATGAAGATGAGGAGGAGGAAGAGGAAGATGAGGAGGAGGAGGAAGATGATGATGAAGCAGAATACTGAGCTTTTCTGTCTCGAAAACGAATCTTATGTTGTACTATCCTACCCAACCAACCAGGCTTACACCCATGTGTCAATTGTAGCTCTACTGACCACTGTAAATGTGATAGCTTGTTACTTTATATATATGAAAGCATATAAATATTATTTTATGAGACCAGTCTACTGTATTTTTTATTTAGGCTTGCTTTTTTTTAAATTGCAATTATGATATACGGATCACTCGACCCGAGCTACAGCTGCCTTGGGATAGCTGCGCTGACAAACAGCAGCGACACAGCAACTTGAAATTTCACTCGCCTCTGTACGAGCCACTTTCTCTTCCTCCTCTGAACGCCCTTCCTTCTTTGCGCCGTCCTCAAGTCATATCCCGGAATTATTATTTTTTAATTGATCTCCAACCAGTCGTCCCCCAATTCAAAATTACCCAATCACTCACAAAACCTGTACCTTTGTGAATGAACGTTTGGCTGCCCCATGACACTCGCTACAAGGAAAGAACCATTTGCACCAACACATATTTGTTGCCAAGTTATAGTAGTATTTCTCCTTTTGTTTGTTTTGTAACGGTTAATTAGATTTCCACTTCTCCCTTTTTTTCTTACTAAATTACTGTACAACAGTTTCTGGGTAGGATACAGGTACAGGGCACAAATTGAATGGATGGGTTTATTCTTTATTTATCTATTAAGGTTGTCAGATTTTTCTTTTTAGTATTATCATTTATACCTAGTCCAAAAAGGTAATTTTTGTGAATAAGTATAGTTTTACGAAAATATATTTTACTCGTGTAGAAAGTTTTGAAAACACTGTACAATGATGACAACAATTCTGGGGCTGTATGGACACTGATTTTACAGTGTGTAGCTGTGTAGTCAAAGCCAAGAGAAAAGATTGATCCAGTCTTTAGATAAAAAATATTAGCTATACAAAACATTTCCTTGAGGACTGTTTTCCATGATCATTATTCATTCAAAGTTTTTTATGTACTTCATATTTCATCTATGCAACATCTGGAAAGCACTTCTTAATGAAGATTTGTGTTGCTCATTTTGGCTGATTTAGTAATGTTAGTCATTTCACTAAGTATTTTCAAAAGATTTATATAAATATTATAATATGGGAGTCAGGACTGGTGCTCCTCTGATCACTGCCAGCTGTCAATCAGTCAGTGTTTGGGACTTTACTATGATGAAATATGAAAAGGAAATTTAAAGGATCTCTCACTTTAAATGTTCGACTCCCACAATTTATATGAGCCTTGATATAATGTGTTGATAGTGTTTTTAAGTAAAATTCTGCTTTCCATTGCTTCCCCATGTGGTGTGGTAAGCGGTACGCATTACGTTTTGAACACTGCTTAAAATTTCACTCAAAAATTTTTGGAAGAACTGTATTTTAATGTTAATTGTACTGATGAATGCAGAACTTGCTCTTTTTATTATAATTGTCTTTTTAAATTATGACAAGTTGTTCAAGCTCATGAATTCATAATTGTCTTTTTTAATTATGACAAGTTGTTCAAGCTCATGAATTCATAATTGTCTTTTTTAATTATGACAAGTTGTTCAAGCTCATGAATTCATAATTGTCTTTTTTAATTATGACAAGTTGTTCAAGCTCATGAATTCATAATTGTCTTTTTTAATTATGACAAGTTGTTCAAGCTCATGAATTCTGTCTTTATATTCAACTCGGAATTAGTGCGGAGTTGTGAGTGCTTAATATGTGTTGCTTGTAACGCAGCCTCTGGCAACTGAACACACGTGTTGTTTGACTTACATCGCATTACAGTTACTGTAATTACAAATCCATCTCCATGAAATAGTTCAGAATTTTTTGGCAGTTACACCATACTTAACCTAAACGTGTGTTGGCTTTTAGGCTACATTACATGCAACTTATCTAACACATTCTGTGATAGGGACATTAGCACTCCTTTATATACTATTGTTTCTCTCTAAGTGTTACGAGGAGTTCGTAACAAGTACGTACCATATTTTGACTATAGAAGGGCTTGCATGCTGAATTTGTTATAAATACTGCATGCAAGAATTCAGTGCTTGTCTGGCAGTTGCATTACTCACAGAGCTTTGCTTTCAATGGATGAACTTTCGGATGAATTATCACAATTGTATATGTTAAGGAATATGGAAAGGGAACTTCACCAATTACAGTACTAACATTTCTTATTATGGATGTTGATAAATTTATTCTTTAATGTCTCGTATGTAAGTTCCCATATCATTTGTTTAATGTATGAATTGTATTGTGAAAATGATTAGGATGTTAGGTATGTTTATCAACTTTATATCTCTAGTTTATATTGTACAGTCCTGTACATAGGAATTCAGTAAAGTTTTCTTTCCATAAGATAGTCTGTCATTTTCCTGATGTGCAGTTTCTTCCCTGTTGTATTTCAAAGTTGATAATAAAAATGGGTTTTAATTTGTTATTACAGTCTTGCTAAATTGAGTATTATATTAGCAGACCACTGCATCTTTGTTTTACAGTCTGTTTAATACTTTTTTTAATATAATGGACACTCTTTAGGAAACTAAAGAGTTAATCCAATTAATGCATCTGACATTTATCCAAGTGGGGACTTTCAACCACCAGTTGTTGGGCAAAACACCTGACTTGGACTCTGCACCACTGGTATTTCAGGCCACCTTTTTAATACATATATCCCCTGGCCAGTACACATGACACCTATCCTATAATTCACTATACCTGCTATAGTCCATTTCTTTTAGAGAGTCATATTTGCACCGACTCGCAACGGTGCCCTTTTAGCTCGGAAAAGTTTCCTGGTCGCTGATTGGTTAGAATTATCTTGTCCAACCAATCAGTGATCAGGAAACTTTTCTGAGCTAAAAGGGCACCGCTGCGAGTCGTTGCAAATATGACTCGCTAAAGGAAATGGACTATAGTTAATATAATTTACATTCCACCTGCTGCAGATAGGTTGAGACAGTCGCTAACAATTTTATAATTGACAAGGTCATTGTAAAAAAAAAATGGAAATACTGTAATAACAATAAGAAATATATAAACAAAAGTACATTCCCCATAGCTATCCTGTTTTTATGTATCAAATAACCTCTGATAAAACTTTAATACCTTATTTGATTATTATTTCTTGATTCATTATTTCTGATTTGTATTATAGCCTCTATGGAAAGATAAGCCAAGATCCAAAAGTTTACAATTTGGTTACTTCACAATACATACTTTATGGCTTCCGCAATGAAAAATTTTTACTGCTTTTCCTTTAAAACATGTCATGCTAAGCATTTATGAAAGTTTCTAAGGGAAGGTGATACACAATAAGTACTAATAAAAATACTTTTACAAAAAAGGATATAAAGTTAAGGACCTCACCATTAATTCTAGCCTTCTATTAAGTGTATGGAATTCTCAAACATGTTATACCGAACTATGGTAGAGACTAGGACTACTGTACCAATAAAACTTATTTGGATATGAAAAAAAAATTAAACCTCAAAAGAATATAACTTTAAATGTGTGATAAGGAGTTAAATTTGTTATTTGACGTCCCAGTCAAAAATGATATATTCATTATAAAATAAATTTTTTAACATACTTACCCGGTAGTTATCTATATAGCTTACGTCCCTGACGTCACGGCAGAAAATTCAAAACTCGCGCCAATCGCCGATTGGATAGCCATGTATACCACACCTGCGCCCTAGCGAGGTACCTGGGAACCATTCCAGGAACCCTCATATATTCCATGCCTCTAGTCTCTTAGAGGGGAGGAGGGTGGGACTTAATAATTTAATTAACGGGTAAGTATGTTCAAAAATTTATTTTATAATGAAAATATCATTTATAAACATAAGACTTACCCGGTAGTTATATATATAGCTGATTAACACCTTTGTTGGAGGGTTAGAGACAGCTAGTATATCTAGAATTCTGCTTAAGAGTTAATTAAAACAAACTTAAGGGTTTGTACCTGATAAGGAAGCTGACTTCAATGGTTCTCTGCCTCGCTGTCTGCTAGCCTTATGAGATCCAGTAGTCCTTCCAGGGGGCTGAAGATCTTGTAGGGACTGTCAAACCGGTGTATATACCTCATTATGACAGAACCTCCTCCAATAACCAGTTCCGGGCACTCTTCAAGGAACAAAATTGACCACCTGACTAAAATCAATGATTGTGGAAGACTGACACAATCTCCACAAACAACCATAAAAACAAATAAAAGTTCCAAGAGAAGAAAAGGTTATTGGGATTATGGGAACGTAGTGGTGGATCCTTCACCCACTACTGCACTCGCTGCTACGAATGGACCCAGAGTGTAGCAGTCCTCGTAACGAGTCTGAACACTTTTCCAATAATGTGAAGCGAACACAGATTTGCTCCTCCAAAAGGTTGTGTCCATTATGCTTTGCAACGATCTATTCTGTCTGAATGCTGCTGATGTCTGACTTCATGAGTCTTGACCTTTAGAAGTCCAAGGTCTGATTCATTACAATGTACATGTACTTCTTTAATCAAGAGCCTGATAAAAAATGACAAGGCATTTTTTGACATCTGCAACATGGGTTTTTTGACTGAGCACCAAAGAGCTTCAGAATTGCCGCGTAAGTCTTTTGTTCTGTCCAGGTAGCATCTCAGAGCTCTTACTGGGCATAGGACTCTTTCCAACTCCTTGCCAACTAAATCTGAAAGATTCGGAATCTCAAACGCTTTGGGCCAGGGCTGAGAAGGGCGTTCATTTTTGGCAAGAAAGCCTAATTGTAAACCTTACAATCACAAAAACCAACGTTTTTGCTAAACGCATGTATTTCACTCACTCTTTTGGCTGTTGCGAGACTAACCAAATATAGAGTTTTCATAGTAAGGTCCTTCATAGAAGCTGAACCTAATGGCTCAAATCTGTCACTCATAAGAAACTTCAATACAATATCCAGATTCCAGGCTGGTGAATCTTGGTTTTGTTGCTTAGTAGTATCAAAAGACCTAAGAAGTTCTTGCAGATCCTTATTGTTAGAAAAGTCCAGGTTTCTGTGCCTGAATACAGTCGCTAACATGCTCCTAAATCCTTTAATAGTCGAGGAGAAGTTGCACTTCCTTCGAAGGTGGAGCAGGAAGTCAGGAATTTGGGCTACAGAGGTACTGGATGAGGAAAGAGAGTTGACTCTACACCACTCTCTAAAAACCTCCCACTTGGATTGATAAACTTTGATAGTTGAAGTTCTTCTTGCTCTTGCAATTGCTTGAGCTGCCTCCTTCGAAAAGCATCTAGCTCTAGTGAGTCTTTCAATAGTCTGAAGGCAGTCAGCTGAAGAACGTGGAGATTTTGATGGAATCTTTCCAAGTGGGGTTGTTTGAGTAGATCTACTCTTAATGGAAGGCTTCTTGGTGTGTCTACCATCCATTCCAGTACCTCTGTGAAACATTCTCTTGACGGCCAAAAGGGGGCCACTAGGGTCATCCTGGTCCCTTTGGATGCTACAAACTTCTGCCCCACTTTGTACAGGATCTAGTATGGTGGAAAAGCGTAAAGATCTAGATGGGTCCAATCCAACAGAAACGCGTCTATGTGAACTGCTTCTAGATCCGGTACTGGAGAGCAATAAGCCTCTAACCTCTTTGTCTTTGATGTTGCGAAGAGGTCTGTGCATGGTCGACCCCAAAGTCGCCACAGACTCTTGCAAACTTGAAGATGGAGCGTCCACTCTGCCGGTAGGATCTGACCTCTTCTGCTGAGGCTGTCTGCCATTACGTTTTTCTCTCCTTGGATGAACCTCGCCCACAAAAGGAGATTCTTTGCCGTCTTGCACAGAGATATCGAGTGAGTTCCCCCCTGCTTGGCAATGTAAGCCAATGCCGTCGTGTTGTCGGCATTGACTTGAACCACTTTGTTGGTGACTGATCCTTCGAAACTTTTGAGGGCAAATAGAACTGCCAACAATTCTTTGTGATTTACTGTATATGAAAGTTCTTCTGGGTCTCTGACCACAGCCCCGAAACTTCCAACTTGTTCAGGGTTGCTCCCCACCCTGAGTCCGAGGCGTCGGAACATAACACAAGGTCTGAGTTCTTTTGAGTTAGGTCGAGACCTTCTTGGAACTTGTTCGGTTCGTCCCACCACCGAAGGCAGTCTTTGATGGAGTCCGTAATTGGAATACTCATAGTCTCTAGGTCTTTCTCCTTGTTCCTATGGTTGTTGAGATGGAACTGGAGAGGACGAAGGTTCAGTCTTCCTAGGGGAACAAATTGTTCTAAGGAGGAGAGGGTTCCTACTAGACTCATCCACTTCCTTGCTGAACACATGTTTTTTCCTAGAAAAGATCGGAGTTTCAACCTGGCTTGCTCCATCCTTAAAGGAGATGGAAAAGCCCGAAAAATCTGACTCCGAATCGTCATTCCCAAATAAAGAATCTCTTGTGATGGAATCAAGAGAGATTTTTCCTTGTTGACAAGGAGACCCAGTTTTTTTTTTGTAAGGTTCAAGGTTGTCTGAAGATCCTTCAGGCAGTGATCGTATGTGTGAGGCTCTGAGAAGCCAGTCGTCGAGATACAGGGAGGCTCTGAGAAGCCAGTCGTCGAGATACAGGGAGGCTCTGATGCCCCTTGAGTGGAGGATTTTTGCTACATTTAGCATGAGCTTCATAAAGACTTGTGGGGCTGTGCTGAGGCCGAAACATAGGGCTCAAAATTGGAAAACTTCTCCCTTGAATACGAATCTTAGGTAAGGCCTGAAGCTCGGATGTATTGGGATGTGAAAGTAGGCATCCTGGAGGTCTAATGAGACCATCCAGTCGCCTCTCCTTACTGCAGCAAGAACTGATTTTGAAGTCTCCATTGAGAACTTCGTCTTCTGGATGAACTTGTTCAGCGCACTCACGTCCAGGACTGGACGCCATCCCCCGCGAGTTCTTGGGTACCAGGAACAGGCGGTTGTAAAAGCCTGGTGAACATACATCCTGTACTCTTTCTATGGGCCCCTTCTCCAACATGAGAGACACTTGGATAATCAGTGCTTGTCTCTTTGCCTCCTCTCTGTATCTGGGAGAGAGATCCACTGGAGCTAAGACCAAAGGAGGATTCCCTAGAAAGGGGATCTTGTAACCCTCCTTCAAGATCTGTATAGACCATTGATCTGCTCCTCTCTTCTCCCACGCTTGCCAGAAGTTGAGTAGTCTGGCTCCTACTGCCTGAAGGCGAAAGCAGTCAGACTCTGCTTCGCCCTGATCTGAAGCCTCTCCTCTTATTCCTTCTTGCGTAAGGCCTGGAGCTACCTCTGCTGGAAGACCTCCCTCGAAAGGGCTGGGAAAACTTGGGAAAAGAAGTTTCTTCCTTAGTTTTGTGGCTGGCAAAATAAGGTGGTAGGGCTTTTCTGGTTGTCTTAGAGACCAGGTTTGAGTAGCCTTTTGAGCTAAGGCCGACGATATTTCCTTAATTAGTTCTTGTGGGAACAACAAGGGAGAAAGAGGAGCATATAACAGCTCGGATTTCTGGAATGGAGTAACCCCCAGAGAAAGAAATGAGCATAACTGATCCCTTTTCTTTAGAATGCCTGCAGAAAAGAGTGCTGCCAATTCATTGGATCCATCCCACAAACCCTTATCCATACAGGACATTAAATTGACTAAGGCAGAGGTATCCCCTTCTTTAAAATTTGCAACTTTTTTACCCAATGCTCCTAAAGTCCAGTCCAAGAAGTTAAAAACTTCGAAGGGCTCTAAATATGCCCTTAAGCAGATGATCCATCTCCGATGTAGACCAGAAAATCTTGGTCTTCCTCATGGCCGACCGATGAGGAGCGTCTACAAGGCTTGAGAAATCTCCCAGGGCAGAGGCAGGTATCCCCAATCCGAGAACTTCTCCTGTCTCGTACCAGATACTAGATCTAGAGGCTAGTCTAGCTGGAGGAAATGCAAAAGCCGCTTTCCTTAAGTCTTTCTTGGACTGCATCTAGTCACCCATCAGTTTTAGAGCCCTCTTAGACAATCGTGATATAACCATCTTGGTAAATCGAGCCTTCTTTGGCGCCTTCCCAAGAGTAAACTCGGACGGTGGCGAACGTGGAGCAACTGGTACAAAAAAGTCTGAGAATTCCTCAGTAAAAACTTTCATAAGTTTTTTCAAGTCAGCAGAATGACGAAAAGAAATAGAGTCTTCGTCTTCTGAAACTTCCTCAAACTCCACAGGAGAAAGCTGACCTTCGATGTCCTTCTCTGGTAAAGTTCCATCGGGAGCAACAGTGTTGAGAGCAGTATCCTTCTCGAGAAGATCCTGAGTTCCGACAGCAACAGAAACTGGATCCTTACGAATACTATCAAGCGGGCGTGTTACTTGTCGCTCAGCCAAACGCTCGCAATCAACGCGATCGGAATTAATGAGTTCCGGAACATGAACTGCGTTAGAATCAGCGTTATCTTGGAGAGTGTAAGCCTCATCGTCATAATCAAGACTAACTTCTGAAGCGTCTGAAATATGGTAAGAAGTAGGGCGTTCAGGATCGTGTTCTGAAAGGTGCTTGCCGTCACTTCCTGACAAGCGTTCAGCGCTGCGAACCGCTTGCTGCTCAACGACCTGTTCGGCTGTTTGTCGCTCGGAAACACATCCTGGAGGACGTTCACTAAGGTATCTTGAAGAGCGGTAGGCGTCCTGAGAACTAGGACATTCGACAGCCTGTATCGCAGGACGTTCGGCAGCCTGTTTCGCAGGACGTTCGGCAGCCTGTTTCGTAGGACGTTCGACAGCCTGTTTGACAGGACGTTCGACAGCTTGTTTGACAGGACGTTCGACGTCTCTCTTTGAAGGACGTTCGAGCACACGATCTGACTGATTGACCTCTTATTAAAGAATATCCAAAAGCGAAATCAAACAAGCGGGAGTCAACAACCAAAGTTTTGTACTTCACCAAAGTAAGATCAATAATTTGACGAGCAGAATATCCACGTGTCGCCGCTAGTGATGGCAGGGAATATATATGAGGGTTCCTGGAATGGTTCCCAGGTACCTCGCTAGGGCACAAGGGTGGTACACCTGGCTATCCAATCGGCGATTAGCGCGAGTTTTGAATTTTCTGCCGTGACGTCAGGGACGTAAGCTATATATATAACTACCGGGTAAGTCTTATATTTAAAATTACTGGACCAAGGCTTAAGGAAATCTTAAAATTTGTTTAAGGGTCTCTTCAAATGATGCTTAGCAAAAACACAGTTAATTCTTTGCAAAGCAGTTGTAAGAACTTTCTCTAAAGATAAATCTATAACAAAATCAAGAGAAATTACTATCACTCTGAAGTCTGCCATAACTTTCAATACATTTAAGGAAAACTCATTTAAAGTGGCATGAGATTGAATGATGAGCTTCTTTAAAAACAAGTAGGACACTGCATTTCTTGACATTGGTCTATTAGACACACAAAATCCTACAAAATTAATGAGATGATGTACTTCTAATATTAGGAACAAAGCCTACAAAAGGAATTAGATGATGTACTTCTAATATTAGGAACAAAGCCTACAAAAGGAATTAGATGATGTACTTCTAATATTAGGAACAAAGCCTGCAAAAGGAATTAGATGATGTACTTCTAATATTAGGAACAAAGCCTACAAAAGGAATTAAATATACTTCTAATATTAGGAACAAAGCCTACAAAAGGAATTAGATGATGTACTTCTAATATCAGGAACAAAGCCTGCAAAAGGAATTAGATGATGTACTTCTAATATTAGGAACAAAGCCTGCAAAAGGAATTAGATGATGTACTTCTAATATTAGGAACAAAGCCTACAAAAGGAATTAAATATACTTCTAATATTAAGAACAAAGCCTACAAAAGGAATTAGATGATGTACTTCTAATATTAGGAACAAAGCCTGCAAAAGGAATTAGATGATGTACTTCTAATATTAGGAACAAAGACTGCAAAAGGAATTAAATATACTTCTAATATTAGGAACAAAGCCTACAAAAGGAATTAGATGATGTACTTCTAATATTAGGAACAAAGCCTACAAAAGGAATTAGATGATGTACTTCTAATATTAGGAACAAAGCCTGCAAAAGGAATTAAATATACTTCTAATATTAGGAACAAAGCCTACAAAAGGAATTAGATGATGTACTTCTAATATTAGGAACAAAGCCTGCAAAAGGAATGAGATGATGTACTTCTAATATTAGGAACAAAGCCTGCAAAAGGAATTAGATGATGTACTTCTAATATTAGGAACAAAGCCTACAAAAGGAATTAAATATACTTCTAATATTAAGAACAAAGCCTACAAAAGGAATTAGATGATGTACTTCTAATATTAGGAACAAAGCCTGCAAAAGGAATTAGATGATGTACTTCTAATATTAGGAACAAAGCCTGCAAAAGGAATTAAATATACTTCTAATATTAGGAACAAAGCCTACAAAAGGAATTAGATGATGTACTTCTAATATTAGGAACAAAGCCTGCAAAAGGTATTAGATGATGTACTTCTAATATTAGGAACAAAGCCTACAAAAGGAATTAAATATACTTCTAATATTAGGAACAAAGCCTACAAAAGGAATTAAATATACTTCTAATATTAGGAACAAAGCCTACAAAAGGAATTAGATGATGTACTTCTAATATTAGTTCTTGTTATAAAAAAAGAATAAGGCAATGTACAATGCCTAAGATGGCCTCTTCAATTTAATTTTTTGCTCAAATCCTAAGACAAGTTATTTTTATTTAATTTTTTGCTCAACTCCTAAGATATCCTATTACTTTAATATCATTTTAGGCATATCTACATTGACCAAATCCCACATTGTATCTGCAGCATGTAACCCTACCAAATACGTTTGCGTAAGTAAATGAATTAAATTCGTAGGTTCAAGATACACCCATATATTAAAGCGACGGACAAACGTAAAAGCGGGAGGAAGTCCCATACTTGTCACACTTCTGCGACCACTTTACGACTGGGTTATACATCGTACATCGTGCAAACTAACAGTGATTTTATCACATATAATTACAATGTTGAGATGATGGTGGTCATACAGTAAGTATAATCATTTAAGCATTAATAATGGACAAATGGTAAACTTAATTCTTCAGCAAACCAATAATAAAGTAAATGTACATGAACGCATGTGAGCTGTACGTAATGTATCTACTATACTATGTACAGTATTTAATATCTATACCGAACTCTTTATATTATTATTATTATTATTATTATTATTAGCCAAGCTACAACCCTAGTTGGGAAAGCAAGATGCTACAAGCCCAAGGCCTCCAACAAGGAAAAATAGCCCAGTGAGGACAGGAAACAAGAAAATAAATAAACGATATAAGAAATAATGAAAAATTAAAATGAAACATTTAAAAAAACATTGTTAACATTAGAACAGATAGTTCATATATAACTATAAAAAACTTATGTCAGGCTGTTCAACATAACATTTGCTGCACCTCTGAACTTTCAAAGTTCTACTGATTCAACTATCCAATTCTGAGATACCAGGAGGGAAGAGGCTTTTCTGACAGGTGCCACATTGACAAGAGGCAAACCGGGATTTTTTTTTTTTTTTTAAATCTATAAATTTGTTAATGAAGGTTTCCAGCAGTAGTATAAAAGGTTCAAAATAAAGTATTTGCAACGATCTATTCAATTAAGCAAATTTCAATGCCCTAACTATTATTGCACTATTCTATAATGAAAATGCCAATGCCATACATAACCTTTGATCAGCAGCCACTTGAATAAAAAAAGGTCGCCACTCGATCCGTTTAACCTTCTCCCTTGAATATCGATTTGATCCCATTCGTCCAATGTTTACATTGGTACCACTGTAACTTGGCCGTTATACCCCCACATAACCTGAACATTTCACATATCCACAAAAATGTCTGAAGCCATTCACCTCTCAGACATGTAGTATGATAGATTGACTAAACTTACCACTTTGTTAGCATGTGTTTACATGCTCATCATTCTAACTGAATTATCAGCACATATGTTGCATCTCGCCTCAAGCAATCTCAGTCTAACCAACACCTTTTTTTATATAATGCTAGTCTGATCCCTCTCACATTACCCTGTAATACAGTACAATACCCATTCGTCTAAGGGTATAGGGCTAGGGTATCCCCCTCAACCAATAAGGTCAAGGGTATGGAGTCTGACACCTCTACGATCTTTAGGGGTTTCCCAACGAATTGAATTGAATATAAAATTTAGGGCCTTGATCAACCCGGCTAACAGAACTCCAAGATACGGTCTCTATAGCCTAGGTATCGCAACTAACTTGGATTTTAGCCTTTGTACAAGTCTAGTTGTTTGTAGTCTTTCAGACTATTAAAGTTTGTCTACTATACTAAATTTGAACTACCATTTGTAAACACTATTTACCGAGTAAGGATCTTACCTCAGAGAATGCTGTAGCCAATGAGAGGATATACAACTATTTCAGCCAAAGATTAATAGCCAAGGTGATGCTCCTGGGATTATAAAACTCTTGTTTCAGATGCACCGTATAGTTAAGCTTGTCTAGCCAATGTAAGGATAAAGATTCTTCATCCAGGGAAATGTAAATAAGACGTTTCACTACTTCACGTCCATCTTACTGTTACACTCAGTATGTAAACAATGAATGAACTTTAAAGTTCATCCTACTCCTAATGACGTCACAAAGACGTATTTTTGTTAATAAAAATAATTATTCGGTAATTAAAATATATCTTTCTGATAAAATATGTTACTAAAGCATCCTATAAGGGACTGTCTCTATGCTATATATTTAGAAGAAAATATATCCCTAATTTCCTTAAAACCAGAAATCTTTAGATCCCGTCCCCCATAGCTAGAGCATTTAAAAATAATATCATGGAAATTCGGGGACGTTTGCCAAACAGCACCGCATAAATCCCGGAAACTCTCAATAAGCGGGGCATTCCAGTCCTCTGATTGGCTGTATCTTCTTAGCTGTGATTGGTTGTTGCCTTTGTTTACAAAGGTATACACATCTTAACATCGTAGCCAGACTTCAGTTAATTATTTCTTCAAAAATATCGTATTTATTTAGCTTACGCATGTAAAAGACACTCAATATTAATTGAATAATTAAATGAATAATATTAAAAGTTTATTTTCATAAAATTTGTATTTTTTAATTGTTAATTTATTTAAAAATAAGTATAGGTATTTTACTGCTACCCAGATGAATTCATTCATAAATACGAGAGTGCATGACGTCACCTACAACCACCAATCATAGCAAAGGATGAATCAACCAATGAGACGCCAGATATTTCCCGCCAGGGAAACGCATAAGGTGAGAGGGTTCCTCTAATTTATGGGCTGCTGTTGGCCAAAAAGTCAAATTCACACGAGATATTTCGTTCAACTAGTTTTTTTTTTTTCTTCTACATCTTTTATTACCAAATTATTTATTGTTTTAAGTGTGTTTTAATTAATCTGCAGCCTTTTAAGTCATGATTTATCTGAAATAGTATGTACAGTATTTCACCACTACCCAGTTGGTATGACGTCACCCTCCCCACGCCTCTGGTGCTCTCCCCACGCCCATGGTGCTCTCCCCGGGCCTTGGCACCCTCCCCATGCCCCTGGCACCCTCCCCGCGCCCTTGGTGCCCTCTCCACGCCCCTGGAACCCTCCCCACGCCCCTGGTGCCCTCCCCATACAACACCATCACCAATCACAACAGGACAAATTAACCCAGTTAGAGGCTGCCTGCTGTTGGCGAAGCAATCAAATAAATTCACACGATGATATGTAAAAGATTCATTTATTACTAAATTTATTTGTTTGTTTCCATGAAAGCTACAAGATTTAAGTCGTAATTTATCTGAAATATTTATATTTACCGTTGTTATTAAACCCTACAACGATGTATTTCCTTATAAAGATAATGATTTTGTAATGTCACATAGTTCCTTTACTATTCAACTCGATATGATAATAGTATTTGTCACGTGTTCCTTAATACCAAAACCAAACTGAGCAAAGAGATTAATCAGTCATTAAGATCAGCTGCAAATTACAGTTTTAATAAATCGCCGGAAAGGATTTCAAGAATGATAGGAATTTTCCGAGCGAAACGTCCCCAGGGGCATTAGATGAGGTGGTCCAAAATTCATCCTACTCATTATGACGTCACAGACTTATATTCTCAATATAGATTATTTGGTTATTAGAATTATCTCTCCAATAAAATGCCATAAAAACATTCTTTAAGGGATTATTTTTTATATATTTTGAAGAACATATATATATTTCTCAAATTCACAAAAGAATAAAAAAAAATCTTCATAGTTTAGAGAGTTAAAATAGCTTTTTACGAACATTTGAGTAGGTTTCTCGAACAGCAACTCATAAGTAGGGGTCCTCCGCTCTCTAAGCGGTAGATTCCAGCCCTCTGATTGGCTATGTCTTCCTCAGCTGTGATTGGTGGTTGCCTTTACAAGGCCTCATGTTTCACAGACAAACACACGCACATCTAACATCGTAGCCAGAACGCAGTCGAGTATTCCTTCAAATATGACGTATTTATTTACCTTATACCTTTTAAAAAGATTTATTATCTAATTTAATAAAAATTAATACCTATTATAAATTGATTTATATAAAAATTATATTTTTTGCACTCATAACTTATCTATAATAAATATAGATATTTCACCACTACATTTACGATTGCATGACGTCACATACAACAGCCAATCAGAGCTGAGGACGAATCAGCCAATAAGACGCCAGATATTTCCCGCTAATAATACATAAGGTGAGAGGGTTCCTCTGGCTTATGGGCTGCTGTTGGCGACCCAGTCAAATTTACGCGGGAGTTTGTTCAAACGCTCTAGCTAAATATCTTTTTCATCCTACTCTATTTTATTTCTCTTTTTGATGACAATATCATTTTAAGATTTTGTGATGTTTGCTTGGGAAATTTTAGTTCATATGTTGATTTTATTAAAAAAAAATCCCCCAAGAATACATATTACATAGTAAATAGCATTGTATAGGCTATGTAAAGAGCTTAAATAAACTGGAATCATTGAACTGTTAAGAAATCGATACAGCATTAGTAAAACTGACTGTTGAATATGCCTACTTGTAAAATTTTCAGTCTCGTATTTGATAGGATTGCCCCCATATACATGAATTTGTCCCATGTCCCTTATCAACCATCACTGGGGTGCCTTTTAGCCCGTATTTTCAATATATAAAAAATGCAATGCACTAGAGGAATTCTAGTTATATCCTCCAAAGCTATAAAACATGCTTGATTGCAATATTGTATCTTTTTGGCGTATATAATGAACAATGTTTGCAACAAAATTTAAAATGAACTTACCTTAAAAACAAGAAGTCAATGAGAAGGTCCTTATTTCAACGTTCAAAATCTGGTCATCCTGCTTGCTCTTGGTAGTAGGCCTATTGTCAATGAACCTCACTCGTTGCACTCTTCGACCCTTAGTTGCACTTGTTTTATATCCTACTTTATAACTGCTTTTATACCCTTCCACTTTACCTTCATCTCGTGCATTTTGCTGTCCAACCTGAACTTTACTAATTAATAGTATAACAACCTGGAGTTTTGAACGCTTCACTGTGGTGCAGAATAACCAGCCAGGCCCTGTTGCCAGGTTATGTAGAACAAATTCCATAAAGTCAAAACAGAATTTCATTAACCAAGACAAAACCCAGGTAGGCAATGTCATTTCTCTTGAGGCTACATCATACTCACTTTTGATGGGTGATTATCCATTCCTTTGAATACCTCTATCAAGTAAGGCCTTGGCATACTATGTTAGGTTAAGCTAAAACACAATTCTGTATATCATATTTCTGGTACTCTTAAGACATTAGATATGGGTCCAGGAGGGTTGAAGAACTCAAGCCAAATAAGTCCTTGGCATACGAGGTTAGGTTAGATTACACACTTTTATCTTCTACGAGTAATGGCAATCTTGTTTTAAGCTACGGTAGTGTTCATTGTAAGGAAATTAAATACTAGGTCAGGTTATGTCCAGTAAGGATAAGTTAAAATGCATGCCTTTATTTGTTCTTGCTAAATTCTTACATTTTATAAGCATTTGCATTATTGATGACAAAACATTATCTATGAATAGTTTTTGTTAGTTAAAAGAAATTCAATTTAAGGAATTTAGGTCCTATGCACTTATTTTTTGGGGCCCCCATTTCACAAACCACACATAACTGCTATATATACAGAGGGCTTGGGAATCAAAAACAAAAAAGAGCGGTCCTCACCAACACCAAGAGTGAGTAACTCCATAATCTGCAAGTGAAAACATGCCTAAGAGTAAAAATTGGCAATTACTGTATGTATGCAAGTATGTATGTATTAGCATGGTGTCATAAGCAGAAAGTGGAAATGAAGTCATAATATCCTTCCATTTATCGACTATGAGCCGTCTTGTTTGGCTCTGGAGTTGAAGTACTGTAGGCCGATGCTAGAAGTTGAAATTTTTATTTATATTAAGCAAGAGTCCATATCCTGTACAGTGGTACCATATTTAATGAGTTTGCTTTGTTCCAGAAGCGAGCTCGCAAACCAATGTACATAAACTAAAACATTTTTTTGTAACACCAGAAATTAATACATATTAATAATTTGCAACAAAACGATAGTATTAATAACAAATTAACTCGCCCTTTCCTTTGAAGATAGTCATAGCCAGGGTGACCAGACGTGATGTCCCGTGTTTGACGGGATTTTCCCATATTTATGCTCTTTATTTCCCGTATAGATCCTCTCTGGGCGTCTTTTGTCCCATATTTTCAATATTTAGAAAAAAAAAAAACTATACTAGTGAAATTTTGCAGAATATGGGGGTAAGGGCACCCTCCCAAAATAATTTCAAAAGGATTATGGAAAGTTTTCATCATATGTATTTTATTGTCTGCAATTTATTCAATGGATGGCTAATCACTTTAGTTATATTATCATTTAAAAGAGCAAAATGTGCATGATTGCAATATTGTAATGCTTTGGCAAATGTAATGAACTATTTGTAACAAAATCTGCAATGAACACATTTTAAAACTAAAGAAAAGTTAATGAAGTAGGTTCTGGAGAATCTGGACCCAGCTGAGGACTTCCCGCTGCGTCAATCCCATAATTTGTGTCTATATTGTTCAATCCCATAATTTGTGTGTCTATATTGTTCAATTACATTCTGTTTAGGTGTCCCTTATTTCAATTTACAAATCTGGTCACTCTGGTCATGGCTGGCGTATGGGAAATGAGGGAGAAGGCAGTTATAGCTTGGCGGGAGAATTTTCCTTCATTAGAACTTTGGGTTGAATATCAAGAGTTCTCTTTCTTGAGAGCCGTTCACTATCACTAACTACATCACATTCACTAATTGCATTACTCAATTTACGTTTTCTGGTCACTTTGTCATCCTTTTTTTACATTTTCATGTTCAGTTTTGACAGCTAAATATCTGGAGTTGACTGCTTTGTCCTTTCCTGTAAAATTTTGTGTTCACGTAACATTGCATTGTTAGAATTATTAAATATGTTCAATATTCCCCATGCCGAAGCCGTACGTTTTGTAAAATTTTGCAGGCTTTCCCACATTAACATACCATCAGTTGAAATCACCATATTTTCATTTTCTTGATACTGCCTCTTATTCAGCTTTGATACCATTGGTCTTTCACAAAGTAATTTCAGTGACCGTGCTGCCTTTTAATTGCTTCTCATTGATACAAGAGGACCTCGGGTTATGACGAGATCCGTTCCTACACTACGTCAGGAGTCAATTTTCATTGTGAGTTGAATTTATATACAGTAGGTACATACATACATATCGTATATGTATAATACACATATACTGTACTTATAAAAGAGAAAACAATTCCTTATCATTCATAAATTACTGTACAGTACCCTATGCATACAAATAACTTCAATATATCCTATACTGTACAGTAGTGTACTTATACTTATACAGTACTAGTAGACAATAAGTACTGTAATACATACAACAATTCCTTACCTTTATTCCTGTGGTTGGCCTTCACACTGCCATCAGAAGTCTCGTTTATATTTTCCAGACCTGATTCACAGCAATAAAAGGCACCAAACTATCCAAAAACGAGCAGCACCAAAATTCCAAATTTGTATCATATACAAAGCTGACAAACTAATGCTAAAGTAACATATAACACACTACAATACTCTACAGCATTCGTTGCTCTCTACGTCAACAAATAGTTCAACATTTTAACTAAAAGTCGTAGCTTGAAATTGAGGTACACGGATTTTTTTAGTACCTTATAGGAGCCTGTTCATAGCAGCAAATCATCGTAACTCAAGACCGTCATAACCCAAGACCCTCCAGATAACTTTAAGTGTTAAGATCATATTACAGTGATTAATCAATGACAGCATTTATTCCACTTCGTTTAATTCTTTGATATCCTCTTTATTGTTCACAATTGTAATTGTACCAATCATGGATGTTGCAGTAAGAATATACATTTTTTGCAGGTCAGTCACACGCTTTTTCTTCTACCTACGGAGTTTTTTCATCACACTGGGATACCATTGTTAGGATACTGTTACTTTTACATCAGAGCACAAAATGTCTTTATGATAAACAACAACGATCACAACTTGATAAACATGCAGTCACAAATGTTTACATACTGTATACAGTCCCAAAGATGTGCAACAGAAATAATTCTTCTAGTTCTGCTGATAAAGTGAAAGAGTAAAGGCTAGAAGCAAGAAGTGCGAGCTAATATGGAAACAAAACGGCAAAAACAGCCTGTGAACACTGCATGGTTGGTGTATGGGTATGCGTGCTAATCTTGTTAGTACTTGTTAACGAAAAATGCAAGTATGGGGGAAAATTTTTGCTTATAGACCGGTTTGAAATTTCATGCTCGTATACTGAATTGCTTGTATTTTAAGCTACTCGTAAACCAAGGTATTACTGTACTGTACCATGCATGACACCTGGAATGCACTCCTGTGCTTCATGAATATCATAGGCCTTAGGTCGATTCCTCAACAATGGGTCTTATAACCTTCCAGGATTAACAAATTCTATGCCCTTTTAACCAATTAATCCTCTCTACTTAACTAATTCCAGTACCTTGAAACATACAAATTTGTCTTTCCAGCTACAATAATCTTTTCCACCATGTATCTGCGTTTTTCACTCTTCCAGTTTCTTTTATTTCCATAAGGATAGGATTAAAAATTTATCATCCTATAATTCCCAATCTTATATCTTCATGATTAATTCACCGTTTCTTTCATTCATCCTATCTTTTACATGTACTGTACCACTAGCCTCTCCCGTCATCCATTCTATAAGTTACAGTATTTCTAATTACAGGTCTGCCATAAAATTTTTCATTTCAGAATTTAATGGGACTGACTTTTTCTACTTTAGCAGTATATTACACACAATGGGTAAACTTGCTGCAGCTTCAGAACAAGAACTCAATCATTTCTTAAGGAAAAAACTGTTGAAGATCTTGGGCTTGAAGCATTCTGCTTTTCCAACCAGGTTGTAGCTTGCCTAATAATAATAATAACACAGTTAACAAGAAACTATGATATATTGTTTTATCTTTATTAAATACAAAATAATAGAATTTTATTCTAATTTGCACAAACTAGAAAACTTGCATGATAAGTAATAAAATTACTTTATATACGTGACAAAGGTCAAGTGTAATTTCATATTAACTTGAAATGCAGTTGCTTTCATACTGTATATAGCAGGTTGTACAAAATAACAAGCAAATATTCTATAATTTTTTCTTAATGGAATGAAGATGGTATTTTGAGTTTGGAGATGATATTGATAACATAACATGATGAAAGAAATTATAACATATATCAATATAAACTGCAAGCAAAGGAGACTTGATGAAGCTTAAAAGCCTCCACCACCTTTTATTTGAATTTCTTACCACCCTTTTTCTGGAATTTCTTCTTGCCAAGGCGTTTTCGAACGCCCATGCTTTCTTCGGTGTCATCGTCATCATGTCCACGCTTCCTCTTCCCTTTCTTTCCAGTTTTTTCATCTAAACGAGCCATTTCCTGTAATTGGACTTGATGAGTTAACTCAAGAAACGAAACGGGTCCCAGAAAAGGGCTAACATTGCCCAAATTTATAAATCAAAACATCTAATTTAACTATCAGCATAAAGTATACATCAAATTATCGAAACTATATTCGTCATTTAGACATATAGCAGAGTAATCAATTAACCCTTTTACCCCCAAAGGACGTACTGGTACGTTTCACAAAAGCCATCCCTTTACCCCCATGGACGTACCGGTACGTCCTTGCAAAAAAATGCTATAACATTTTTTTTTTTTCATATTTTTTATATTTTTTTTAAGAAAATTCAGGCATTTTCCAAGAGAATGAGACTAACCTGACCTCTCTATGACAAAAACTAAGGCTGTTAGAGCAATTTAAAAAAAATATACTGCAAAATGTGCTGGGAAAAAAATAACCCCTTGGGGGTTAAGGGTTGGAAATTTCCAAAGAGCCTGGGGGTAAAAGGGTTAACTACTGCTATATGATTGGTAAACTAAGCATTGAATTTTACTATCTAAGCAGAAATGCATTACTTTGAGGATAGGTGGCGCATTATAACTCAGGAGAGCACTCAGCCCCAATGAATCTTGGTACACACGTGATGGATGAAATTATTAATGTTGATACAGAGTCCTTATAGGTCTACTGTAACTCGTTAAAATCTTTTAAAATTACTAGCAAATATAGTATAATAAAACTATAGCTTCTGCCTTGAAGACAATACATCTACAGAAAATTTATATTCATTATAACTAAGAACTGAAGAAAGAATATATTTCCCATTTAGTTACCATAAAAAACAACCAGATAACAAACATACAGCAAAAGAATTTATTTCTAAAGAAATCCTCGTGAAGCCATTAAAATTTAAAAAGTAACACCTAAAGTGGAAACTTATAATTTTCAAAATCAATCTTTTCA
This sequence comes from Palaemon carinicauda, assembly GCF_036898095.1. Classification (NCBI taxonomy): domain Eukaryota; kingdom Metazoa; phylum Arthropoda; class Malacostraca; order Decapoda; family Palaemonidae; genus Palaemon; species Palaemon carinicauda. The sequence goes on from NC_090769.1 coordinate 21,721,306, forward strand.
TGCAATTCTTACACATATTTTACAGTACGAAAATTCTTTAAAAGTTTTTGATATGTGCATTCAACAACGTAATTACATAGTACGCAAGAAAACAAATGAAAAAACCTCTAATGGCATTCATTACCATTTTGGCAAATCTTGAAGCTTCCTCAACCCTCTCCTCTAAAACAAGTGCTTCCTCTTTAACTGTAGGGTAGACTTCCAACTTCCTTCCCAAGAGTTGCTCTATCCGTTGGTATACCTCCACTTCGTACTAGAGAGAGAAAGGTGTCCAAATTAAAAAATGTTTCACGCACAATAATTTATAATTATGACGATTAATATATTGGCTGAATGGGAATAAGCACTATATTTTATGCACAATGAATAATTTAAAATTATAATGATTAATGTATGAATGAATGGGAAAGCACACTAAACAATTTACAGTATTTCAATTAATAGCTAATGTTATATAATTACATTACAGTATATTACCTGTAAAAACTTCAATGAGATCAAATCTAATGCATCTTTTAATACTTCAGTCTGTTCCAAAAGTATTGGAAAGCATAATGTTTTTAAGTGGCACTTGTGTTCTACTTATAGAATGAAAAAAGACTTTCTCAGAGAAATTCTTACATTAAATCTATGAAAAGCGAGCGAAGAAATATCACAAAAACCAAAAAATACAAAAAAAAAAAAAGTAATATATCCCACCTGAGATACAAATGTTATGGCTTGACCAGCCCTACCAGCACGGGCAGTTCGACCCACACGGTGAATATAATCTTTGCTATGCATTGGTACGTCAAAATTGATAACGTAATCTACGCAAGGTATATCTAGACCCCTGTAAAGAAACAATATTCATTACGATGGTTTTCTCAGTACAGCCATTTTCAAAAGAACTAAACTTATACAAAATTTTTCATTATGATCAGTATCATATTTTCATTGTGAAATCCGACATTAAAAATAAATTAATATTCAGTACTTCAGGTAAAGATAACCATTATTTTTAACAATTAACAGCACAGTCTTTACCTCGATGCAACATCTGTTGCCAAAAGTATTGATCTCTCTCTCACTTTGAATTTGTTCAGTGCACCAAGACGTTTAGTTTGGGTCATTTTTCCGTACAGAGGTATGGCTGTAAAACCAAGATTTCTCAGCATAAGGGCTGTTTTCAGAGTTGATTGTTGTGTACTACAGAAGATGATGACAGACTGGTTTCCAATTTCATTTAAAATGTAGGTTAAATAAATGTGCTGCAAAAAATGGAAGAAAATTGAGATAAGTTATTGCAAAATTTCATATTAGCTTATTTAAAAGATATTCTTATCAATGATATGTATACAGTACCATGATTTTGTAGCATGATCACTAAATAATATAATGTATACTACAATAAATCAAATCCTAACCTTTTTATTGATTACTTTATTATCCTATACATTTTACTTCATTTTCATTTTTATATTTTAAATACGAAAGATTTTTTTAATGCTACTGCTCGTATAATGTTATAATTGTTCATTACTTTTAATTTATTTATTTACTAATTTCCTTTCCTCACTAGGTTACTTTCCATTTAAGCCCTTGGGCTTAAGGCATCCTGCTTTACCAACTTGGGTTATACATACATACATATACCAAGGCACTTCCCCCAATTTTGGGGGGTAGCCAACATCAACAAATGAAACAAAAACCAAAAAGGGGACCTCTACTCTCTACGTTCCTCCCAGCCTAACAAGGGACTCAACCGAGTTCAGCTGGTACTGCTAGGGTGCCACAGCCCACCCTCCCACATTATCCACCACAGATGAAGCTTCATAATGCTGAATCCCCTACTGCTGCTACCTCCGCGGTCATCTAAGGCATCCGCAGAGGTAGCAGCAGTAGGGGATTCAGCATTATAGCTTAGAAAATAGTAGTAATAATAAAAATATATCATATGAAAACCAATACTGTCTCTAATTGCATCACAGGAGATTTTTTATATCCCAATCTTTGTTATCAAACCATAGTACTAAATATGTCTTCCCGCTAACAGAAACTGGAAACATGGATAGCATCAAAAGATTGCAATACAAAGATAGTAGGATAATTAACTATTGTAGTAGTTTGGAAATCCTTAAGAAGGAAGTCCAAATCTAAACAACCTTACTAGTGGGTAGACCAGTGTCCTTATTATTATCATTACTACTACCTGAGCTACAACCCTAGTTGGAAAAGCAGGATGCTATAAGCCCAAGGGCTCCAACAGGGAAAAATAGACCAGTGAGGAAATGAAATAACGTAGAAGAGAAGTAATGGACAATTAAAATAAAATATTTTAAGAACAGTACCACTAAAATAAATCTTTCATATATAAACTAAAAATACTTCAAAATAAACAAGAGGAATAGCAATACGATAGAATATTGCACCCGAGTGTACCCTCAAGCAAGAGAATTCTACCCCAAGAAAGTGGTAGTTACCTCACTGTGTGTCATCTGAACCAAGAACAGGAAGTTTGGAGTTAGGCAGTGGGCTTTTTATATGTAAACTTATGAGTTTACATTAAAAGTAGCTCTATTTACCCCTGTGATGGTCCAGCACTTTGCTGCAGTAGAGGGGCTTGAGTGTCTCAATGATGGGCTGGGCAATGGCGGTGGGGTAGTTTATCCACCCTGGCAGGCTCAACCATACCGCTATACCGCTAAGGCCAGTTCTAAGAGACCAGACAAAGACTGGACCCCTATAAGCCTTCTTCTTTATTTGAGATAGGCAAAGGCTAGGAGAAAGAAAACTCTAAAATCAAACCAAACAAGACCCCAACGGCGGAGCTTCCCAGCGCCGGCGGAAGAGGGCAATGCCTGTCGGGCAGGCAACAAGGCGGGCCTTGACATAACAAGAACCCGGCAGCCCGATGCAACCAACATCGGAGAAGCCGCCTGTCTCACATGTCTTGAGCCGCTGTGAAAACGGTGTGGGCCAAGTGTGTGTGCGTGGCCGTTGCAAAGCCACGACCACCCAAAACAATATACCCAGCTACTGGCATTCTGTCGTTTCCTCCACCCTTCTTCATCTCTTTCTCAGGAGGCTGATGGCTAACGACAGAACCCAATACTCGGACACGAGTGGGCGCCGACGACGAGCTCTATTTAAAAAAAAAAAAAAAAAATAGGAGAAGGAATAGGAAGAAGAGGTGAAAGAGGAAGGGGAATGAATTTCTTCCATTTACCAACTTTCTCCTTAGATTTTGCAAACAGAGAAGTTGAGATTTAAGCACCATTAACAGGTATGCTTTTTTCAACATGGGATACATCAATACCCCATTTAGGGAAGAGACCACTGTTAACCATTCAGGTAGGAGAGATGAAGAACCCCAGCTTTCTCAATACATTCTGATAGAATGTAAACATGGGCCCATACAAGTCTGTGTACCTTCGTTAACAATTTCAACGGCAGTTCCAGCTATGCTAAAGACATTTCCCTACTTTAAAGGATAAAATGTTTGTATACACGTAGGAACAAACTGGGAAATACTCTTCAAAAGTTTATTTTTATTATCATCATTAATAGCTGGAAATCTAGAATACTACAAGCACTAAGACCATCATAAGGAAAGTAATCCAGTATGTAAAAAGAAACTAAAAAGTAAAGAATAAACTGTACTGTACAAGAGAAAGTTAAAAATGTAAAAAATCAAGGTATTCATTGCACTGTTCTTTGACTGCCATGGTGGGAATATGATTAAATTAGCTGAATGTTAGATTACAGATAGATCTGAGCTTCTTAAAGACCAAGTTTTAAACTGTGTTTGGAACACAGTGCTTGACCAACCAGAACATGGAGCTAAACCTTTACAACAGCAAGAGAAAAGACAATTTTGATGTCCAATTCCATGCAGAAAGTCTCTACTATAGTCTAATCTGGCTTAGACGAGAGAGCATAAAGATGGTGGTACATCCCACCTAAGAAAAAACCACACTTTGGAACAAGCTGCCATCCCCCTCCTGCCTCCGGAGAGTTTTGGCCTTCACACAACTTTCCAGCTTTGTCAGCGAAGATTCAAGTTTCTGCAACTGAACAACGCATCATAGCAGTAGCATAAAATTCAGTTAGTTCTTAGTTAGAACTAATAATCTGTATTTTGCACACCATCGAAACTGTAAGACACAAACACCTTGTCTGCTCAAGTCAGAAGACTGAAAAATCACTTGAGGATTGCAGATGTAAGTATTAGTACTTACTTTTAGGCTTCACTAATCATTTCTTTTACCTTCAAGACTAACTAAAACAAGAGATTTATCTACTGTATGAACAAGTTTTCAGCTTTTGGGCAAATTGGAATACCATACAGTAAATTACACATATAATAGAGATATTCAGTTATGACTTACAGTATTGTACCTAAGAAAGTTTCAAAAACCTGTTTTAAAACTCAATATCTACTTACTTTATGCTTACATGGTATGAACAGCATATACTGCTTCAGCTTTGTTACCGTTTGATATTTAGATGACACTTCCACTTTAACTGGATCTTTCAAGTGTGCCCGTTGAAGTTTATTGACCTGTAAGTTTCATTTTAATGGTTAATAAAATTTTTAATTAAATCTTTTTAATGAGAGATGAGTATTTTAAGGAGCTCTTTAAAATAGTCTCTTTGGTACTGCACTCCAAAAGTAATTCATGTCCATATTAGACCTTAAAATCATCATCAAAATATAATGAAAATTTTCCAATTCAATTACCTTAAATCAAGTTAAAATTGTTCCTACCTTGCTTGTCATTGTAGCCGAGAAGAGCATGGTGCAACGCTCGCGAGGAATCACTTTCAATATCCTGTCGACCTCAACTTCAAAATCCATATTCAAGATACGGTCAGCTTCATCCATAACCTAAATAAATGCAATTCATTTGAGTAAGTTTAGAACATTTTCTTCCCATTCTGTACATGATTGAAAACCTCTTAAGATTAAAGTACATTTTACACTGCAACTGAGAAGAAAAACTTTGCCCATGAGAAGTGAATTTCGACACAATGAAAACAAGTGTTGCATTTTGCATTAGTACTCTTGTTCTGTTCTTACTAAGACCACTAAAAAAGGGATTTTGACGAAGGAAAAATCTATTTCTGGGCGAGGAACCTGTGTCGCCCAGTGAAATGCTCCTCTAGCACCATTTCTAAGGCATAAATATTGCTAAATATACCAGAGAAAAAAGAGATGCATGGAATGTTGGGAATAAACCTAGCTCGCTCACTCTTGAGTGTTGGTATAGAAAACAGGGGCGTGATTGAACCACGACCATAGATCCCTCACCATTCGCGTGGCAAGAGATCGATCCCCGCCCAGGGCCGTGAGTTTAAGCTATTTACTGGGGAGGCTACTGCTGTGGTAGGGCACCACAGTGGGGGGTTGGGCTTGCCCGGCTGACGTCCTGGTGAGCATCTATTCTGATGGAACTGGAACTGAAACCAGATACCTTTAACCTTTAATTAGCCCTCTCCTTCATCAACATCCCCCTCCACCCCTACATCTCCCCACCCCTTATCTTCATTCCTCTATCAGCACTTGCGTTGGTCAGACGTGTTTTATAATGCACCATCTTATTGTATCTATGTCACTTCCCTATTTGAATGACTTAGACTCTACTCTTCATTTTCACTAGTTTTTTACAGTTCATCTAACACCAATTCCAAAACCTGCACGCTCTTGTAGTCTTGCATGAAGTTAATACGAATTAAGATAATACCCAAAGCTGAGGTCTACAGTACAGCAATTTGTGTTTCATTTAATGCTGCTTTCAACTACCTAATAATAAGAGAGAATTTGATAATTCCATCTATCAATATTCTGGATTGCCTTTGTAGATGATAATAGCATAAGTCTTTAAAAGCTCATATGAATGGCTTGACCAAACTTGCTTATGAAAAACTGTATAGATTCATAAAATGTTACACACACTTCTCTAGAGATGCATTTAAGAGCCTAGGATCAGCAAGTTTATTTGGGCAATAAAGGGTCTCTTAATAAGATGCAAGCACAGAAGTAAGAATTCTTGTTCACTCACAATATACGCCTAATTCTAACAGCTTATGGTGACTGAACATCAAATTGTAAATATTCCTTAGCAGATAACTATAATATACTTATCCATAAACAGTCCTCAATCAATCTAGATAAGCAGGTTAACCCTGAGTCCAATGGCAGTTTCCAAACAAACTGGTCAGGGCTGATAAATTCTGCAAACACCAAGATATGCTATCTGTTCACAGAGCCTAGATCTTCCCTGCTTTGGAGAGACTGACTAAACCATACTGACTGAGTATATGGAAGGAGCTACACACTAAAACTACTGGTAATGAGGGTTTAGTTATACCTTTATGTACAATTACTGTAGAGTGCTAGTTGACTAATGGTTGCTAGCATACTAACCAACATAAAGCACTACAGGTACTGTATTTCACTTTGACAAGCTCACATATAATGAGGAAAATGAAAAGTAGAGCACAGGCATATTCCCATAAAAATTGCTCGCATAACCTCACTCTACAACTACATAAGAAAAATAATAACTGTTGCGTATAACAAGTTAAATATATAGTAAACAGACCTAAAACCAAAGTGATAATAAATTATAACAATTGTGATGATAAATATAAAAAAAGAGAATGAAATCACAAAATCTGGTGGTGATCACTAAAGCACATACCTGCTGCTACCCACATACATAATAAAAAGGAGGATGACACCGCATTAAACAGAAGGCTCTCATACCAGATTTATTGCCATTTTTCATCAAACCCTTGAATCGTTATAAGTATAGAACTGCAATACTGTACAATAAAAAAAAAGCCACCAACTTTGACCAAGTGTAAAGGCAATAAAATATATGTCACACTGACATTCTTCAAGACCAATATTCACTACCGTTTAGCATTAGAAACATGCATACATAAAATTAAGGTTAGGAATACAGTACACCTGTAAATAAGAATACGATTATGTACGCTCTCAACATTTAAAAGATATACATACCAAATATTTAAGCGCCTTTAAATTAAAGCCTTTCGTCTTCTCTAAATGATCGACGAGACGACCAGGCGTCGCAACTATAACGTGAGGTCGTTTCCCTAAATCCATAGCCTGTTGATTCATGTCCATACCTCCAACGATAACCACACACGCCACACCGATTGCTTTGCCTGAAATACAACCACAAAGAATAAGGTTTTAAATCAATTTTGTTTCATAGAAACAAACCACCTTATAATAATAATGCTAAACTACTGTACTTGGATATCCCAACTAAACAGTATGCTACCTGACTGTTAATATTAGGAGGATAAGCTTGAAATGATAAAGCATGATTATAGCAACAATTCAAAGGTATAGTATACAGTGAACCCTCGCTACTTCGCGGTTCGACAATCGCGGATTCACCACTTCGCGGGGTTTTTCCATAACCCATATATATATACATATCGCGGATTTTCCGACGGAAATTTCGAAAATACCGCAATATCTGAAGACCCCAAATACGATATTTCGTTACCTGTAATTCCATTAATACTGTAATTAGTAATATCTGCTCTTACTGATTGTTCATTGCATTACATATGACATATAATTAAGCACAGAAAGAAATAAAACACGAAAAGAGAATGTGATCATACGATAATTCAGTACTGTATACAGTACGTAGTAAAATTAAATCGAACATGAAACGCAAATCAGATGCAGTCATACCATATTAGAATGGTGTGTACTGTAATGGATATGCTTCTTTTCCATGAATCTTTTGTATGTATACGTACGTAGTACTGCATCCAATAATATTCTTTGTTGCAAAAATCACATTTCGAATAAGCGTACGAGAGAGAGAGAGAGAGAGAGAGAGAGAGAGAGAGAGAGAGAGAGAGAGAGAGAGAGAGAGGCGTAAAATAGCGTACGTAAAGCTGTATTATTATTATTGTTATTATTATTATTATTGTTGTTGTTTTTAATAAAATTATTATTGTTATTATTATTATCATTATTATTATTATTATTACTGTACAGTATTATTATCATTATTTATTATTATTACGGTATTTACTTAATCTACGTACGTTCGGTATGCGCGGGGCATCTTCTATGAGTAGGTAACCAACGCATCATAGTACTGTAAGACGGGTTGTGATTGGTTCAAGCGCTGATAGATGACGAATCAGAACCCAAGTTTTGTAATCTAGCCTCTGATTGGTGTTTTGACCGCTTCTCCAACCCGCAGCATCTCTTTCCGCGGTCACTTTGTCTCCCGCTGTATCGCTGTGTTGACGTTGTTAAGTTATTGTGAACTTTAATCTGTGCTGTGCGTGACTGTTTTAAGTTGAACTTTCTGTTAAACCCTACTGTACAATGCCTCCCAAGCCTTCTGCTTCTACTAAGGCTGGTAGTGAGCCTGAACAGCACCGAAAGATGATGACGATTGCTGAGAAGGTGACGCTTCTCGATACTATGTTAAAAGACAGTAGAAGTTACGCGGCCGGAGACCTCGAAGACCTGACGAAATCGGGCAGTGAAGACAGTGAAACACAGGAAGAGATCCAAGAAAATGTCGAAGAAACGGTCTTAACATTAGAACGGCTTGCCAAGCTCTGCAAGCTTGCGAATGAGGTGAAAGAAATGTCGCAAGAGTGGGACGAGGATATGGTTCGTTCTGTACAATTCTGCACCAAGATCGATGAACACATGGCTCCCTACAGGATGCTCTTGCGAAAAAAGAAGCAGCGGCAGCAACTTCCGATCACAATGCCCTCAGAAGAAATTGAAGAAGTGTCTCAGGAAGAAGTTGAAGAGGTGTCCCAGGAAAAGACACCTCCGTCTGAAGAGACGTAAAATACTATTATTGGCTGCACAGTAGAAGACATCATCAGCTTCATCATCATCATTTCTACTGTGCAGCAAATTCATCGCCATCATCATTCAAGTTTTTCTTGAACTTCTTTCGTGGTGAGTACAGTAACAATCTTTATTTTTTACTTAAACATTTTAATATTTGTGCCTGTTTTATAGTTTAGTACTGTATGCATTAAGTTAAAGGGAAGGTTTTAAAAGCCTATCATATTTTTTTTGTTTAAAATTTACATTTACGTACGTAAAACAATCTCTCTCTCTCTCTCTCTCTCTCTCTCTCTCTCTCTCTCTCTCTCTCTCTCTCTCTCTCTCTCTCTCTCTCTCTCTCTCTCTCTCTCGTAAATTGTTTTCCTGCTTTGCTACGTACAGTATGTACTGTATGATTTTATATAGATACGGTAAATAATATTTGTAATATGACAAATTCGAAGATAATTTGTATTTTTCCTAACCATACAAACCTTAGCTATTTACAAAGGGTATTACTTTTAGCGTAGCTGAAATGGCGAGCCATTAGAATTTAACGAGGGTGTATTACCCCCGCGCTAGTTAGCGGGGGGGTAGGGGAGTGGTAGCTAGCTACCCCTCCTCCCCCTCACACACAGGTGAATACTCACTTTCACTTAGAGGTAGGACTTGTCTTGGGGGACAGGGCTGGCGGGCAAATATGTGTAAATAGCTAAGGTTTGTATGGTTAGGAAAAATACAAATTATCTTCGAATTTGTCATTTGTTCCGTAACCGAAATACAAACCACGCTATTTACAAAGGGTGACTTATCCCTTAGGAAGGGTGGAAAGTCCCCAGCCATACTGGCTTTGGCTTTACCCGGGGACTCAGAATCCGAGTGAGTCGCACTCGAGAAAAGGAGTCCCTGCACCTCACAAGTTCCTTGCACCGCAAGGAACCATGTGGCCTACGTAAGCTTGTGTGTGAAGGAAGAAGTGTGACCCGTCTTAGGCAGTTGACCTGGAGTTCCAGAAGGAACTCTGGGTTAGGACGTTCCCAATACCACCTCGTCAGGGTATGGGGGACGCGACAGTATTGACTCAATACTCGGAACACAAGGAAGCATGGTTTACCTGCAGAGGTTCGAGGTCAGCTATGCAGAGACCAGGATGCTGCTTCCCCGTAGAGGGGATGATGAAGAAAGAAGTAAGGGCCAGACATACTTCTTTCGTTCATGCAGACTAAAACCTGATAACAATGCCCTCAACCTTCTGCTACCTGTCCAAAAAGGAGCCTGAGGTTAGACCAGCTGTTGTGTAGCCACCACAGAGCGATAGAAAACGTATCGAGACTCCTGTGGGTCACGCCCTGCAGGAAGCGGGCTGCGAAGGTCATCAGACGCTTCCAGACTCCAGCTTGTAGCACCTGCGTCACAGAGTAGTATTACTCGAAGGCGAGGGACGTTGCGATGTATCCAACATCGTGCTGTAGGGAGACGTGACGGGGGAGGGTCTGAAGACAGGTCGAGATGAATGTCCTTGAGTCCGGGCTGAAGAGGTATACTGGTGACTCTCCCCCCATGTCCTCCTTGTGTTCCCAAATCGGCTGCAACTGAGGCCAAACTGCAGCTGTTCCCAGCGCTAACCTCTCGATTCCTGTACTGGCAAGAAAGAGAAGGTCTTGGGACATCAGACACAGAATGGAGACTCAAAATCTTGAATGAATCGGACCGAAGGGTCGGGACCCTCAGATTCTGAGTCTAGCCAACAACTCAGGAGCGAGCCTGAATGTTGCCTTCCCCTCTTCCTTAGAAAGGGGGGGAGTAGTAAGAGACAAGAAGATTGCTTACACACTGGCCGTGGCCAGAGTGAGCAGAAGACCCAAGGCGGAATACAATCCGAGGCCTGTCGTAAAAGGGTCTTGAGAAGATCTCTTAAAGGACTAAAAGTCCGAGCCATGCTCCAAGTTGGAGGTCTTCCTCCGACTAGGGCAGGGACGATCGTAGCTTCGCATGAGCGAGAATAGATCCAGCGGGCAGGAAAAAGTTATTCCTTTAAGCCTGAAGGTCAGGGAAAGGCTGAGCGACAGGCTTCATTGCCAAGAGCGGAAAGGAGTTTCCTCCCGCCGAAAGGCAATAAGACCGTTATTGCTGGAGAAGAGGCCTCACGGGAAGAGGTATATCTCCCACGGCACCAACCACCTTAGACTCTTCACTTTGCCTGGGAGACCCCTGTGGATGACTATCGCAGATGACGCGACCTCCGTACCGCGACTGTAGCGGGTTGTCTCTTCTAGAGGAGGAAGCGTAGTGTCTCCAGGCATGAAGCCGAAGCGACGCCCCGGTTCGGGAGAGATGTCGCAGTGTGGTTGCTTGAGTAGCCTGCGCCGTGGGAGAAGCTCTCCCGGGAGTTCCGTCAGGGGAAGCAGAGGGTCCAGAAACCGTTCTGCGCATAGTCCCAGTGGAGCTCTCCCATTGAAAGGTTGACAGACAACCTGGTTTTGTTGAGACCCATTGTCCGCAGACAAAAAGGAGGGAAGACGCAGGCGTCGAAGTTGTCCCACCATCACCGGAATGCATCTTGCCAGAGTCTCGGGGTCTGAGACTGGGGGGAAAACTAGCGGAAGCTTGAGGTTCCAAGCTGTCGCGATCAGGTCCCCCAGATCAGCACTTGCTGGTTACCCAAGGTCAAAGACCCCTAGGTACACTCTCTCTATGAGGCTCTGCTTGGATAGTCTGAGAGAAACATTCCCCTGCCTGGAATGAGAGAGCCGATGGTGGAATTGAGAGAATCTCAATCATCCCGGTATCTCTACTGCAAGATGTGAAGGTGTGAAAATGCGTCCCCTGCTGGTTAGCATGAAGTCGACACGCAACGGGGCGACTTGGCAGGAGCGGTAGGACTGAAGAGGGGCCAGACTAAGGCCCTTAAGCCTGCCTGAATGATGGAGAGGTATCCTTCAGGTCTTGACCATAGGCCTGGACCGGAACATGCCCCCCCCCTTTCCTTTGACGAGTCTGAGAACCGCATCAAGAATGTGGGGAAAGGACGAGAATATCCACTACCATCAAGAGGCTCCATAGGTCAACACCCATTGCAGGTTTAATAGTTCCGCTGGTCCCATAGGGCCAGGGAGTCCGGTTAAACATTGCCTGAAGCCACCGGAACTTGGATCGCCCCACATGGAACTTATCCTGAGGCGACCGTTCGGACTATAAACGGGTCAATGAGGAAAGAAGAACTAGGAAACGTTCCAAGGTAGGGCTGAAAACTCTGCTTGACTGAGAACAGGTACTGCGACTCTCCTCAGTCTTGCCACAGTCAACCGAAAGGAAGGCTCGGAGGATGTGGTAACAGAATCTGGCGTCCCCAGGTGGTCACCCATCCAAGTGCCGACGTTGCTTAACCTCGCTGGACGGACGAGAAGCGGGGTTTCCAACGTGGTAAGGCGGTTGACTCAATATCATGGCCAGATACTCCAGATGTTGAGGCAGAGGAAGAGAAGGCTCCAAGCAAAATACCATGAGCCCACACTCATGGTCAGCATTCGGAAGCTTTTCCCGGCGCTGAAGAAGGTCGAAACCCGAGCCTACCGGAGTTGACCAGCCCTCCAAACAGCAGAGGAGGCGGAAGTCTGCACCTGAGCGGCCAAGAGGAAGGCAGGGAGAGTTCTCTGGGGAAACAAACCTGCTATGCCACGGCGGGATAGCCACACTGCATCATAAGCAGGAATACTTGCAGTTTAGGCTGAATTCAACGAGCACCCTGGAAGATGGATGGAATGGAAACTGAAAGTACCCGTCCTTCCGATCCAGGGTTAAAGGAGTCCTGTCGCCTCGTTACCAGTCTGATCGATTCTGCTGGTCTACGCTGGCCGAAGTTTGTTCGACAAACTTGATCAGGGCTGAGAGGTCGACTATGGACATCCCCTCTCAGATCCTTCCTTACAAGAAAGGATCGACTGAGGGGGCCAGGGGTGAAGCCGTCGATGATCCTAAGGAAGACCTTCGCCTAAGGTATGGATCATTCTGCCCAACCGGGCAACTCTGCTGATGCTATGGCATAGAGGTTCAGAGACACTGAATTCGCTGACAGAGACGGCAGGCGCGATATCCTTGGCTACTCACAGAGATTGTGCGGGAATGGGCATCGGGAAGCTGTCATTCGGATGAGTAACCTTAAGCATCCTCCCAGCGAAAAAACCTGCAATCCTAGAGTTCGTGAACTCCTTTTAGGACTATGCCCCCCCGGGGGAGTCTCCCGTGCCATCTGTTCCTGACAGGAGGAAACTGCAATTGGACACCTTGTCCCAGTTGTCGTAGCCGATAACTTAGGCCGACGTGGTTGAAAGAAAAGGGAGCTGGAGCCCTGCAGAGTCTGGAAGAAGGCGCCTTGGAGGAGTGAAACCGGAAGTCGATTTACTCCGCACAGCAGATGTTTAAGTCTCTGTCCTTGGGCAAAGACAAAACTCTTCTCAAGGATGGAAGGGTGTCTGAGGTCGTTGACCTCCACAGATGAGACACCCGAAGGAAGCCTTCAGTCAGTGCGTCCAGATGGTAAAACATCGAGCTTGTCCGCAAGTAGATACTTAACGACGAAAGGCCAAGGTGCCTGAGCTCGAGAGGAGGAAAGTACCCTTGATCTTCCTGTAGCTTCCTTGAACCAAACCTCGGGCCGTAACCGAGGAGGGAAAGAACCTGGTAAGCTCCCAGAGGAAGAGGTAAGCAGTCACCCCTTGTCCGATGGAGAAATCTTCAACGGAAAGCCCCCCCGCCAAAAATCCTTCCAGGGCGGGAGAAGGAGAGAGTACTCGTGCAGGAGAGGGGACCCTCGAGACCGACCTCTTGGGAACCAACTTCGCCCTGGGGGAAGTCACCACGAAGTCCACTCCTCTCTTTCTCTTCAGCGTAGGAGAGACAGCCGCTGGTTTGTTACCCTGGCCGGTGAGTGCTGGTTTCATAACCCTCATTAACGCCCGTGCCAGCGGATCAAACCATGTCTGCTGCTCCAAGGACACAGAGTCCGAAATCCTCGCTAAGGTGAAAGGGATCGGGCGATCCTTTGGAGAGGACACGACGGTTCCTGCCTGAAAAGAAGGTGGGAAGAATGCTGTACTGACCTGTCTTCGTCCTGCACTACCAACCTGTGCTTGGATGGAGGTGATCCCGAGTGCCGCCTAGGAGCACGCGTCCCTGCTGCTACCACCGGCTGTGGAATTCGCCGCGAACTATGGTCGCGCGAGGGCGAACGGTGGCGCAAAGGCGAATGGTCGCGCGGGCGCGCAGGCGAGTGGTCGCGCGGGCGCGCAGGCGAGCGGTCGCGCGGGCGCGCAGGCGAGCGATCGCGCGGGCGCGCCGGCGAGCGACCGCGCGGGCGCGCCGGCGAGCGATCGCGCGGGCGCGCCGGCGAGCGACCGCGCGGGCGCGCCGACGAGCGATCGCGCGGGCGCGCCGGCGAGCGACCGCGCGGGCGCGCCGGCGAGCGATCGCGCGGGCGCGCCGGCGAGCGATCGCGCGGGCGCGCCGGCGAGCGATCGCGCGGGCGCGCAGGCGAGCGATCGCGCGGGCGCGCAGGCGAGCGATCGCGCGGGGCGCGCAGGCGAGCGATCGCGCGGGCGCGCAGGGGAATGGGCGTGACGGCGAGGGATCGTGCTGCCGCGTAGGTGAAGAAGATCGCTGGCGGTAAGCGATGGCGAGCAGCATGTGTAGGTGAATGATCGCGTGATAGGGTGCGATGGTGATCAGCATCCGCAAGAGGGCGAGCGTTCAGGGTTGTGCGATGAGGAGCAGCATGCGTAAGCGGGCTATCGTGCAGGGTTGTGCGATGGCGAGCAGCATGCGCAGGTGAATGATCGCGTGAAAGGGTGCGATGGTGATCAGCATCTGCAGGAGGGCGATCGTTCAGGGTGGTGCGATGAGGAGCAGCATGCGTAAGCGGCCAATCGTTCAGGGTTGTGCGATGGCGAGCAGCATGCGCAGGTAAATGATCGCGTGAAAGGGTGCGATGGTGATCAGCATCTGCAGGAGGGCGATCGTTCAGGGTTGTGCGATGAGGAGCAGCATGCGTAAGCGGGCAATCGTTCAGGGTTGTGCGATGGCGAGCAGCATGCGCAGGTGAATGATCGCGTGAAAGGGTGCGATGGTGATCAGCATCTGCAGGAGGGCGATCGTTCAGGGTGGTGCGATGAGGAGCAGCATGCGTAAGCGGGCAATCGTTCAGGGTTGTGCGATGGCGAGCAGCATCTGCAGTTGAGGGTCGCGCGATGGCGGTCAGCATCTGCAGTTGAGGGTCGCGCGATGGCGGTCAGCATCTGCAGTTTGAGGGTCGCGCGATGGCGGTCAGCAGCTGCAGTTGAGGGTCGCGCGATGGCGGTCAGCATCTGCAGTTGAGGGTCGCGCGATGGCGGTCAGCATCTGCAGTTGAGGGTCGCGCGATGGCGGTCAGCATCTGCAGTTGAGGGTCGCGCGATGGCGATCAGCATCCGCAGTTGAGCTAGTAGCTGGCGAACCATGTTCCTTCAGAAGTGTTGGAGAACGTTGGCGTGCCAGCTGTAACACACGTGGGCGATCTGGAGATCGCTGGCGAGCTGATGATCGCTGACGAGCTGACGATCGCTGGCGAGCTGATGATCGCTGACGAGCTGATGATCGCTGACGAGCTGATGATCGCTGACGAGCAGAAGGCTACGCGTGGAAGCCTGCGCAAAGAAGAAGAGTCCTTGACCCCGACCTGAACCGAAGTTCTAGATCGCGAGGGCGAACGTGGGCGCACAGGGCACGTAACAGGAACCACAGGGAAGATCATCTTGAAAGCGCTGACGAACAGGAGAGCGCTGACGAACAGAAGGGCGCGCAGGGAAACCCTGACACGCAAGGGAAGAACCCCCGTGGGGGCAACCCTTTGCCCCGAAGGGATCGTTGTCCGCCGGGAGACTGATGTCCGTCGGAAGACCGCTGTCCGTCGGGAAGACCGTTGTCCGTCGGGAAGACCGTTGCCCGTCGGAAGACGAGATTAGACTGCTGTCCATCTGCACCAAGACGGAAGATCGAGAAAAAGAAGTTGTAGGCTGCAAACGGAGATTCAAAAAGGCGCCTCAAGCACCCTTATAGGGAGATGAGAGGCCCTTACGACGAGGCGGACGGAGGGCCTTACGGCGAGGGAGGCCAACAGCAACAGCAACAGAAGAAACCTCCGAAGAGGAGTCTCTATGAGTGTACTCTCTCGCGAACGAAAGAGAAACACTTCGTGGAAGAGACTGGTCAGCCAGTGACCTAAGAGGGGCAATCCTCCGAAGAGGAGCTCCTGCAGTTGCCCAGCCCCTTGAGCGAAACTGCAGGTGCGACCGCTCAGCACCAAGAGCATAGTCGCACGAAAAAAAGGCAAGAGAAGAACCCCCCAAAAGAGGAAAAGCTCAAGCCTGGACAGGAAAAAACTTCCCTCGGAAGGAAAGTTATCCGCCCAAGGAGGCAAGCCTCCTGACTGTTCTAAAATGAACTGGAGAGCTGTCCGTCGACACGGGAGTACTACCAGTAGAAGGAGACACGCCCCTGACGACAATACAAGGGGGGAGGCAGCAACAGCCGAATCCCCAGGACTCAACCAGACAGCTCACACCGTTGCTATATTACAGAAACGAACTAGATCGGTAACTGTAAAAAAATAAAACAAATAATATTAGTACACATTCATTCCCCCGGGAAGGCTCCGAAGAGGAATCCCGAGGAAAAGGAACAAGAATTACACAACAGGCACGTGCCCTCACAACCACTTACACTCGCGGAAGGAGAGCTGTAACCAAAACAGAATTATAACAATTATAATTATGTAACTATGTAATTATGTAATTTAAAAATGAATGAACACTAAAGAAAAAACGAAAACCCCGAAAGGAATCGTTCTACAAGCTGAAAAATTAACAACTACAATTAGATTCATAAACTAATTGAGACAAAATGTACGGCGTAGCAACCCCACCCACACGGGAAGGAAGCTACAAGGGCGTAGTAAAACATAGTAAAAGGGGTGAACGACCTCAAGAGAGAGAGAGAGAGAAAGACCGAAGTCAAACTCGATCGCAACCCATAAAATTAGGCCGTGGTGGCCTAACTGCCGAGGCCTCCACGTAGATATCGTACACTACACACACACATCTGAAAAGGAAACTTACTTATTTCTATACTCAAATATATATACAAACATGAAAACATGTTTACATATATATTGAGTAAAAGAAAAGTAAGCGATTAAGTAAAGACAAAACAGACAATGGCTGCCAAGCGAGGACCAAGACAGAGACGTCTGTCACAGTCCGAGCCAAAAGTGAAAGTGAGTATTCACCTGTGTGTGAGGGGGAGGAGGGGTAGCTAGCTACCACTCCCCTACCCCCCCCGCTAACTAGCGCGGGGGTAATACACCCTCGTTAAATTCTAATGGCTCGCCATTTCAGCTACGCTAAAAGTAATACCCTTTGTAAATAGCGTGGTTTGTATTTCGGTTACGGAACAAAACATATTTTGTAAATGCTTTTACTGTAAATATCATTATTTATCACTTTCATCATGCGCGTTAAATGCCTTTTTTGTTCTGAGCGTGGTTGTTTACTGAGCGTACTTTATGACGCCGTCGTTTCAGGCGGCGTCATAAAGAAAAACATTTCATTTGGAAGTCCTAAGGAAAATTAAGTAAAACATTGGTAATAACAAAATCAACATACTGTATACATCAATATAATCGATGCAAAAACTAACCTATACATATATGTGTACAGTACACTAAATGAGTTTGTTTCTTCATTATGATCAGAGATAAACGTAAACAAAACATTGGTTGCCATTTTTTATCGTGCTTTTTAGGTGTTTAGGAAACGCATGATATAAAATCGCCTTTAATATTTGTGCCTGTTTTAGTTTAGGGTACTGTAGTACATGCATTAAGTGTTCTGTACATTAAAGGGTAGTTTGTTAACAGTACTACGTACAAGGGAAGGTTTTAAAAGTCCGAATATACATGTTAAATAAATAGGTAAATATGGTGTCAATACTTCGCGGATTTTCACCTATCGCGCCCGCGTCTGGAACCTATCAACCGCGATAAACGAGGGTTCACTGTATACTAAGAGGATGCTTCATTAAAAGTATGGGTTTGATACCTGATCTGAAGGATTCGCCCACAAATGAAAACTGGAACAAGACAGTCAAAGAAGTTGGACACCTTTGTAGGGGGACAAGACTAAAGTGAACAGATGTGGTAGAAAGCAGTAAAAATGGGGCAAAGGATTTGCTTAAAAAACCTTTACTGCCACCTAAAATTCTATACACTTTCATTATTTACTTTATAATGATTTACGAATCACCTTACAGCATTTCTAATAATGTACTGTAATACTGAATAAACATAATTTAACAATCTGCCATCTTCACTTGACTGGAAGTTTTACCATCTAGTAGGCATTTAGCCTGCTATTCTTTAGGATCTCCCATCTCAATGGTAATATAGATATTTTTACATAATACTAGTAGCAGTTGAAACATGAAATTCTTCTCCACCTATGGTAAACTCTCTGTAACTCATAATTATAAACAGAAAGTCTCCATTAAGGCAGACATTATAATGCAAGGCTGGATACTACTAAGATGTGCATGGACATCCAATTTTTCATGTTTAATTGTGGGAGACGACAATGACGTCCTCTATTTGATCATATAAATGCTTGTAAAATAAGTTTAAAATAAGTCTATGCATTACAGGGTTATGTCTATATATATTGTGATGATGTTAGGTCCACATACAAAATGCAATGAATTGCAGTCTGACCTTCAACAGCTTACTTAATCAACTTTGACATGAAATAAAGTCACATGTTATGGGTAGGTTGTATCAAATGTTTAAAGAGCTCTCTAAAAAGGGTTCCTATCTAAGCAAAATTCTATAGCATACTGAGTCTCCCACTTCTTGACACTTGTTACACAAGTCTTAACATTCCATTAATTTGCAAAATGATATTTTAATTATAAAATAAATTTTTGAATATACTTACCCGGTGAATATATAATAGCTGCAACTCTGCGGCTCGACAGACAACATACTCAAAAAACTCGCGAGCGATCGCTATGCAGGTTGCGGGTGTGCCCACCAGCGCCAACTGTCGGCCAGATACCACTCTTGTATGTAAACAAAACCTTCAATTCTTCTCGTCCCGCTGCGTCTCTATTGGGGAGGAAAGGAGGGTCATTTAATTTATATATTCACCGGGTAAGTATATTCAAAAATTTATTTTATAATTAAAATATCATTTTTAAATATCTAACTTACCCGGTGAATATATAATTGCTGATTCACACCCAAGGAGGTGGGTAGAGACCAGAGTTAATTATGTTTACAGCGTATAAGCTAAGAGTTTTTTCATTTTGACAGTTGTCAATATAACAAAACCAAAATAAATAGGTACCTGGTAAGGAAGTTGACTTAGACGATTACTCTGCCTTGTAAGTCTGTCTTCCTCACGGAGCCCAGCGATCCTCTAAGGATGCTGACAGACTCCCAGGAGCTGAAGTATCAAGGGCTGCAACCCATACAACAGGACCTCATCAAACCCCTAATCTGGGCGCTCTCAAGAAATGACTTTGACCACCCGCCAAATCAACCAGGATGCGAAAGGCTTCTTAGCCTTCCAAACAACCCATAAAAACAATATTAAAAACATTTCAAGAGACAGATTAAAAGGATATGGAATTAGGGAAGTGTAGTGGTTGAACCCTCACAAACTACTGCACTCGCTGCTACGAATGGACCCAGTGTGTAGCAGTCCTCGTAAAGAGTCTGGACATCTTTCAAGTAAAATGACGCGAACACTGACTTGCTTCTCTTAACCGAACACCATAACGCTTCAGATTTACCTCGTAAAGGCTTAGTACGAGCTAAATAGAACTTAAGAGCTCTAACGGGGCATAATACTCTCTCTAATTCGTTGCCTACGATCTCTGATAAGCTAGGAATATCAAAAGATTTAGGCCAAGGACGAGAAGGCAGTTCATTCTTGGCTAGGAAACCAAGTTGAAGAGAACAAGTGGCTTTTTCTGTCGAAAAACCAATGTTCTTGCTGAAGGCATGAAGCTCACTGACTCTTTTAGCTGAGGCCAAGCACACCAGGAAAAGAGTCTTAAGAGTGAGATCCTTCAGGGAGGCTGAATGTAAAGGCTCAAACCTGTCTGACATGAGGAATCTTAGGACCACGTCTAAATTCCATCCAGGTGTAGCCAAACGACGTTCCTTAGAGGTCTCAAAAGACTTAAGGAGATCTTGTAGATCTTTATTGTTGGAAAGATCTAAGCCTCTATGCCGGAAGACCGAAGCCAACATGCTCCTGTAGCCCTTGATCGTGGGAGCTGAAAGGGAGCGAACTCTTCTCAGGTATAAGAGAAAATCAGCGATTTGGGCTACAGAGGTACTGGACGAGGATACAGATACTGACTTGCACCAGTCTCGGAAGATTTCCCACTTCGATTGGTAAACTCTAATGGTAGAAGCTCTCCTCGCTCTTGCAATCGCACTGGCTGCCTCCTTCGAAAAGCCTCTAGCTCTCGAGAGTCTTTCGATAGTCTGAAGGCAGTCAGACGAAGAGCGTGGAGGCTTTGGTGTACCTTCTTTACGTGTGGCTGACGTAATAGGTCTACTCTTAGAGGAAGACTTCTTGGAAAGTCTACCAGCCATCGAAGTACCTCGGTGAACCATTCTCTCGCGGGCCAGAGGGGAGCAACTAACGTCAACCTTGTCCCTTCGTGAGAGGCGAATTTCTGCAGTACCTTGTTGACAATCTTGAATGGTGGGAATGCATATAGGTCTAGGTGAGACCAATCTAGGAGAAAGGCATCTATATGTATTGCTGCTGGGTCTGGGACTGGAGAGCAATAGATTGGAAGCCTCTTGGTCATCGAGGTTGCAAAGAGGTCTATGGTGGGTTGACCCCAAGTCGCCCAAAGCCTCTTGCACACATCATTGTGGAGGGTCCATTCGGTTGGAATTACCTGACCTTTCCGACTGAGACAATCTGCTAGAACGTTCAAGTCGCCCTGGATAAACCTCGTTACCAGGGAGATGCCTCGATCTCTTGACCAGATGAGCAGGTCCCTTGCGATCTCGTACAGTGTCAGGGAGTGGGTACCTCCTTGTTTGGAAATGTACGCCAAGGCTGTGGTGTTGTCCGAGTTGACCTCCACCACTTTGTCTCGAAGGAGACTCTCGAAGCTCATCAAGGCCAGGTGAACTGCCAAAAGCTCCTTGCCGTTGATATGCATGCTCCTCTGACTTGAGGTCCACAGACCTGAGCATTCCCGACCGTCCAGTGTCGCACCCCAACCCAAATCCGATGCGTCTGAGAAGAGAACGTGGTTTGGTTTCTGAACTGCTAGGGGAAGTCCCTCTCGTAGACTGATATTGTCTTTCCACCAATTCAGGCAAGTCTTTACTGTTTCGGAAATCGGGATCGAGACCGCCTCTAGCGTCTTGTCCTTTTTCCAGTGAAAAGCTAGATGGAATTGTAGAGGTCGGAGGTGTAGCCTTCCTAGAGAGACAAACTGCTCCAGGGATGATAGAGTTCCTACTAGACTCATCCAATTCCTGACTGAGCAACGTTCTCTCTTCAACATCCTTTGGATTACGAGCAGGGCTTGATCTATTCTGGGGGCCGACGGAAAAGCCCGAAAAATTGGACTGCGAATCTCCATCCCTAAATACAGAATAGTTTGGGATGGGATCAGCTGGGACTTTTCCAAGTTGACCAGAAGTCCCAATTCCTTGGTCAGATCTAAAGTCCAATTGAGATCCTTCAGACAGCGATGACTGGACGAGGCTCTGAGAAGCCAGTCGTCCAAATAAAGGGAGGCTCGGATACCCGATAAATGGAGGAATTTTGCCACATTCCTCATAAGCCTCGTAAACACGAGAGGAGCAGGACTTAGGCCAAAGCACAGGGCCCGAAACTGGTACACCACATTGTCGAACACAAATCTCAGAAAAGGTTGGGAATCTGAGTGAATGGTGATGTGGAAGTAAGCGTCTCTTAGGTCGAGAGAGACCATCCAGTCTCCCTTTCTGACCGCTGCTAAGACTGACTTGGTGGTCTCCATGGTGAACTTTGTCTTTGTGACAAAGACATTCAGAGCACTGACGTCTAGCACCGGTCTCCAACCTCCTGTCTTCTTCGGTACTAGGAAGAGACGGTTGTAAAACCCCGGTGATTGAAGGTCCGAGACTTTGACCACCGCTCCCTTCTCTAGCAAAAGAGACACTTCTAGTTTCAGGGCTTGTCTCTTTGCTTCCTCTCGGTACCTGGGAGAGAGATCGATGGGGGACGTCGCTAGAGGAGGTTTGCGTACAAATGGGATTTTGTACCCCTCTCTGAGCAACCTCACTGACTGTTGATCTACGCCTCTCTTCTCCCAGGCTTGCCAGAAGTTCTTGAGTCTGGCACCTACTGCTGTCTGAAGCTGCGGGCAGTCAGACTCTGCCACGCGAGGACTTGGCTCCTTTCCTCTTTCCTCTCTTCCCTTCGGCACGAGTATTTCCCCTGCTGGGGGCTCTGCCACGAAAGGGCGGAATAAACCTGGACGCTGGAGTGTCTATCCTAGGTCTAGCAGACAAGGCAGACGAAGGGGTCCCTTTGCGAGCCGAGGACGCAACCAAGTCATGGGTGTCCTTCTGCACTAGAGACAACGCTATTTCCTTAACTAAAAGTTCAGGAAACAAGAACTTAGACAAAGGGGCAAAGAGTAGCTCAGATCGTTGACAGGGCGTCACTCCTGCTGACAGAAAAGAGCACAGAGACTCTCGTTTCTTTAGGACTCCTGACGTAAACGAGGAGGAGAGCTCATTGGATCCATCGCGGATGGCCTTATCCATGCAGGACATAATGAGTAAGGAGACATCTCTATCGGCTGATGAGATTTTCCTACTCAAGGCTCCCAAACACTAGTCAAGGAAGTTGAAAACTTCAAAAGCCCTAAAGATGCCTTTAAGTAGATGGTCCAGGTCTGAGGATGACCAACTAATCTTCGAGCGTCTCATGGCTAGGCGGCGGGGAGAGTCTACAAGACTTGAGAAGTCGCCCTGGGCAGAGGCAGGAACTCCCAAGCCGAGAACTTCTCCCGTGGCATACCAGACGCTCGATCTAGACGAGAGTTTAGATGGGGGGAAGGCAAAGGCCGTCTTCCCTAAACTCCTCTTGGTTTCCAACCAATCGCCTAACAGCCGTAAAGCTCTCTTGGATGAGCGAGAGAGAACGAGTTTTGTAAAGGCTGGCATGGCAGCAGGTACGCCTAAAACAAACTCAGACGGCGGCGAACGAGGAGCCACAGAGACAAAGTGTTCAGGAAACAACTCTTTAAAAATGAGCATGACTTTTTTAAAATCCATAGAAGGCGGAACTGCTCTAGGCTCATCAATATCTGAAGGATGATCCTCAGGCTGAGGGTCAGCAACGTCCTCATCCGAAAGTTCTTCATCTGACAACTGATGAGAAACAAGCAAAGGGGTTGGCAATGCTTGACACGCAGCGTCCGCCCGCACTGGTGCATAAGTGGCGGAGCAGGACGCAGCGTCCTGAAACTGCTGAACAGTCTGGGAACTGTCAACAACAACAGGTGCGTGAGGACGCACAGCGTCCACCCGAGACTGCTTAGACCGCCTGGGTTGTGCAGTCAAAACAACTCTAGGTTGCGGAGGTTGACGAACCGCGTCAAAACAAGTCAACTCTGATGGTTGGCGAACGTCCAGCACGTCACCAGACGCATCAGCGAGTTGCCTAACGTCCACCTGCAGCTGAAAATTCACACGAGACCGCATCGGGTGTGGTACAACCCCAACTGGTTGACGTGAGCTGGCTACACCAACGTCAACAGGACGCACAACAGAACGCTTGGGTGGCTGACGGCCAGGATCTCCATGAGATAAACGGCTAGGTTCAACGGAAACCTTCTCTGCGTTGTAGTCTTCCATAAGGGACGCAAGCTTAGACTGCATGTCCTGCAGTATAACCCATTTAGGGTCTACGGTAACGGGTGCGGTAACAGACGGGGTTAGCGCCTGAGACGGCACAACTTTGCCTTGCTTAGGCGGCGAGCAGTCATCCGATGACAGCAACGGGTCCGAACTGTCCCAATGACTACATCCAGGACGTTGGACCTGTCCTGAAGGGACCGACTTGCGTTTCAGAGGCCTAGAAACCTTGCTCCATGGTTTCTTGCGTGAAAAGCCTTCGGACGACGAGGTAAAAATGGGCTCTCTCGTCTTATGGTAGGGGCGATCTTGACGAGATACGCCTGATACCATAGAGGGAACGTCTGTTCGCTGATCAAGGCCTCTCGAACCCATAAGTCGTACGACATTGCTTCTCCCCTGGGCTTGGGAGCTTGCAAGAGGTCCCGGACTAGGTGAACGACAGGCACGAACAGACGAACCCTCGGTCGCAACACTGTTCACAACACTTTGCGCACTAATCACTTTCCCACTTTCCGCCGTGGCACTATGGCACTTAAGTTCCTTCACGTCAGCCATGAGTTGATTACGGTCACTTGCTAACGCCTCAACTCTCTCCCCCAAGGCATGAATAGCACGTAACATGTCTTGCATAGACGGTTCCTGAGTGCTAGAAGGGGGGTTAGGAACAACCACTACAGGGGAAGGATTAGGTTCAGGGGCATGTGGAGAGGAAAAATCTACGGACCTAGATGAACTTCTCCTTACCCTATCTCTCTCTAATCTGCGTGTATACTTATCATATTCGAGCCAATCGAATTCCGAAAGGCCCACGCATTCCTCACACCGATCTCCCAATTGACAGGTTTTACCCCGACAATTGGAACAAACAGTATGAGGGTCGAGAGAAGCCTTTGGAAGACGCCTATTACAGTCCCTAGCATTACACTTTCGAAATCTAGGTACTTGAGAAGGGTCAGCCATTTTGAATTAGTCAAAGAAAATTCCAAAAACAATCCAAGTCATCAAAAAATAATCCGATTCAATAAAGAGTTCAAGAGTTTATGTTGAGGAAAAACACCTGTACTGCGAAAGCTCAAACCAAAATAAAGTACTTCACCAAATATGATGGGAAAACTCCAGGTTCTACAGCGAGTATAAATACGTCTTGTCGTCAACGTCGACAGAGAAGAATTGAAGGTTTTGTTTACATACAAGAGTGGTATCTGGCCGACAGTTGGCGCTGGTGGGCACACCCGCAACCTGCATAGCGATCGCTCGCGAGTTTTTTGAGTATGTTGTCTGTCGAGCCGCAGAGTTGCAGCTATTATATATTCACCGGCTAAGTTAAATATCTAAAATTCATAATCTAATAGGCATTGCCTACTGATTAAAAGTACTTTACAAATCACAAATCTAAAAACCTCTGACTCCCTGTTTCGAAATAAAGAAGTTTACTGAAGCTATAAAATACATAAATCTGC
The DNA here is from genome assembly GCF_036898095.1 of Palaemon carinicauda. Taxonomy (NCBI): domain Eukaryota; kingdom Metazoa; phylum Arthropoda; class Malacostraca; order Decapoda; family Palaemonidae; genus Palaemon; species Palaemon carinicauda. The sequence continues at coordinate 21,746,579 of NC_090769.1, forward strand.
AACATACCTAGGGCATCAAATTGTTCTTTAATTTGGAATGCCAGCTCTCGTGTTGGAGTCAAGACGAGAGCAAATAATCTCTGAGGCCTTTCAATAAGTGCTTGAAGAACTGGAATTCCAAAGGCGCCAGTTTTTCCCGAACCTGTTTCTGCCAACCCAATGACATCGCGTCCTGAATACAAATATAAAATAGTCAAGAAGTTGTGTTCATTATACAGTAAAGACAAAACTATATACAGTACGGCATACAATCTAGCAATACTGAAAGTGTAAAACTCAGCAAACACATATCAATGGTATAAATAAAAAAATATATTTTAAAAACTCTTAAAGTATAAATCTTAGAGAAAAAATACTGTAATTCTTTGTCATACCTTTAAGAGCTATTGGAATTGCTTCTTTTTGGATGGCCGATGGGGCCTTCCAGCCTAACTGCTTGCACGCTAGGCATAATTCTTCGATCACGCCCTGAAATAAAAACCACAAACTTTGTCAAACTTTATTATCATTATAATTAGCTAAGCTCCAACCCTAGTTAGAAAAGCAGGATGCTATAAGCCCAATATTATCATCATAATTAGCTAAGCTCCAACCCTAGTTAGAAAAGCAGGATGCTAATAAGCCCAATATTATCATCATAATTAGCTAAGCTCCAACTCTAGTTAGAAAAGCAGGATGCTATAAGCCCAAGAACACCAACAGGGAAAACAGCTCAGAGCACAAAGGAGCATAAAACACTATAGCCTTGTCCTATGTTAAATTAATAGTCTGCATCTAATTCTCAATGATTAGGCTTAATCACGGGGCAAAATGTAGAAAGAGATCTTCTGGAATGGGAACATAAAACTAGAAATGTAGTTAGTCTCAAACTCATTACTGTACCACAGAATGTATGGTGCTTACGGAGGAAGTCTTCCATTAGCTTATTTGCTTATAAAAGGATTCTATGTTTGAATCAAATGTAACATGACACTGCGCATGGTTTGAATATCTTTATCTTAACAAATCATATCACCATTACTGTATATAGAATCATACTAATGTATTAAAACAATGAGTTTTTATAGGTTACATTACACAGCCTTATAAAAAAACAGTCTGTGGCAAATAATATATCATATACTGTCTACATATAAATGCCTTGATCAAAAAGTCTCATAATAATCCAACTACAATATATGTAGCTATTCCTGACTCTTGATAACACAGCAACCTCTTTTGAATTATAGCATCAAGGTGGAAGACTACAACGGTAATATGGAAGTTTGGACTTAAATATGTTGTGACCATCATTTCTAAATCTATCATCTATGAACGGTATAGGTAATGATTTACATCATATAATTGTGTCACTAAAATTACCTTGATGTGAATATATATGTTATTAATGTTTGCACCTTAATAAAACGTTGATTTGGAAATTTTCTTGTCTTTATTGGAGCACAAATCTCAATGGTTTATAAATGAATATGAAATTGTCTAAATTTTCCGCAAGACCTGCTTACATATATTTTATAGAGCAAAACCCATATATGTCAATATTTCAAAAAATCATACTTAAAAACATAAAGCAAGCTAAGGTACAACTCAAATCAATCTATGAGGGGAATTGGCTGAATGAGCCTTTGTATAAAGACGGACAGGATATCTCGTGTGCATTGAACACTTAACTTAAACTTCCCCAGCCTAACATAACCTACAAGCCGTGTCCATACCTACTTCCCTAATGGGGGAGACCCCATACACTACCAGATTCTTGGCGATAGGGCTTAAAATAAGGAAAGGGGTGTATGTATGATAGTGGCCACCTGCATATATGATTGCAGCTAAATTAGAATAAGGCCGTGTAAGGGGGGTCACACGGGGGCGTTAACCCCTCCGTTACTTTACTTACTTTTACGGGTTTATTTCTCGCCCACTAAAGTTCTGTTCAGGCGGGCCTTGGTGTGTGAAAAAATAATTTCTTTCCAGTTAATATTTTGCTCTGTATCGTTATCAGTTATTTCGCTAGCATTTGTATTCAGGCTTAATAGTTTTCAGGTCACTATTGTAACACTTTCTAAAAAGATAAGTTTTCAGATTTTTCTTGAAAGCTGCCACATTATTGCTATTCTTGACATCGAGAGGAAGGTCGTTAAAGAGTCTCGGTGCAGTAGGTAAAGACAAGGTTTGTTGCTTAGGTTAGTGGGGAAAGTCGAGGTTAGTTGATGGCCATTTTTAATCCACAAGGGAGAAACTAGCCGCTGACACACAAAGGCTCCTAAGGGAATCATAGGCCATGACCGTCATCATACATGCATCCTACAATAGCTTATTATAAAGGATCTTTCTGCATCCTGAATATTGCACAATGACGAAACACCGAGAGTAGGAGGCCGACACGTGGAAATCTCCCTCGTTGTTTACGAGACAGCTGGCCTAATACATTCCTATTATTTTCATATTAATACATTTCCCATATTAATGCATAATGATATATAGCCATAAACGAATATAAAAATGTAGTTTAAGCTTACGAGATCCTGAAAAGTAGTGCTGTCTTCAGTGTCACCCATGTTGTTTACACTAGGAGAAGGAACGTGAATAGTAGTAGTAGTGGAGAGTTGGCGTTGTAACGCCTCTGCTCTGACCCTTTCTAGTTAGGCTGCTGTGATTTTGATGTTTGGTTTCTCTGTGGTAGCATGTTCTTTTGGTATATTATTTCTTCATTTTTAATTTACTCTAGATATATCTGAAGAAAATAAAGATTTAATTTCTTATTTTTATGGATGCTGCACGAAATAATATATACCTAATATCACAAACTGCAATATTGTGAGAAAAGACTTAAATTTATTTGCATTTACTTCTCAAACTATATTTTCTACTATACCATAACAGGTGTTTTTCTTATCATTTTTTTAGTTTTCTATTAATATCCAAGAACTATCATTCCCCTCTTTCGTCATAAGTGTTCATGATCATGTTTTGAAAATTATTCAAACTTATTTAGGTTCAATTCTATTTTCTACAACCCAAGACATTCTTTAGTTTTCATACTGGTCTGGGGCAGTCTTATAGCCTTGAAATTTTTGGCATCTGATGATAGTAGAGACGAAACGGCTTATATTTTATATTTATTAAGTAACCCAGATCTTAGGACAAAGCATGCAGTTTACATTCATAGTATCAGCGTGATTTCATATACTTTGATAACTATATTTGCAACTTTTCTCCTTTCATTAATTTTTCTATCTCACTGATGAACATAATGAACTGTTAGCATCATCCGTTATCTTTATTTATCATTACTCTACTACAATTTGTACCTGTGATTGAACTTTTCTTGTTATAACTTTTATTTTTCATTGATAAAGACCATTTAAAAGAGTTCTCCTAAGCAGTCTTTCTGATGTTTCTTGAGAACTTCTATTATTATTATTATTATTATTATTATTATTATTATTATTATTATTATTATTATTATTATTATTATTATCATATAACCCTATTATTATTATTATTATTATTATTATTATCATTATCATTATTATTATTATTATTATTATTATTATTATTATTATTATTATTATTATTATTATTATTATTATTATCATTATTATTAATATTATATTACCCTGTTATTATTATTATTATTATTATTATTATTATTATTATTATTATTATTATTATTATTATTATTATTATATAACCCTATTTGGAAAAGCAGAGGCCAACAAACTCTTTGGCTCTAACGGTGAAAACAGTCCATTTAGGAAAGGAATTAAAGAAATAACGGATAAACTATATATGGGAAGTAATGAAAAGAATATATACATAATACCATAAGATCAATAACAACGTTAAAATAGATCCGTCATATGTAAACTATGAAGAGAGATTTGCGTCAACAGCCTACCTTACAATAATAATAATAATAATAATAATAATAATAATAATAATAATAATAATAATAATAATAATAATAATAATAATAATAATAATAATAATAATAATAATAATAATAATAATAAAGATAAAAGCATCAGCAACAAGGTTGAACTTCTGAGGATGCTACCAGATTTGGAAGATCGTTCCACAATCTGATCACAGCTGGAATAAAACTTCTAGAAAACTATATAGTATTGAATCTTATGATGGAGAAGGCAAGACTGTTAAAGTTAACTGCATATGTTGTACTACATACAGGATGGTACAGTCTGGGAAAATCTGAGTGTAAAGGATGGTTAGAATAATGAAAAATCTTTTGCAGCGTGCACACAGAACTAACTAAAAGACAGTGCCAGATATCTATGTATAGATAAGGAATAAGGAATTTAATATACGGCATTTTTTGTAAAAAAAAATTAAGATGAAAGTCAACAGATAAAGACCAGGCAATAAAACAAAATGGTAGACTGAAACAATAAAAATATTTCCTCGGGATAGATTGAAACCAAAAACCTTAAAAGGCTTGGGTAGTGCCATAGCCTCTGTACCATGGTCTTCCACTGTCTTGGGATAAAGTTTTCTTGCTTGAGGGTACACTCCGGCACACTATTCTATCTGTTTCTCTTCCTCTTCTTTTGTTAAAGTTTTTATAGTTTGTATAAGAAATCTATATTTTAATGTTGTTACTGTTCTTAAAGTATTTTACTTTTCTTTGTTCCCTTTCCTCACTGGGCTATTCTTCCCTGTTGGACCCCTTGGGTTTACAGCATCCTGCTTATCCAATTAGGGTTGTAGCTTAATAATAATAATAATAATAAAAATAATAATAATAATAATAATAGGTGCAAAGCGCTGTAATCTGCAGAAAAGTTGCCTCCCACACAGACAGCTTCACAGCTTGCATACTTTTACTTCTAACTTCAAATGTCTTTCTAATACACCGGGCAACATTTTTAGATGGTGTTTCTAAATTTTCTTATTCCCTGTCGCATCTAAGAAAAGTTAAAGGGCCACCCTTTGTAAAGGTTTAAGGCCGGCTTAATCTAAAGTTCTAAACCATGATCTTGAGAGAACTCTCCAGTCTGTGATGTACCGAGGAGAAAATATCCTAAATAAATTAGCTTTCAAAATAAATAACTATCCATAGTATTTTTTTTTTCTTAGATATGATTTGTTTCTTCCTTTTATAAAATTGATATCTCCTTTGTTTCTTCCTTTTATAAAATTGATATTTCCTTTGTTCCTTCCTTTTATAAAATTGATATTTCCTTTGTTTCTTCCTTTTATAAAATTGATATTTCCTTTGTTTTTTCCTTTTATAAAATTGATATTTCCTTTGTTTCTTCCTTTTATAAAATTGATATTTCCTTTGTTTCTTCCTTTTATAAAATTGATATTTCCTTTGTTTCTTCCTTTTATAAATTGATATTTCCTTTGTTTCTTCCTTTTATAAAATTGATATTTCCTTTGTTTCTTCCTTTTATAAAATTGATATTTCCTTTGTTTCTTCCTTTTATAAATTGATATTTCCTTTGTTTCTTCCTTTTATTAAATTAATTTATTTCCTTTCCATCTATAACTTTTTACCGTTTGATAATGCTTTTAGCTTTTCTTGCCCAAGGGATTTCGTTTAGAATTTTTATTATCTTTCGCTTGTCTAATTATCTTAACGGTGAATTATCTAATTCACCATTTTTTATTATAATTCACAATCTTTCCTTACCTTTGTGCTTTTAAATTATAATTTTAACTATATCATTTTTTTAGCTTTACTAACCTTCTTATTCAAATATACAAATGTTTTGACGCCATTTTCCCGGAGGAAGTAAATGATGTAGGCAGTCTCCATGAGAGACTCATGATGAGACTATAGACCATAGACCTACATAGAGAGTAGGTCTAAGGTCTTGGACTATTGTTCTTGTTTGTCTTCTGTCTGATCTCTGGAGATCTCAGCTTTGATCTCTCTCTCTCTCTCTCTCTCTCTCTCTCTCTCTCTCTCTCTCTCTCTCTCTCTCTCTCTCTCTCTCTCTCTCTCTCTCTCGATGGATGGATGGATGGTGCAAGGTGTTGGGGTGGGGTTAAATCCCGTACCAAGATGAAGAACCAATCTCCTGGTAAAAATCTATCTATCTATCTATATATATATATATATATATATATATATAT
>NC_090769.1:21760177-21772677 GCF_036898095.1 Palaemon carinicauda
GTTCTTGTGTTTGTTAACCTTTTAGAAAGTGTTTTTTCAGTCATAACTTTTTGAATTGAAGTGTCTAAAATCTGAAAAATCTGAAAAATATGGTTTTCTCCCAATTATTTGCATTAGAACAGTTCAAAGTACATATAAATACACCGGGAACACTTTTTTTTTCGTAAGGAACATTGTGCTATAGTAAATATTTACCTACATTTGAATTCCTGACCCAGTTCGTCCTAACCAACTACAAAGGCTTTGTATGTTGTTTTTTATCAAGCTAGCCTAATGCCAACACTGGGTCTTTCATAAAATAGAAGCGCAGTTGATGATCGTCAATTATTTTGTAAAGAGGTAAATTATGGTATGTGTGAATTATGTCCTCAATTGCTTAATGAGTAGTCCGGTAATGTTTATTTTGTAATAAGTTAGTTAACTAGGTTAGGCCAGGCCCTTAGGACAAAGCTGAATGTTTTTCATATAGAGTAAAATATGCAAATTAGCCTCAAGACTATCAAGTTACAGTGAGCATTAGTGAATCAGGACCGATATTGTGAATTGAAGGTGTTTTTTACTTTTTTTAATTCAAGTATTATTCTTTCTAACAACGGTAATTCTTAAGCATTGATAGTTCTTTGGGATTATGGGGTTAATATTTCTGGGATTCAATATTAGACTTACTAAAAGTGTGTTGATAAACCTCACATCAAGCTGTGGTTGATATCCGATTCATGAAGGTTCATAAGAAAGTCAAATGATGCACCTAGGTGTTTCTATCACTGTACCCAATTTAAGGGAACTTTCAGGATTCCTGAATTAAATAATTGAATAGAAATATAACTGTTTTTGCTTTACTGTACTCGGAAGTGGAGTGAGGAAGTAGTATTTTCTTCAGCGCAGTATACCGCCCAGTGTGTGTTCATCCGATTTTGCTCTACTCTACTCTGAAGTGGAGTGAGGAAGCAGTATTTTCTGCAGCGCAGTACTGTATACCGCCCAGTGTGTGTTCATCCGAGTTTGCTCTACTCTACTCTGAAGTGGAGTGAGGAAGCAGTATTTTCTGCAGCGCAGTATACCGCCCAGTGTGTGTTCATCCGAGTTTGCTCTACTCTACTCTGAAGTGGAGTGAGGAAGCAGTATTTTCTGCAGCGCAGTATACCGCCCAGTGTGTGTTCATCCGATTTTGCTCTACTCTACTCTGAAGTGGAGTGAGGAAGCAGTATTTTCTGCAGCGCAGTATACCGCCCAGTGTATGTTCATCCGATTTTGCTCTACTCTATTCTGAAGTGGAGTGAGGAAGCAGTATTTTCTGCAGCGCAGTATACCGCCCAGTTTATGTTCATCCGATTTTGCTCTACTCTACTCTGAAGTGGAGTGAGGAAGCAGTATTTTCTGCGGCGCAATCTACCGCCCAGTGTATGTTCATCCACTAACATAGTAGGGAATAGATATTCTATGAACAGTGCTGTATGTGATCTCCAGTGCTGTAAAACTTTACTCTCCCCTCTAACTTTCCAAGGGAAAAATACACAGCTCAGAAAGGATGCTAATACCTAAATTAAGTATGTAAGGATATGAAGTATCAGCAAATACCTGTACCAATATCATACTTTTAAGGGTCCAAGGTTGTGAAATCCTCCCTGTTCAGGTAGGATGCTGTTCTGTAGGTTAGGCTAGGGTTAGGTTCGTATGGTTATGATGCATTCATGTAGATATCTTTCCAAGTAACCATGCTCTTAGTATAGTGGATTGTTTTTCTTAGTGATTCTTGGTCTTTACTGTTATATGTATGAACCATACCTTTGTCCAAACATTATTGTGTTTTTATTCAACTGTATTTCATTATTGATGCTGGTACCATTTACTCTTTTATGGTTTTCCACAGAAAAATGCCCGTTTCTTACTATGACTCATTCACAATTTTTACATTTGGGAGTAGGATATGCTAAAATGATTAGTATGCCTAAGCAAAAATGGGGAAAGGCTCACAAAACAAGATCTTTCATATATAAACTATAAAAACTTAAAATAAGAGGAAGAGAAATAAGACGGAAAAATGTGCTTGAGAGTACGCTCAAGCAAGAGAACCCTCTTAACATATATGGGGTACTGTTTTGGGGAATGGGTTTTTTGAAAGGGAAAAACAAACTGATTAGTACATCACTGTAATTATGTGCATCAAAAACACAATAAAAGCAGCTAGGAAACAAATGTTTCTTGCCAGCCCTCTCTAAAGACAAGGACTTCACACAACCAACCATTTTTAACACAACCTCCCAGGCCTTACACTAGGCCATATGATGGAATTTCCATAAATCCAATTCAAAAGGTATAAGGGCAAACATAAAGTACTCTTTAAAGCCTCATTTAACACAATATCTTTAACCAGCGTTTGAAAATTCATGGACCTTATACTTAATTTGAAAAATAATTTGTTTGATACTGTGCTTTAACTGATGAAGGGTCCTCTTGCATGGCCACTAAGTCTCTATAGTCCATTTCTTTTAGCGATGCATATTTGCACTGACTCGCAGTGGTGCCCGTTTAGCTCGGAAAAGTTTCCGGATCGCTGATTGGTTGGACAAGATAATTCTAACCAATCAGCGATCAGGAAACTTTTCCGAGCTAAAAGGGCACCGCCGCGAGCCGGTGCAAATCTGCGTCGCTAAAAGAAATTGACTATAGGTAACCGTGGCTCTGGTTTCTTTGAACCTCATAACCTACCTTGAACTTACTTCCTACCAAATGTTTGGAGGAGTATCTGTTGAAATCAGAGTATAGTACTGTCGAATAGTTTTGTCTTGGAATCATCCGTGGTCGACATATTTACGGTAAACTTCGAAGGTTTTTCGCACGTACTCCTGTAGTAAAGTATTAAAATCTATTTACGGCAGGAGTTTCCTTCTTGTAATGCTGGTTTGCTTGTTGAAGCATGCTGATAAGGTAATTATTGTGGCTGGTGAGTCAGGGGTTAGACTTAGCTGTCACCTGGCTAAACCCTCACATTTCTTTGGCCCTTTCCGAGGTTGTGTTTATTTGTGTGTATCTTCATGTCTTCGAAGTGTTTGTTGCTTCGACTGGTGTCATTATGGGATTGATCATCCTCTGGTACTATTTACAGGCTTTCAAAGATCTGTGTTGGTCTTTCCATAGTATGTCCATAAGAATCTTTGGTGCGAGGTAGCTGGTTATCAGTTAATGTGAGCAAGTTATCGCAGGTTATCATTAACCTGTACCCAATCCAGTCCAGGTTATTGGGCAGAGTATTGATTCTGGTGATAGGCGATTTAGATTTAGAATGTAGTGGTGAATGATCGGTGTTTGTGTGTAAGGGCCTTTGTTTCGATTTAGATTTAGAATGTTGTGGTGAATGATTGGTGTTTGTGTGTAAGGGCCTTTGTTTCCACGGTCATTTAAGTGTTTCACCTCCTTGGTTTGACGAGTCATTAGATGATGATACTTTTATTGTTAGGAAGCTTCCATTTAGCCTTTACTAGAAATTTGTTTGCACAATCTAAGAAGTACTGTAGTTTCATTTCTAGCTCTTACTAACTACTGTACTATCTATATAGGACAGTACAGTACAATATTGCAATTCTTTAAGGTAAATTATAATACAGTACAGTATCTAAAATAAAAAACTTGGGATTCTTCATAATATTTACTTGGTCATGATTTTTCTCAGTCTCTGAACTTTTCATTTGAAATTTATTGCTATGTTACATTGTAATTGCTGATCAAGTCCTGTCACAATCTACAGGAATGGTGATTATAGAAACCAAGAAAAACAAATCTAAAATCATGTGTAATAATCCTTGAATTAAAGTCATATTGCTTCATAAAAAGGATATAAAATCTGAATGATTAAAATAGCTTTATTTCTAGAAACTGCATAGATTCCAAAAAAGGCACGATTCCCTAAACTTATATCTTTGGTTTGCTGTTAAGTATTCTACTCCTTACGAATCTGGAAATGGCGTCGGCCTAAAGGGGAGCAAAGCGATAGCAGAAGCCCCCAAGTAAGAGTTGCCCCGTCGGGCATATCCTCCCATTCTCAGTCCCTGGCCTACTGGTAACGACGGGGGGTCTTCCAAACATTTTGGAGACGTCTTGCCGGCAGCGTCCCTGGCTATCGCGGATGGACCCCCTCGGGCATCTCCTGATATTCGGGAGATTGAAGATGCTGTGGGTCTCTGTCTGTAGGAAACATAGAGGTTCGAGGAGAACCTCGTCGATGGTTAGAATGCCCGAGGTACAAGGGCCCTGGGTGTCGAGGAAGTAACACGTTCCCTTGCTGTTGGGGTTAGAATCTAACACCTGGCAGTTGTTGTCGAGCATGACCATGTTTTCCTCGGGGCACATGTTCGGCAAACACTTGGCAGTTCCAACTCTTTCGCTATCTATTACCTGTAGGGGTTGTAATAGATAAATTAGTTTCAGCATTTCTATTCATATGCATTCTGTATTTGAATATGTATTATCTTGGACTTTTCGTTTTATAATTATGTTGATAAAAACTATATGCTACAGCAGGAATAAGTGAGGTGTGAATTTTTTTTTTTTTTTTGTAATAATTTAGTTTTCTCTTCAACTATCTCGTTGATTGTCAACTTTTTTATAGTGGAGTTTAGATGCATTGAGAATTTTTCTTAATTTGATTAATGCAGTAAATTAAATAAGAAAATTGGAAAGTGGAATTAACAGAATTAAAATGGATATGTAAGTCCCATTTATATGTCAATATAGTACAGTTAAATGATGATTGACGGTTTGATAATAAGTTAACTGTTTGCGTGCCTGAGGCATTTTATTGAAATCTATATCCAAATTTTAACCCAGAAAAAAATAAGGAAAACTTGAAAGAAATTAAAATTAAAATTTGAGTTGGATAATTAAATAAGACAATATTTTTGCCAAAAGTCAATTTACAAAATCCAAAAACACTACATGGGATCTATTTCATGAGTTAATTGAAATTTATATTCAAATTTTAAGGTAGGAAAAAATTAAGGAAAAATTCAAAGAAATTAAAATTTAAAGATTAGTTGGATAATTAAATAAGACAATATTTATGCAAAAAGTCAGTTTAGAAAATCCAAAAAAACGCTAAATGGAATCTATTTTACAAATTACTCAAAATTTATATCCAAATTTTGATTTATGAAAAATCGAAATTTATATCCAAATTTTGATTTATGAGAAATCGAAATTTATATCCAAATTTTAATTTATGAAAAAAATTAATGAAAACTTCAAAGAAATTAAAATCAAGAAGTCAGTTAACAAAATCTGAAAAAAATCTGCTCAGTTTAAAAATGTAAAATTTATAAAAATTAAAATGTAGGTTTAAAAATACAAGGAAACAAGAAATCACTTCACCTGAATAACATGGCCAGGAGGGCAAGGCCCCTGGGAGAAGGGCTTATAGCATCTTCTGGTAGAGGCGTGGTAGGCCGTGCCAGGGTCACAGTCGCACTCCCCCTTGCCGAATTCGTTGTTGACGAGGCTCATTCCAGCAGGGCACGGTGATTTGTCCTGTGTATTCAGGCACCGATTGGCCGTGAGTGCTTGTAGTTCGTTGCAGGGCCGTCGCTCGCAGACTGGCACCACTGTGGGAAGTAAATGCAATTAGTTGCCGTCTTGTTGGTCATCAATTTATTATTATTATTATTATTATTATTATTATTATTATTATTATTATTATTGTTTATTATTTATTATTATTATTATAATTTATTATTTATTATTATTTATTATTATTATTATTATTATTATTATTATTATTATTATTGTTAATAATAATAATAATGCAACCCTATTTGGAAAAGCATTATTATTATTATTATTATTATTATTATTATTATTATTATTTATTATTATTAGTATTATTATTATCATTTAATAATTAGTATAATTATTATTATCATTTATTATTTATTAATATTATTTATTATTGTTATTAATAATAATAATAATAATAATAATAATAATAATAATAATACAACCCTAGTTGGAAAAGCAGGATGCTATAAGCCCAAGGGCTCCAACAGGGAAAAAAAGAATAGTGAGGAAATGAAACAAGAAAATGAATAAACTGAAATAGAAGTAATGAACAATTGAAATATAATATTTTAAGAACAGTGACATCATTAAACTTAAATATTTTGTATGTAAACTACCAAAACTTCAAAATAAAAACAAGAAGAAGAAATAAGATAGAATCATGTGCATATATATCATATGTATATATGGTCAGTCTCTAGGGCATTGTCCTGCTTGATAGGGCAATGTCACTGTCCCTTGCCCCTGCCATTCATGTGTGGCCTTTTAACCTTTAATCCTTTAAACGAGTGTTCCCTCAAGCAAGAGAACTCTACCTAGCTTTTATGATAGGTGTAATTCATTATATGAATCTTTTAGTTTGTATAGTTGAAAGAATTATTGATATTTTGGCTGACGATGCCAAAATACTAAAAGTTAATTGTTAAGTTGATTAGATGGTAATTGAAAGAAGCTGAATTTGATATATATATATATATATATATATATAGATATATATTATATATAAATCTATATATATCTATATAAATATTATATATATACTATATATATATATATATATATATATATATATATATATATATATATATATATATATATATATATATATATATATATATATATATATATATATATATATATATATATATAAAGCTAAAAAAATCATTGCATAACGACTTTCCCTGACGTTTGGTTCTTTCGGAAAGTAGAAATTTGATTTGGTTTTAACATTTTGAAGCTACTGTACACACACACACACACACACACACACACACACACTCTCTCTCTCTCTCTCTCTCTCTCTCTCTCTCTCTCTCTCTCTCTCTCTCTCTCTCTCTCTTTACGACCCTTTGAATTTAAATGCCCAACTTCTCGGTTTATTAGACTATCTTTACGGACATATGACCATATACTATTTTAACAGTTTTCAGTCCGTAAAATTCAGAAGTAACCAACTCTAAAAGTAATAATTTTCAATTGTGATTCATATTTAGGGAAATAAACAAAACAGAAAAGGTAGGATGATAGATTTTGTGAACTATTATCTACAGTCGCAGCGAGGGATATGACGCGTAGGTAGCTGAGTAAACAGACGAGCTGTGGTTTCAAGGTCTTCCAATTTCATTTGGTTGTTTCTTTAATCTGTTGTTTTTCATAATATTGTCACTAAAGTGAGTTTGTGTTATTGTAATTTTGCTCTGTAAGGGAAAATAGTCTAGCCTATTCTATCTACATTTTCCTCTGTCATACACACGACAAAAATTTCTTCTGTCACTTCAGTGGCTACTTTCCTCTTGGTAAAGGTAGAAGAGACTCTTTAGTTACGGCAAGGAGCTAACTCTTCTAGAAGGACACTCCAAAATCAAATCATTGTTCTTTAGTCTTGGGTAGTGGTGTAGCCACTGTATCATGGCCTTCCACTGTCTTGGATTAGAGTTCTCTGGCTTGAGGGTACACTTTGGTGTTCTATCTTATTTCTCTCCCTCTTTTTTTTTCAGTTTTTAGTTTTTTATATTTATATATATGATGGATCTAATTTAATGTTACTGTTCTTTAAATATTTTCTTTTGATTGTTTATTATTCTTTTATAGTTTATTTATTTCCTTGTTTCCATTCTTCGCTGGGCTATTTTTCCCTGTTGGAGCCCCTGGGCTTATAACATCCTGCTTTTCCAATAAGGGTTATACCTCAGCTTGTAATAATAACAACAATAATAATAATAAGCAATCAATATTCACAACCATTATTATGATTATTATTTTACCTAGAGCTTATGGTCTCCCAAAATAGTGTTAATTTACATATGACCTCGAACTGTTGGAAGCAAAAGGCTTGGGTGAAAACTGGTTAAGGTTTTTTTTTCTTTTTTTTTTCTTCAAGATATCTGTTACGGTCATAAGATGGAAGAGGGTTAACTCAAGCATTAGGCTTATTTGCGTATATTCTCCCAGCGTAGGGTATATAGGCTTATCACAAAATCATAAAATCAAGACTCTAACCAATGTAATGTTAAACTATCCTTTCTGTGCTTTTAACTTTACGAAATGTGAACGAGTTAGTAATAATATCGTCGATTTAACTCATTTAAAATATGAAATTGTACTTTAAGTCATAAGTATTCGTATAAAATTAAACAATCCTTTCTGTGCATTTAACTTTACGAAATGTGAATGAGTTAGTAATAATATCGGGTATTTAACTCATTTAAAATATGGAAAATGTACTTTAAGTCATAAGTATTCGTATAAAATTAAACTATCCTTTCTGTGCATTTAACTTTACGAAATGTGAATGAGTTAGTAATAATATCGAGTATTTAACTCATTTAAAATATGAAATTGTACTTTAAGTCATAACTATTCGTATAAATGTATTATTAAACTATCCTTTCTGTGCATTTAACTTTACGAAATGTGAACGAGTTAGTAATAATATCGTGGATTTAACTCATTTAAAATATGAAATTGTACTTTAAGTCATAAGTATTCGTATAAATGTATTATTAAACTATCCTTTCTGTGCTTTTAACTTTACGAAATGTGAATGAGTTAGTAATAATATCGGGTATTTAACTCATTTAAAAAGAATGGAAAATGTACTTTAAGACATAAGTATTCGTATAAATGTATGTTATGATTATATGAACTAATTTTGAAAATGTAAAAATAATTATGATATAGAAAAATAAAATTCAACATTATATACATTTTTGATGCCATAACGGCCACTGTTGATGGTACTCACGTTCTGGCACTCTCATCTTGACCCAGTGTTCCGGAGGGCAAGGCCCCTGCGTGAGCAGCGTCACGCATTCTCCCGTAGCAGGCCATAGGACTTCGCCCGTGAAAGGATTGCATTCCCCGGGGGAGCCCGTTCTCAAGCTTATCCTCTCTGAGGAGACTGAGGGCACGTTGTCTATCCCCGCCCTCAGGGAACAACGGGCTTCAATCGTTCCCACGGGGACATTCGGGTTGCAGTTAGGATCCTTCATGCAATTCTGAAGGGCAGTGGCTCTCAGGAGGTCTTCCAGCTCGTGAGGGAAGTAAATTCTGGTTGTGTCCAGTTCGAGGTTTGGGGCTGCCGAGACGCTGCATATGATATCCGTTAAAGTATTCAAGACAATGTACGTAATGACACATAATAGTATCGCGTTGCTTGAGAAACCCATTTTGCTTTAAAGAATTAAATGTTCACACTTCTCTATCAAGTAGAATATGGGAAAACTCACTTATATGACCGCGACCAGTGTGTCTTCAACCACTCACAATCTAAACTCACTGTCAGGTCGCTTCTCATTATATACTCTTTAAATCTTCTCTTTGTTTACGGTATGTGTCGCAACACACTTCCTGTCGGGGAAAAGAAACAAAAGGCGCTGAGTAATAGATAAAACGTCTTTGCTCTGGATTCAGATATGAACATACTGAGGCTGAGTACATTCTTTCTTTCTCTTCAGCGCTGTCACCTTGCTCCATCGTGTCCAGTTTCTTCCAGGTTATACATCCGGGTAATGAGGTAGTCCCTCTTTTCGATTTTATTAAACGCCAACCCTGTAGTTTAAGCTCATGTTCCCATTTTTTAAAGGTTTATGGGAATATCTATAATCGTAGTCTTGAATGATATGTCTTGCCGGACTACGTCATTGATGTAGATTTAAAATCATACAGTTAATAAGCTGCTGGCAACGTAAAATAAGCAGCCAATGGCGAGGCACCATTCTAGTCCTCTTAACCACGCCCACTGTGATGTCACTCTAGGAGGGGATAACCTTATGTATGCTTTTGTATATGTTTTATGTTTACTCTGTGCGATGACTTATTGTTTTTGTTGATGAATTTTATGCAAAGGAGCATTCTTGTACTGTTGGCATTGGTATTCATTCATATGATCATCCTCCTCAGCCGTTATTAGTCCACTGTAGGACTACAAAATTGCCTCAGACATGTCCTTCCAGCTGTTTGTTTATGGTCTTTTTATGCCAGGCTATGCCCTCAAATTTTCTTATCTCGTTAATTCATCGTCTTATCTTCCTTCTCCTGCTTCTTTTGCAGTCTCTGGGATCCCATTAGGTTGTTCGTTGTGTCCATCTATTATCTGTCATTCTCTTTACATGTCCTGTCCATGTCTCTTTTTCTTGTTAGAATATCTTCTACTCTATCATATCCATTTTGCTCTTCTGTTTCGTAGTGTTATTCCCATCATTATTCTTTCTATAGCTCTTTGAGTTGTAAGTAGATTATGTTCTAAGGTTTTAGTATGGGTCAAAGTTTTTGATGCATAAATTGATACTGGTAGGACCGTCTGATTAAATACTTTTCTTTTTAGAGAAAGAGGGATTTTAGTTTTCATAATCTCATTTTGTTTAATGAAAGTTCTCCATCCCATTCTTATCCTTCTTTTGATTTGTCTTATGTCCTGTAGAAACACTTAATGTCTGTCTTAAGTATGTATATTTATTAAAAATTTTTAGTGGTTCATAATCCTTATTTCTTGTGTCTACATTTTTAATGAACATTAACTTAATTTTACTTATATTCATTTTCAGTTCTAAATTTCTACTTTCTCTTTAAATCTTTAATAATCTTTTGCAATTCCTCCCATGATTCACTGAATAGAATTATGTCATCTGAAAATCTTAAGTTGTTAAGGGATTCCCCATTGATTTTAATTCTTAAATTTTCCCATTCTAAATTCTTAAAAACTTCTAGGCACGTTGTGAGTAATTTAGGAGAGCTAAAGGTCTCTGTCTATCTCCTTTCTCAATTGGATTTTTCTCAATATTTTTTTTATGTAGTTTTAGGATTGCTGTATTTCCTGTAGTTTTAAGATTGCTATTTTTCATGTATATATATATCTTCAAGTGTTCTTACATAAGATTCCGAAGAGCTTTCATTACCGCTGAAGTTTTGACAGAATCAAAAGCTTTCTCATAATCTCTTAATGCCATATATAGTGGTTTGTCATACTTATCATAAAGGTTACTGTGAATGGCAGAGTCAACGGACAGTAACATTACCCTGTCGAGCAGGACAATGCTCCAGACTGACCATATTTACATATGTTCTGCACCCAAGTCCCCTTTCCATCCAAGCTAGGACCAAGGAGGGCTAGCCAATGGCTGCTGATGACTCAGCAGATAGACCTACAGGCTCCCCCAAACCCCTCATCCTTAGTTCACAAAGATGGTGAGGTTGTTGTGACCAAAGGAACGAACAAGTTTGAGCGGGACTCGAACCCCTGTCTGGCGATCACCAGTCAGGGACGTAACCACATTGGCCACCACAACCCTTAACTTATGGATTTGCTTGGTTAACCCTTGAGCTCCATCTGATATGAATTTCTGCCTGGGGTTCGAATCCCTTTTAAACTCGTTGGTTCCTTTAGCGTCTGCAACCTCACCATCCTTGTGAGCTAAGGATGAGGGTTTTGGGGGAGGCTATACAGGTCTACCTACTGAGATATCATCAGCCATTGCCTGTCCCTCCCTGGTCCTACTTAAGTGGAAAGGGGGCTTGGGCGCACTCGTTGGTTCCTTTAGTGTCTGCAACCTCACCATCCTTGTGAGCTAAGGATGGGGTTTTTGGGGGAGCCTATACAGGTCTACCTACTGAGATATCAGTAGCCATTGCCTGGCCCTCCCTGGTCCTAGCTTGAGTGGAAAGGGGGCTTGGACGCACTCGTTGGTTCCTTTAGCGTCTGCAACCTCACCATCCTTGTAAGCTAAGGATGAGGGTTTTGGGGGAGCCTATACAGGTCTACCTACTGAGATAACAGTACCCATTGCCTGGCCCTCCCTGGTCCTAGCTTGAGTGGAAAGGGGGCTTGGGCGCTGATATGTATATATGGTCTAGGCCTCTAGGGCATTGTCACTGTCCCTTTCCTCTGCCATTCATGATCTGCCTTTGTTACTTTAAATTTTATTTTGTTTTGCACTGAATAAAACTTCCTGTGGCTCTACTGTAATTGCGTCCTTAAACATAAATATTTTATTGTTTTCAAATTAATTTTCCTTATTCAAATTCACTTGCTTTTTTGTTTTTAAGTACCATTACTGACATCTCTGTGGACACGTCGTTTATATGTGAGCTGATAAAAGTATATTCAAGTGTCATACTGGTTCGTGTAGATATATTTTCTTTCGGGGGTATTTCTATATCTGCTAAGACCAGGGAGGGCCAGGCAATGGTTGCTGATGACTCAGCAGGTAGGGCTATAGACTCTCCTAAACCCCCCATCCTTAGCTCACAAGGAGGGTTAGGTTGCAGACACTAAAGGAACTATCTAGCTTTAGAGGGTCCAGAACTTCTGTCCAAGATAATGCGAGGCGGGAACGTTTCCGAGAGGCTATGGCAACTTATTTGCGTCCAGAGTTGCCATGTGTGAATTAAACCTCAATTATTTTATTATACTGAACGAAACTTGTGTGATAATAAAAAACTTTTGATCTTATTGC